>NC_056737.1:970718451-971023451 GCF_019279795.1 Protopterus annectens | reverse complement strand
TGTAATAGCGTGAAGGAAGTGATCGCGGTCTTGTGTGCAATGTTCACATGTCAGTTAGGGCGTTACAGGTGATGGTACCCAGTACCTTACGGGTGCGGTGTAATAGAGTGAAGGAAGTGATCGCGGTCTTGTGTGCAATGTTCACATGTCAATGAGAGCGTTTCCAGGTGATGATAAGCAGTACCTTACGGGTGTGGCCCATCAGCAAACATTGGGGAACCTATTCCAACTGCTTATGCAGAATAACTTTGGTAATTTGAGCTCTGTCAAAAAAGTCAGTCTGCAGTTCCAGACAGTTTTTGGATACCCAGTCAGTAGAGCTCCTTATCTGACTCAGCAGTGAACTTACAGATAAATCACAGATAAAAACTGCTTCTTTTTGATATTCTATACCTCATTGATTGATTATTGTATGAATTCTTAATTTATTGCACATTGTCTGTGTCATCTCTTTCTGTGTAAGCAATGAAGGCTCTCATGAATTGAAATGAAAGTTCTGTGTAATAACCTTGTATTCTATGTTTTTTTTTGGAGCTTATCTCCCCGGGCCTCCGCTGAAAATGGAACAGTGTCCTGTTGGACTTTCCCGGTTAACAAAAGTAAAATAAGTAAAATTTTTAAAAAAAAATCACATTTTTAGACACTATAAAAAGTTGGGCTGACAAAGCAGTCAATCATTTGCACCTGAAGTAAATCACTATCAGTCCAGCTTTTGCTCCAGGATTCCATGCAGATGGATGTTGGTAATAAAACTGTTCTCATTTAAGTGCAACTAGGACCTTTTCCATGCCTTCACTCCATTACTGCATATTATAAAGAGATGACTCTAGAAACAAGAACAGAACTAATAAAACTTATCCTTGTAGCAGTAAACTGACCAGCATATTTCTGGTTCTCCCATTTAACTCAAATAACTGAAGAACTACTGTTTTTTTTCCTTGTATAGCGTAGCGGCAGCTTCTCATTCATCAGTAAGGGAAACCTGCATCCTGTCAGCGTGGAACATGTATGTTCGTAACAGATTGTTTTTGACAAATGTATTGTTTGTTCACTTAGATGCTAGGAGACCAGACTAGTCAAAGTTCATAATTATCCAAAAGGGGCTGTCATATTAGTATGAACTCAGAGATACACTCCATCTTCTGCCCTTACCCCAAGTCATTCAGAACCCCTCAAATCTATTTAATTTGGGTCTGGCCTACTTCTATTAAGGTAAACCTGTCAGGTGTTCCCTGCCATCACCTCAGTGGAACTTGTATTTTTTCTAATACAGCTGTTTAACAATTCCTAAAGAGTACTGTCCTTCTCTAATCATCCAGATGCCGTATATCCATGATCTGGGACCTCAACGTTGTCTCAAAAGGTGACCATGCCTTTTGTTTGAATATGCAGTACACTTGAACTCAGATAACTATCCTGGAAGACTGTGATGTCCTTCAAGAATGCAACTGCAGTCCTGACATATGGGTTGTCCTGCCTCAGGCAGCCCTTCGGTCGGCCGGATTCCAAAGTCTGGGTCCGGCGTCGGCTGATGTCACCTCCTCCCCGACGTCAGAGCGGCTGGAGTATAAAGGCATCCACCGATGCCATCTTCTTCAGTCTTTCTTGCCGCGCGGTGCCCGAAGCAGAAGCAGTTCGCAAGTGCCAGTCGGTTAGCTCCTGTGTTTTCAGTTACCGAAGTCATCTAAAAGCTAAGTACCCCGTTGGGGAACATTTTTTCTTGCCTCAGCCGATGTCAGAAAAAATTGAAAAAGTTAATAATTGTTTGTCTTGTGGTAAACAAATACCTCATAAGGACTTCCATTCTTACTGCCTCCCTTGCCTGGGCCCAGGCCACGACGTCTCGGCCTGTGCTGCCTGTGCTTGCTTTAATAAGCGCACACTCAGGCGCCGGGCAGAATTTGCCGAAGACTTTTTTGGCGAATCTTTCGCTTATATCATGCCGTCGGAACAACCGACAGCACAATCTACCAAAAAATGCAAGGACCGGGACCGACATCCTCGGCCCGCGTCGTCCACCGATACCACACCTAAGCCCTCCGCGAGTGCATCGGTCCCTTCGGAAGCGGTAATTCAACCGCCCCAGGCCAACGACACCGCTTTAACGTGTTCTTCGGTCCCGGAGATTTCAACGGTGCGGTGCCGGTTGTTGATTTTCCTCCAGAAACCGAAGCTCTAGATTTACCCGACACCATTCCTGTGGACAAGGTTACCCCTGCACGTGGGGCAGCTAGGCCTCCGGTATCCATGTCCATCAAGGCCTTTGCACGTGCTAAGGCTGCCAGCCAGGCCAAGGCCCATCCTAAATCTACTTCTCAGGGCCCCTCTTCTGATAGACAGATCATGACTCTTGCTGCAGATCTAATCTCTCTTATCAGGGGTTCTCAGCCGCACCCAGACAGAGGTTCTCAGCCGCCTGCAGATAAAAGGCCTAGAACTGAGCAGACTGACACCCTCTCTTCAGATGAAGCCTCTGGGGATTCAGAGCACTCAGATACCCAGGAAGAATCCTACCAGGCCTATGAGGACTCGGATGCTGAAGATTCAATTCCCTCTGCCTCCCCTCCAGAGGATATTTCTTTTGGTGAAGTTCTCCACTCCATGAGAGAACATTTTCAGTGGCAGGGTCAGGAATTTTCTGACTCCAGGAAAAGGCTACGTACCTTCCTTAAGCTACCTCATCACAGACCTTTAGCTATTCCTCCAGTGTTGGATGTCCTTGATGATGTATAGTCAGACTCCAGTGCTTCGCCTGATTCTCTCCCTCCTGCTCCTGTCAAGCCTGACAGATATTACAGGGTCCCTGAAACCCATAAGCATCTCTTTAAGGCCCACTCTGTGGATCTATAAACTATTTCACAGGGCTCCAAAGGAGTGGCTACTTCCACGGCCAAAAACCCTCTGCCCACTGACAGGGAAGCTAGGTCCCTGGTGAGATGGGGCAAAAAAGTTTATACCTCTTCCACCCTTGCCATGAGGTCACTCAACTGCCTTTTTCATATGTTTCAATACCAGGATTACTTAATGGATGATTTGCAGAAAAAGTTAGCCTCTCCTGAGCCTATAGATAGAAAGGCATTGCAGGATTTGGTTCATAATACTCAGCAGGTTAGCAATCATTTTCTTCAGTGTGGTTATGATGCATTGGAAGCTTCATGTAGGGCAGCCATGACAGGGGCCGTTATACGTAGACATGCTTGGTTGAAAGAACAGCCACTGCCAGACCATGTTAAAGTTAAGCTCCTGAATATGCACCTCTGGAAAAACAGAAGCTTTTCGGTGCTAATGCACAGGATGTGTTGAAGTCTATTGAGGAAAAGGCAAAATCAGTACAGACAGTCAAGGATTTCCTCCAGGTTCAGCATCCCAGATTCAGCAGGAATTGGCCTTCAAAGAATTGGTCCTTTCCAGACTCAGACAAGTTTCAAAGGGGAAAAAAACAGGCGTGCTCGAGGTAGAGGGCAATACCGATGCTCCTACAGGGGCCGCCAATGGCAACCACCAAATCAGAGAAGTGGCACAAGGGAGTTTACCTGCACCACAGGGACAATCACAATGACTTGACTTTCACTCCGCCTACCAAGGCTCAAAGAGAAGCACCTCTAGGCAGAAAATTATCCTTATTCTCAAAGAACTGGCACATTTTAACCAAGGACAAATGGATTCTGGACATAATAGACAGAGGTTACAGGTTCCACTTCCACACCTTACCAACGAGACAAGGCATGCCAAACCTGCCACAAAATCAAAGGGCAGAGGCACTCTTACAAGTTTCAAAGCTGTTACAAATAAAAGCTATAGAAAAGGTTCCTCCTCAGGAACAAGGCCAGGGATTCTATTCAAGACTGTTCCTTGTTCCAAGAAAAGAAAAGCAATGGAGGCCTGTACTGGACTTGTCCGTTCTAAACACCTTTCTCATTGTGCCAAAATTCAAAATGCTGACGTTACAGCAACTCCTTCCCATGCTGGGCAAGGGGTCTTGGATGGTTACTCTGGACCTCAAGGAGGCATACCTGCATGTCCCAATCAGACACAGCTGCAGAAGATACCTCAGATTTCTTGCAGGAACAGAGCATTATCAATTCTCAGCATTGCCGTTTGGCTTATCTACTGCGCCCAGAGTATTCACGAAATGCCTGGCATCAGTAGTTGCACATTGCAGACTCCAGGGATTCAAATATACCCTTACCTGGACGACTGCCTCATACAAGCAGACAGCAAACAAACCTTGATAAAAACTTGGACTATGTCATTCAGTTGCTACAGGCTTTGGGATACACAGTCAACATTCAAAAATCAAGACTTTTGCCATCCCAAAGATTATTTTTCTAGGAGCAAAACTGGACACACAATCACAAATGGCTTTCCTCACAGAGGAGAAACAACAGCATTTACCAGATTACTTCAAAAGCCTAGCAAAACTTACCCAGCTGACCGCAAGGAAGATCCTGCAGGCCCTGGGTTTCATGGCATCTTGCATTCTTCTGATCCCTCTGGCAAGACTACACATGAGAAAGCTACAATGGTACCTAAAAAGCTTATGGTCTCAACACAGCCACAACCTAGAAGACGTAATACCACTCATTCCATGCCTGCAAAGGGAATTTTTGTGGTGGGCTCAAGCAAGCCATTTAAACGAAGGCATGCCTTTCAACAAAGTTCAAGCAAGTCAAACCATTACAACAGACGCCTCAGATCATGGATGGGGGGCACACATGGAGGACAGATGCATTCAAAGTCAGTGGACTCCCACGGAAATGCCTCTGCACATAAATCAAAAAGAGATGTTGGCAGTGATACATGCAATAGAAGCCTTTGGAAAATCTCTTCAGCAAGGCCATCTGCTAATAAGGACAGACAACACCACTGTCATGTGGTATATAAACAAACAAGGAGGCACTCACTTGTATCCCCTCTGCAGACTAACAATGGCTCTTTGGGAAAAGTCCCTGAAACTGAACATCCATTTGCAATCCCAGTTTGTTCCGGGCAAGGACAATGTTCTGGCGGACAGGTTGAGCAGAAATTTTGTGGATCCACACGAATGGATGCTGCATCCACACATTTTCTCACAAATAACAACTGCATGGGGAAGACCGGACATAGATCTCTTTGCTTCTCATCTCAATCACCACCTGGACAGGTTCTGCTCAAGGACACACCATCCTCTAGCCTGGAGAACGGATGCTCTCTCCTTCAGCTGGAATACCCTAAAAATCTATGCATTCCCTCCTCTACCATTACTGACCAATGTGTTACTGAAGATCAAAGCAGAGCAACCAAAAGGAATATTGATAGCTCCAGACTGGCCGAGGCAGCATTGGTATCCCTTGCTACTGAGCATAACTCACACCAAACCGTGGCCCTTGCCCCAATGGCCTCTGCTCCTAACTCAACACAATTACAGGACTGTTCATCAAAACCTGCAGACATTACAACTGACAGCTTGGAGGGTTCCATGACTTTGACCCATGTCCCCCTCTCCGAAAAGGTTCAGGAAATCTTGCTGGAAGCACGCAGACCTTCCACCAGAAAAACCTATTCGGCCAAGTGGAAGAGATTCATCATCTGGAATGCCAAAAAGGGCCAGGATGCATCAGTGATGAGCATACCTCAGATATTAGAATACTTGGCAGAAATGTTTCATAGTGGCTTCTCATATTCTTCCATTAAAATTCACGCTTCAGCAATCTCAGCAAATTACAACTGTGACCCACCTGTGTTTTCGCATCCCTTGCTAAGACAGTTTCTAAGAGGGATAAAGAATATCAAACCTCCCAGAAAACCACCAGTTCCTGCATGGGACCTCAACTACGTCTTGGAAAAATTAACTCTTCCTCCTTTTGAACCAGCAGCATCTTCAGAAATGCAATTTCTCTCCTGGAAAACGGTCTTCCTGTTGGCAGTTACCTCAGCAAGAAGAGTCTCGGAGATACAGGCCCTCATGGCAGTACCTCCCTTTCTCATTTTTCATCAGGACAGAGTTTCTCTAAGGACCAATCCTTCATTCATGCCAAAAGTGATATCCAGGGTGTCTCTAAATCAAACAATTCACCTGCCTACTTTCTTTCCCAATCCTCAAAATAAAGGGGAAAAGTCACTGCATACTTTAGACATACACAGACAATTACGCTACTACTTGGATAGAACAAAGACCACCAGGAAGTCTGACCAACTATTTGTAGCCTATGCTGCTGGAGTGCAAGGAAAGGCAGTCTCCAATCAAACAATTTCAAAATGGATTGGACACTGCATCAGATTCTGTTACTCCTTCCATGGAAAAGGTGTGCCAGCCAATATTAGGCCACACTCAACCAGAGCTATAGCCACATCCACATCCTTTCTAAGAGGAGTGGCTACAAAGGACATTCTAGAGGCTGCTACATGGAGCTCCGTGCATACATTTACCAAACACTACAACCTGCCTTTATACTCCAGATCCCGAGCAGGCTTTGCTTCTGCAGTCCTGCAGGGTCTTTTAGCTACACCATCCCTTGCTTAGATCCTACCACCCCCAGCTTGGCTATGGTATTCAACCCATATGTCAGGACTGCAGTTGCATTCTTGAAGGACATAGTACAGTTTTGTACCTACCATAAATGTAGATGTCCGATAGATATGCAACTGCAGTCAGGTTTTCCCTCCCTCCTACCCCTCTGCTTTTTCCTTGGGTCCATTCCCCCTCTCCTTTTTAGCTGGGGATATCTGTTATGGTGTATCTGTTTATTACTGTTGTGCATGTCTGGAATTTTTTGCTTATCCATTCACAAAATTTAGCCTTCCTTGGAGGGCACCTGGCATCTGGGGCAAGAAACACTGAAGAAGATGGCGTCGGCGGGTGCCTTTATACTCCAGCCGCTCTGATGTCGGGGAGGAGGCGACATCAACCGACGCCGGACCCAGACTTTGGAATCTGGCCGACCGAAGGGCTGCCTGTGGCAGGACAACCCATATGTCAGGACTGCAGTTGCATATCTATCGGACATCTACATTTATGGTAGGTACAAAACTGTACTTTTCTTTATCAGTTACCTGAGGCTTCAGGATAAGTGAGTAAGCTATGATGTGTAGGGAGATCTACAGTATTTTCTACAAGGACATTGTTTCCATGAAGTCTAATTTTTCCTTCAAAGCTGCATAGTTTCTGAACTGTCTCTCAGCCAGTCCATCCAACTACCACTCCTTTATCCAAAATTAGAAAACGGGGGAAAGAGGAGTTTATACAGCATCAACGTGTATAGTTCATAGGTGTTTACTAGGCTAATGATCACAAGGACTTTTTAAGCCTAGCCATGCATCCCAAATCTCTGGCCAGTTCTGGTACCCTTGATAAGGGTAACCAGGGGCTTGGGAGGTGAAACATTTACAAGCAGGGGCCTGGGAGATGGACACAGGCAACCTCTAAATGTTTCATTAGAGACATAGCTGCCAAACCAGGGATGAATTTCCTGTTCCCCAATCCAGTTGTCCAAGTTGCACTTGAATTGGGTTAGGGAAGAACTCTGCTTCACATGGATGAGGAGCTAGTTCCAAAGATAGGGTAGTCTCTGGGATTCATACCTGCCTCTCCAGCAGGTCCTATTTATATTATAGGCAAGGTTTGAGTCTTTAGAATGGGTAATTCTGGTGCTGTTTGTTTTGCGCATAGGCAGGAGGTCCATAGATCTCCCCTTCAACAGCTTGTAGAAGACAGAATACAGAGATACGTCCTTGAAGCAGTCTGCACAGGACATGTTACTTATGCCCTGTATTCTTTTAATGAGGAACTTCCGCTGGCATTCCAGTTGTTAAATATGCCTGATTAGGTACATACCAAAGGGGACACTGTACTCAGTGATAGGTCTGATGAATGCCGAATACAGTGGAACAATGGCTTCCATGGACCTAGATGCCATACCTTGGTTTGTAAGTTGCACAACATAGAATAATTTCCCCACTACTGTAGACACATAATGGTCAAAGGCTAAATTACTGTCTGTGTGCGTCCCTATGTCACTGACTACTGGGTCAACTCTAAGGGGTGTTTTGTCAATATGAGGGTTACCAGGGGTGGATGACTTCCTGAAGGATATATGATGCATTTCTTGGCATTTAGGTGTAGTCCATGGCTCTGATACCAGTTGTTTCTGTGTCAGCCCTTCCTGGAGAACATTTATGCCAGTGTGGGATTCAATGGCGGCTCCTAATTTGCAGTAATCTGCAAATTTAGTCAACTAGAGGCCATTGACATTGGTCTTGACTTCATAGAAGTAAATGCCTAAAAGTAACGGTCCCAGGACCAATCCCTGAGGGACTGCACTCATGACTGGCCTCTTTGTGGAGGTGGACTCCCATCTCTAACTTCCTGGGTCCTGTCTGTGAGTCAGTTGGCTATCCACTGTGTGATATAAGGGTTTGTGATTAATGTATTGAGTTAGTTAACAAAACCCAAGTGCGGTTTTGTGTCATATGTGTTGGCCAGGTTAAGGTAGGTAGTGTGAATGATTTTTCCCTCATCCATTGCTTTGGTGACCTTCACAAAGAAGTCCACCAGGTTGAGTAGGCTTGACCTGCCCTTATCAAAATCAAATTGGGTTGGGTCCAGTGTCTGGTGGTTAACTATGTCATTATTGATCATTTCCATGATAATTTTTTCCATGGCTTTATATTTAAGACTAGTGAGACTTATGGGTCTATAGTTTCCAGGGTCTGTAGAAGGCCCACCTTTGTACAGTGTGACTCTTGCTGCTCTCCATTCATATGGCAAGAAGACTGTTTGGAGGCTACAGTTAAATATCAGTTCCAGAAGGCCTGATAGGTATTTATTTCATGCTGTTTAGAAGGTATCCTGGGATATTCTCTGGGCCCATTGATGCAGTGTTCTTGGCTTTAGAGAGTACATTAAGGACCTGTTCCCTAGTGATGCAGGGGGAGTTATATTTGATAGTATTTCCTGAGGGAAGGTTGAGGGGGAGAGAAGGGTAAAGTTGCAGCTGAATTTATTGGCCAGTAAATTTGCTATATCTTCTGGCTCAGTATAGGTGGCTCCATTTGCAATGAGCTCTGCACACAGTTGTGTACTGCCTTTGAGGTTGCAGACATAGCTAAAGAATGTGTTGTGGTTGTCCTTGATCTGGGAGGTCAAATTTACCTCAAATTTGGCTTTGGTAGACTTTTTGTCCTGTGAGTTGTTTGTTTAGTTTGAGCGTGCTTTTATCCTGCTGAGTGCTGCACCTCCTAATTTTTGCCATGATTTTTTCCTTCTATTACACAGCCTATTGGTTTTGTGATTCCATCCGGGTGTCTTGTTTTCTGAGTTAGTTCTTTCTGGTGGGTACAGCTGCCTGTTTGCAGCTATTAACATGCTTGTATAGGGTTTTTGTGAGCAGTTCTGCATAGGCAGCAATGTTCTCAGGGTTTATGGGGGCTTGAAATTTTACCAGGTTATCACTTTATAGCAGAAAGTTAGCCTCAGAGTAGTTCCTGAATATTCCAGGGTTAGGTCGGGGGTCCAGGTTTTATTTTTACTTCAAAGGAGACCATTTTGTGGTCTGACTGTACCAGGGAAGACATTACACTAGGGGGTGTGTAGCACTCTCCAATATTAGTAAGGACCAGATCCAGTATGGTTGCACATCTGGTTGGTGTATTGATAGTCTGGTCCAGAGAGTTTGTGTTTACAAAATCTAGGAGTCCTTTGTGCCTCGACGTTTGGTGTTGTATAGGATTCTCAGTTAATAGTTTGGTAATTAAAGTTGCCCATGAATATGGTATAACGGTGTTTCCACTAAGTTTAAATACATGGTATGGGTTTCTTGTGTCATAGGGAGGGATTAGCTTGCAAGGAATTAGAATTGGATTTTTCCTTTGGTGATTTGAACATGGAGTAGCTCAAGTACATTGTCCTGTTTGCCTAGCTTTGAGGTATATTTATTTTAGTCTCTGTCTGTGTAGTAACTGATCCAAATATGTGGAAGGCATTATAACCTTGGACAGTCAGTTTGCTCTCTGTGGCTTTAAACCATGTGTAAGTGACCGCATGGACGTCAGCATACTCTAGGATGAAGATAGCTTCTAGGGAGTGGAGTTATTTGTTTAGATTCCTAACATTGAGTGGTAATGCCTTTAGATTTTCTTGGTTTTGATTTGCTATGTCAGAAGTACTTTCAGTTAGGCATTAACAAAAAAAGGCACAATGGGGGAAGACAATATTTTAGCTAATATTTGAAAGCCTAGATGGGAGAGGTGCAAGTCATCCTTGGCAAAGTAGTGTGGTCTGTTGACCATTTCCTTTCGTGCTGACAAATATTACACCCCCTTAGAGTAACACAAGAAACTAAGCCAGTTATTAAAGTCAGGTCACCTTTTGTTTGTATTGTGGTATCATCCTTGGAAAAGGTAAAATGCTGCTCAATGTTAAGGTCCTACCAGCCTGGGACACATATTCCGAGAGCTCCATGATGTCTCTCTTTATGTAGTCTAGGAAGGTATGTCTCAGGTAATTTACACCCACGTGGACTATGAGTCAAACTGGTACTTGTGGTCCAATAACCTGAGTGCATGTGTAATGTGGCGGCCCTCTAGTCCCTGATAAGCAACTGACCATGACTTTTTCCTTACTCAATCTGTTGAGAGAAACATCAGTATGTCTCACAATGGAGTCTCCAGTGATGAAAATGTTGGATTGTGTGGTGCCTTGCCTTATTGGTTTAGAAGAAGCTGCATGAGATGTGACTGTATGTGTTGATGTGGGTGTTGTTTTGAAAGAGTGCATTTCGGGATGCTGTAGGTATTTGTTATGTGTAGCTCATCTAGGAGGTCTTTGAGGTTTAGAAAGGTAGCATTTAAGTGCCTCAGCATATGTGGGTCTGTATGTCTGCTTTGAATTGTGTGTGATGGGTGCAGCATGTGTACTACTGACAACCTTATTGACATTAGGATTTTTTTATGTGAGAGCTTTGCCTCCAGTGATATTGTGTAAATACATCTCTCACATACCGTATCAGTTTGTTTGAGAATTAACTGGTTGTCAGTAAACTTGAGGCAATTATACATTGCCTCAGGATGCCCATATCCACCAGGCTGGTAATGGGGATAGTGGGAAAGTTCATATCCATGGCAACAAACCCTTTTTTATTTTGTTAGACAGATGGAGTAAGAATGTAAAGCAATATCATGAGTATCTGGTTTTGCAACTCTGGGGGCAGTGCTTGGCACTGTCAACTGTTTGTCTTGTGTGCAACTAGGTATTGGTGAAATTTCAGTAGTGCTTTTACAGGAAAAATGTCACTCAGGGTGTGTGTGTCTGACTGTACAGGGCACTGCCAAACACTTGAGGGGAAACTAATAAGTAGACCCTGATGATTTATGTTTTAAGTATTTAGGCAAATATTCTGAAGTTAAAAACAAATCAAGCAGTACTTAATAAAAGCAAAGAATTAGCTTGTCAAGAATGAAGAAGAGAGTGGACTCACGTGAATGGCTTCTGCGTTCCTTCTACTAGTGCTAGTCTCTCCACAGCTTCAGTCTGCTGGTATACAATGCTCCTTTGCTTCTCTCACCAGAAGCAAAACATTAGCACAAATTCCAAGATGAAAAGCAGGCCACAGGCTGTTTGGTGATCCACAGCCTTGTTCCAGATGAAGCAAAGGTCTGTAGACCTATTGTAGCCTTTTCCAGGTAGATGCCTTGAATAGCAACCAGACCAATCAGGAGCATCAAACACAGACACTCACTGCCCAAACAGAAACCGTCAGGAATCAATGTGCTGTGCTCCTTCTGTCACCAGGAGCAAAATATAAGCACAAATTCCAAGCTGGCACCTATGAAGCAGTTTAGGCTTTCTGGTGATCAGCAGTCTCCAGGAAATAATGTCCCTGCGCTTCTTCTCTCACCAGGAGCTAAAGAGAAGCAGTAATCCCAAGATATGACTACTGAGGGGCAGAATGTGGGCTCACCAGTAATTGGTTGTCTTGGAGTAGATGTTGCAGATTTTAAAGGTAAGACAGAAAACGGGTTAATATCCTAGGCAGTTAGATAAGAAAGAGAGGGTAACTTAAGCTTTAGGTGTCCAAGTGGAGGAAAGCTGTTCATTTTAAAATAGCAACTAGCAAGATAGATTGGAAGGGGGGGTAGACACTTTGTATTCTGGTTCTGTGGAACACAGTGGGATGGCCAAAAATTTAAATAATTCAAGGGGAGTGATTTCATAAAATGATAATTTTGTGCTTGCCCACAACAGCCAGTGAAAGGGGAGAGAGAAGGAGATATGTGGTCAAATTAATATAAGGGGCAGGCAACTAGAAAGATGGTTGAGTTTAAAAACACAACTGCTCCAGAATAGGTGGCTGGGTAAAAACTTAATTTCTGTAAATAGACACAGCTGTGGTTTCTTTCCTAGTTTAAATATGCAGTTAAAAGCAGTATACAAGTAAAACACAGTGTAAAGAAAACATCACAATGTACAAAATAGAAGAAGGCAATAAAGTAATACAAAATGCAAGAAAGCACAAGCAAACTTAACTTTATCCTCACAGCAAGTTGTGGCAGAGTCCGAGTGAGCTTTTCCAGTAAAGACTCTACTTTTACAGTAGCAGGGCCATTGACTTCATTTAGAGAAGCTGTTTATTTCTGTTAAGTCAGGCAACAACGTCACCCTGTTACTCAGCAAGCCCTTTCCAAATGGCTGATGCCGCCGTCTGCTAAGACAACCATGGCAAAATCATGCTGAACAGATCAGATCCCACTTATTTAGATCCACTGCTCTCGCTGCTGCTTTCTTCAGGCAGAAGCCATTGCTTAGTCCTCTTGCATGTCTTCTGAAATGCTACACCATAGATGCCCACACATGCCTTCTCAAATGCTTCAACACAGATGCCCACACATGCCTTCTCAAATGCTGCAATGTAGAAGCCAACGTATGCCTTCTCAAATGCTACAACATAGATGCCCACACATGCCTTTTCAAATGCTACAACATAGATGCCCACACTAGCAATAGGACAGGTTTTGCCACTGCAGTCTTGAAAAGTATATTGTAGGCCATCCAGCCATGTCCTGGGTTTCCAGACTGCTTGATACACTCTCCCATTAATTTTATGAATGTCCTACAGCAGTGATCCCTTTGCTAAACATAGTACTGTTATGTCAGGGTGCTTCACCAATTGTACCTCTTAAAAATCTGAGGACCATAGCTACAGTCTTTGTCATAGTTATGTGTACATGATTAGGCGGAATATATTTTAATTCTGAGACTGCAGTATCTCCGACAACTTGCCCTACTCAAAATTTTTTTCCTTGTGGTGGTTATGCATACTTGTTTTATTTGTTTATGTATTTATTGGCATTTGTTTACCAGTCCGCGGTGGTGCAGTGGTAGCGTTGTTGCCTCACAGCAAGAGGTTCTCCCATTCATTTCTCGGCTGGAGTGCGGGGAGTGCCTTCTGTGTGGAGTCTGCATGTCCTCCCCGCGGTTAGGTGGGCGTTCAAAAGACATGCGTAAATGGGCGTGCCTTCGTTGAAGGTTGAACGTTGAGCTGCCACCTCGGCTTTTGTGAAAATCTACTGCCAATCATTAGCGGACCGGAGTTCCGTTGTGGCGACCCCTAACCGGGAAAAGCTGAAAGACAAACAACAACATTGGCATTTGCTTACCAGGAAAGTCTGACTGTGTAGGTGCCCTTTTTCAGCAGTGACCTAGAGAGAAAAACTCCAAAATATTACACATATTTAAGAATAGTAATTTCAGTCTTCAGAAATAATACAAAACATCTACAGTATAATTATACCAAATTCGACATAATGTGAAAACATTGGATCTGATGTTGCCTTTTCCAGCCATACGTCAGTGTATGGGTCTTTGGATTTGACTTCAGCTACTTTCAAGCTTTGGATCCAGTGCTCAGGCTCCTCCTCTTACTCATAATTCCCAGTGTTGACCACGCTACCTCAGATCTTGTTTGCCACCACCAACGTAGGACCGATCTGTTGATGCTCAGAAGTGGGTTAAGTAAATTTAGACGCACATATTTTCTAAATATCTTTCATATGCTTTCATAACTTTAAGTTTTTATTATTTAAGTTTATCCTTTTCCTTGCTCCCTCCTGTAAGCTCTTCTCTTGCTCTTCGCTTTAGGCATTGGACGTTTCTAATTTTCCATAAAAACAAAGTGTTTTATCATTATTATATTTTAATGTTATTATTATTATTATTATTATTATTAGGTATCATAATAATTGGTGGTTTTCAGCAGATTATACTGTAGCTGACAACTTTTTTTTACCTGTTTCCTTTTTTCCCAGGAGGTTGAAGAAACGGGATTTAAAATGTGTGTCGCCTGTGCCCACAAGTTACCAAATTTTGATCCACACAATAAATGTTGTGTATTGTCTAGGCTCCTGACATTTGAACACCTCCTGCTCCATTTGTGAAGCATTTGGCCAATGGGCCATTGTCGACAGACAAAATAAATTAATCTTGAAAGGGCTCTTCCCAGCCCTTATGGGAGAGAGTACTCCTTCAGCTTCTACAAAACCTTCCTCTTCTTTAAATAACCCAGCTGAAAAGTCCAAGGAGAAAACCAAAGAAAAACCTTGAGGAAGAGGTCTGTTGACCATACATCTTTGGATCCAGCTTCTACAGTTGCTAAACCTTCTGACCCAACACATTCTTTGGGTCTGATACTTATTGGATCAAACACTCTAAATTTCTCACCTGAGCCAATTTGTCATGTGCTCCATTCACCAATTTTACAAGAAAAGCAGTACCATCATTCCAGGTCTGGATGGCTAGGCAAGTTTGAAGGGGAAGATACATGGAGTAGCTTGTTAGAAACATTTTCAATCTGATGAAGATAGTGAACTTATGTCAAAGCTTTTCACTCTCTGTCTACTAAGTTTGGTGGCTACAGAATTCTAGGAAACATCATGCAGCTCAAAAAAAATGCCTGTGGTATATGCTACTAAAGGAAGCATCCAATACTTCTAAATCAGCATTTGCTCTCTATCTGTGATGTCTACAAATTTCCCTTCTTCTCACTGAATCACCCAAGACGGTCAGTTTACCCAGTTGTCTGAAGCCTGTTGCCCATGTCAACAACTTAAGGTTGTCTGTTCAAGCAACATTTTGTAACTCATCTGTTTCCTTCTGATCCTGTGTATCCAAGGAAGGGACAGGCACTCCCTTACTTCTAAGGCTTTTATCCCACCGCTTCATAGTACTTTTCAACCCACCCAAAACTTGTTTGCCACTTAGTTTCAGTGAAAGAGTTCTTTACTTCCTTTCTTATATCTCTCAGCCACCAGAGGATAAGTGTAGGATGTATTAGAGTCATCATGGTTGAAGATCTGTTTTATACATAAACAAGAAACTTAAAAGCACAGAATGTTTTTTCGTAACTGTCCCTAAGGTGCAGGGCGTGCTATGTAAGTAAAAGGATACTGATGGCTTTACACCATCCTCTCTGAAAAGTAACTTTTTTGGCCTTAATGTGGGTATTCGCCAATAAGAGTATTCTAGGCATTATCCCAATTAGCTTCACCAAGGAATTACACTTGGTCAGTCGCAGTGTCCTGGGTGACCACCATGTTCCTGGGGTAAGTGATCTGTTTCTTCTCTTGAGATCATTTATCCAACATTTTCTCTTAGCTTTTGCTTCGTGGCATGCACTGGCTTGAAACACCATGATGCATTTTCCTTCCATTCATTTTTGTTCTGTTCCCCTGCTGTTACTAGTTTTGTTTGTGAAAATTCATTTTTCCCCTGCCAGTATGCTAATTCATTTAACTCTGTGGATGCATTCTGTTATCCCTGGGTTGACAGAGATACACCAAATTTATTTGGACTGTGGCTTAATAAATGTTTGTGAAGCCATTTGTTTATTAAATAAAACAGTGGAAATAACTGAAGAATGGCAAGAACAGAAAATCATTTGGCCACGTTACTCACCAGATGCTGTGATGCAGATAGAATTATTGGAAAATCACGTTAGTAATTTCCCACTCCCTTTCAAATGATGTACACATCCAAAAGCCTTTTTATGTTTAGATAATTTGATGCTGCTTTTCAGTTGCAAATACTCTTCCTTTTTAGCTTTTAAACTGTTAGTTCATCCCATTAAAACTATTTTTTTTTTTTTAGCGCACTCAAAGTTACTAAATAAACCGAAATGGTAACCCCCCGCACCCAAAAAAAATCTATAGTGACATGGAATCTTTAAACTGAAATTCCATTGAAGTAGAAGAGAGATGGAACAAATACAGTTGATAAACGTGTGGCAGCATACTTGGATCATAGCATGACATTTAATAGTCATATTTTATTTATTTATTTATTGTCATTTGTTAACCGGGTTGGTCCAACTGAGCCAAAAGTCCATTTTCAGTGGAGACCCGAGGAGAAAAGCTCCAATTACAATTATAGACATGCCAAAAAAAAAACAGTAATTAATACAGACTAAAAGTTACAATATAAATATTGACAAGAAACATTTACATACAATGAAATCAACAAAGGCAATATATTTATATATAAATTTCAAAAAATCCAATACAATAGCGGCAAGATAATCCCTGAGTAGGAATATTTGCAAAAACCTGATTGTAGATATACTATAAATTGGAGTACTAGAAGAGCAAGAAAGAAAGGCGGATAAAAAGATAAAAAAACTAAATGTAATCAAAAGTAGAATTTAGGAAGGATGTATGTATGAATGTAAATCATTTAGTGACAAGGTCAATAAACAGGGCACACGATCTTGTAGCCCAGGCAGGTATGACCCTAGCCCTGAGTAGCATTCTGCCATCGCCCAGAATGATACCGCAGTACAAGGACAAAATGATTGACTTCAACAATTGGCTAAGCTTCTGGTGTCATTCTAAGAGGATCCAGTATCTGTCTGCTTGGGATGACATGGTCGACAAACCACGATGCTTTGCCACAGATGGCCTGCACCTGTCTCCCCTGGGATTCCGGATACTGGCTAAGGCTCTTGCTGCCCCTATAGTGCCTTTTAGGCAGGGTTCAAATAACAAATTCACCACCATAACAGGAACAGGCAAGCAAAAACTGAGGGTAATGCTACTCAATGCTAGAAGTCTAAATCTCAAAATGCACTCACTCGAGGCACTCCCTAAAATGGAGAACATCAATATCTGTGCAGTGACTGAGACCTAGTTCAAGGCTCCAAAGAGCACCCCTGCACTACCAGGCTATAACTCATACCACACTTTTCGGCCATGTTACCTGGACCGAAACACCAAAGGCGGAGTTGTGTCCGTATTCATTAAGGATATCCACACCTCCAGGCTAGTTGCTCAGCATAATGCATCCGAGGTTATCCAAGTGCAACTAACTCTGGGCAAAACTGCAATCCAAATTGTAGCTTGCTACAGATCCCCCACCATGCCCCAGGATTCCCACTCCTCTTTTCTTGATGTACTGGAAAATATTAGGGTTCAACCAAACACCCTAATAATGGGCAACTTCAACTACCCCACCATTAACTGGGAAAACTACTCGTGTACCAACTCCTTAGCTCAACGCTTTCTGGAATTCATCAACTCCAATGCCCTAGATTAACTTATCCACACCCCTACCAGGGGCAACAATATCCTAGACCTAGTTATTACCAACATGAATGACTGGTGTTTCACACCTGAAGTCAACTCCTCGTTGGTCCGATCCAACCATAAGCTTATCACTCTTGATATCCACATCCCGCCCCCACCCCCCATTAAGGAAACCACAGTAAAAAATTTCTCCAAAGCCAACTTCATGCTTCCTAAGACAGAAGTGGTGAACTTCGTGACACCCATGCAGATGGACAATACAGTTACAACTGCTGAATCCTACACAAATGCACTATATAAGCACTTACACGAGTGCATGGACCGTGCTATTCCAAACAGAACCAAGACGCTATCCTCCAAAAAAAGGAAGCCAGTCTGGTGGTCCCCTGCCATAAACAAACTGTACAACAGAAGGAAGAAAATGTTGCAAAAGAGAGTAAAATCCCATGAGTGGAGGAGCTCCCTGGTCAGCCTCAGTATGAAGCTGAGATCCCTTATAAGATCTTCCAAAGCTAGCTACGAAAACAAAATCGCCACTAATTCCAAGGACAACCACAAACCATTCTATAGCTATGTCAAGAATGTAGATGGCAACACACAGATCTGCTCTCAGTTACAGCACAAAGGCACAAAAATTACAGAACCAACTGATATTGCCAACATCATGACAGATATGTTCAGTGCTAACTTTACCCCCCTCTCACCCCCTAAAGAGCCCATATCTATACAGGAAGAATGCAGAGTCCCTGTAATCACAACTACGCCGGTAGAAGCTGCACTCTCTAAAGCCAAAAACACAGCATCCATGGGACCGGACAACATCCCAAGGCTGCGTTTTACACAAACTTCAGAACGAACTGGCTCCCCACTTAAGCGCCATGTTCAATAATAGCCTCGCATCAGGCTTTGAGCCCACTGAATGACGCACAGCAACAGTTATCCCACTCCACAAAGGGGGAGCCACCACTGATCCCGGGAACTATCGACCTATTAGCCTGACGAGCCTGGTCTGCAAGGCCATGGAACGTATCATCATGGAACTCATAAACAGAGACATTGGTAACCTCCAAACTCTGGATCCCACCCAGTTCGAGTTTGTGAAAGGCAGATCATGCCTCCTGAACCTGATCGACTTCTTTGAGCAGTCACCAAAGCCGTGGATGAGGGTAAGGTGGTTCACACAGCCTATCTTGACCTCGTCAAGGCTTTCAACACCATCCCCCATTCTGGAATTATAGCTAAACTCACTAAACTAGGTATAAATCCCTACATCACAAGATGGGTTGCCAACTGGCTCACTGACAGAACCCACATTGTAAAAGTTGCAGACTCCAAATCTGACCTCAAAGCAGTGACAAGCAGAGTACCACAGGGTTCCATCCTGGAACCTCTCCTGTTTGGTATCTACTTCTCTGAAGTACAGTCTAACACAGAAGGCCTCTGGCTAATGAAGTTTACAGGTGACTGCAAACTAGGAGCCATAGTCAAGTCCCCAAATGATGTGGACATCCTACAGAAAGGCCTCACTGAGACAGATGCCTGGTGTCAGAGCCATGGCTTCAAGCTCAATGCCAAAAAGTGCAGTGTCATCCCCTTTGGTAAAAACTCTGTACCCATGAACTACCACATAGGCAGCAATCTACTTAACACCGAATGCGGAGACCTTGGGACCCAGGTGGACTAGTCTCTCCTTTGATAGTCACATCGCCACAGTAGTCAGGAAGTCCTTCTACGTGGCACACCTCATCATAAAAGGGTTCTCATCTAGGAAAAAAATAGGTCATTGTTCCCCTCTACTCTTCACTCATTAGACCCATTATAGAGTACAACGCCCCTTTTGGAATGTACCTCATAAGACATCTGCAGCAGCTGGAACGGCCACAGAAGTACCTCACAAAGAGGATTACTGACCTCAAACAAATGCCTTACACTGACCGCCTCAAAAAACTCCAGCTTTACTCAGTAGCATATCGCCTACTCTGAGGCGATGTCTGCCTAGCATATAAAGTTATGTCAAACCCAGAGCTGTTGGACATGCTGCACCTAAAGAAATCCCAATCCCTCCGAGCTACACGCTCTAGGGACCTAAACCTTGTCACCACAATAAACAGGACACGCTGGAGGGGATAGATTCCTGTCCCAGAGGCTTCCTATACTCTGGAACAAGCTACCCATCTATGTCAAGCAAAGTTCTTCATTAGCACTCTTCAAGAAAAATCTTGATGATTGGATGGGAAATAGGAAATACACCCCAGGGACCACTTCTATGTCTCTGCTCGACAGTGGCACAGGAAAATAACTTTCTTGGGTGGCATAAGCTATGGAACCTTGCTGGCTAGGCTTACATAGGCCCTTGGGCCAATAGCCTAGTACCTACCTATGAACACTTACAAGTTAAAACTTTGTGTGGACTGCTCCTTGACTAACAGTCAAGGCTTGCCCTGCAGCTACTCCTGGAACCCCATTTGTTCCTTGGAGGTGAGAATCCTACTTGATGTTTGTTCTCTTAGGTGCGAGTTGTCATATCCAAACTCTGGCTACAGAGGCTCTGTAATTAAGCCCTCACATCCGCTGTGCATGCCCTGAAGGTGTAAGGAGCTGGTGTGGTGTGGAGTGTGTCACTGTAGTGTACAGACATATCTCCATGCAGATTAATTTAAATTAAATCGCTCCTCCACATGATTCCAAGTCTCCACCAGGGATTCTACAATTTAGGAAGTATATCCAGAATTACCCCCCCCCAAAAAAAAGAGGCAAGCCAGCTTAGGTGTGTCATTTTTTTTCCTTCACCATACCAGCTGTAGTAGGTGTCTGAACTGCTCATTGAACTCTGGTCACTTGGGTCATTGTTAGGGCTTTACCGTGTTGTCAGTGGTGCTTTCCAAAGTAAAACTTTGTTATTACCACTTATCACAAAGAGCAATTCAGTACTGCTACCTTTACTGACAGAAGGCTGTGTTGTACTCACTTCTGTGAGGTGGCATGACTTAAAAGAACTGCTGTGTACCATTAACTAAACAAATGAGCAGCTGTAACTGACAGGTGTTTGAGCATCATTGAAAGATTCTTTTACTTAACATACTCTTAAGTGTTTATGAATAGTTGATCGGCTGTGAGCTGCCAACAGACATTAACAGGACCTTAGAGCTGTCCATGTGATACAGTAATAATGTATGGACTAGTCAAGATTCACACCAAAGATGACGACGTAAAGTGATGGAGTATTCAGTGTTACTACTTCTGCAACACTGTGTGCTGAATTTACAATAGCTGCTTCTTATCAAATGTTTAAAAGCAAACTGAAAAAACACACCTTAGCCAGATGGTCTTAACTAACTGTCCAGAAATAATTAATTCATACGATTTTATGATAGTCTGCACAGTAAAGTAACTAGTAGATACATTCAGTGGCCTATGAACTTCTGTGAGTGGCATGCTAGAATGCAGGCACTGACCTAGTGGAAACATGTAAGACGTTCCAGGTCTTGGCAACATGGGGTGGATTCCATCATTTTATTATTTATTATCCTGCCCCAGTTCCCAGTACCAAAAATGTGTAGTATACAGCTATGCATAAGTTGTATTCTGTCCACGCATCCAAACCCTCCACATACACGGTATTTTTACTGTTGTAGTTACCATTCTTTGAAGGTTACGTCATTTTACTGACGAGAAAAACACTTCATGTCATGCCTGCCTTGTAGTTTCTAAATAAAAGTGATACATGGACATGTTCCATTACTAGTTTTCATCATTGCGGTCATTTGTAGCGACCACCTGTAACTAGTTCTGGTCATCTGGCTACCATCTTGCATAAAGTACATTATGCATTCCTGCAGTTCTTTTGTTTAGTGGTGTGAATGTGAATCCCTTGTTGTCACCTTCAACATTTGTTGGGTTTATTAGTATAAAACTAGTACAACTACATTCCACTCTATAAATCATTAAAGTGAGTGTGAAAAAGCCCTGACTTTACTGTTTTCCTGAGACAGGATTTTTTAAACTGACTAAATAATGTTGCGCAAAGTATCTACTGCACAACACACATGTATATGTCAAAAGTAAATTTTGGGAATGGAAAATTTTCACGGTTGATATTTTTTTTAATCCCATGAATTTCATATTGAAAAATTCAGGATTTTTCCAGTGTATTTTATATATTAATATGAAACGGACACAGTAAGTTATCACTGTGTATAAATAAATGCACAGTGAAAGTGCGCTGAACATTAATGGTTGCATCTTTGTTGAATTACTTCCTTTTACTGCCAGTTAAAAGCCCCTTCGAGGTCAGATGTATAAACTACACTAGTGCCTGCTATAGCAGTTACGAGAATCCAATAATAATCTCCTGACGTGTTTCAAAAAGTTATTGCAGGTTATTAAGGGAAAATATAGATGTCCTAAAGTAACAGTGCAAGAGGGAGAGGCCTAAGGTTCTTTAAGTAGGCTAGATATATCAAATAGCATGGAGAGCATTAACCAAGGCAGGCTTGTTTTCTCTTTTATTGCCTGTAAGCCAGAACCCTGCTTCTGGATCCAGCTGCCACCAGGAGATGGATTGGAAGATAGAATGCTGGCCTAATGGCTCATGCTGTGACATGAGTCACAAAACTGATTGGGAAATGTGATTTGCTTCCCTGTGATTGATCTCAAGTGCACTGGATGGTTAGTTCAAATTGGCCATCCGCTTTTCAGTGCTTGATTGCACTGTAGGTCATGTATTAACTCAGCACAGCCCAAATGAGGTGCGTCATCTACACACAGCAGTGAAATATCTCTTTTGCCCAAGTCTGTAATTGAGGACTGCAATGTAGTTTATTTAGACAGAGCAGTCCAGCTGAGCCCAGCATCTCTTTCCCCAAGGGGTCTTTTTCCTTTAGTTTTTTTTTCATTTGGGCAGACATGAGTTTGCATGAGTTGAGTAAGATGATGCAAAGAAGTGTTTAGATTTTTGTTTTACATAAACCTTTGCACAGCCAGCAAAATACATGAGACTTGGCTGCTGCTTTTTTCCTTGTCATTGTGTTGATGAGGCAGACTTGCTTCAAAGGCTTTAAATTAGGCTTTGGCATAAAATATTGGCATTTTCTGATTTTGTATTTTATGCACTGTTGCACTTGTCTCTTTAATCATTTTTGATCTTGGGATATCTTTTTCACAGTACTGACCATGTGTTACCTTTTAGTGAGTTCTGTATGTAGGCGATTCCCCTTGAGTGATGTCAGGGAGAGAGACTGTTGTTATCTGGCGGTTCTCAGTGATGTAGATGAACCGCCATCCTCATGATAGATAAGCAGTACGCAGTACTGTTACCTACATTAAATGATGAGCATTTTGGTGGGTGTACATTTAAAGTGTGTAACACAGGTTTCTTGGTGGCTTGATGCAGAGTTTCACAAACTAATTTATGAGCTTGTAAAATAAGGCAAATACTTTTTCCTCTTTTTTTCGGGAAAAACGCTTGGATAGGATTTTTAAATTAGCCATATAAATGTGAAATCTGGAAGGATTTAACAGTATATCCTAGCCTGTGGAGCCTCTTTCTGCACAAGTTCAGTTGCTAGATGCTGGAGATAAACAGTTTCTCTGGTTTGCTAATTTTGGAGCAGATGATTCACTACTTGTATGTCTTATTACTTTACAAAATGAAAGATCCGATTCTACAAGTACCTGTAGAGTTAGTTAAAAGATGTTGCTGAATTGACTTGTTTTAATTATTTAATAAATTAGGTACACCAAAACAGCTACAACATAATAGCATGGTTGTTATCTCTGCTCCCTGTCAATGTGTGGAATGTAGGTTTGATTCTCGGGTCATTACAGTTTATCAGGTACATCCAGTTATTAATACTAAATTGTAAAGACCCCCTACTGTGTTATAATGGACTTCAGTTCCTCTGTGTCTAACTTAGACAAAATCGATTGAATCTTCAACTAGATGTAACAAACTGACAGTTTATGATCACACAGTTGCAGAGAAATGTGTAATGCTCTAAAATGTAATTTCCCTCTGCAGAAAATTAATCTGTGAGATTTGTGCAAGGGGAGTTATACTTGACAAGTAGAAACGTCATCCAGTTTGATTGACCATGAATGGAGAAATCCACAAAGGTCACCAACTCTCACTTTTTGACAGTCACGTCGAACACCCGTGTTCGGCAAATTTACAGGCTGACAAATAATTGCTGAATAATCTGATTGTTACCCTCTGGGAGTTATTGTCAGAAAGTTCATATTATAAATGCATTTAACTTGTAATCAGGTTTAAGAATTTCTTTACGTGATATGCAATGACTTTTTGAGACTTCATGGTTTTTATAGATCTGACCCCTCATAACTGATACTGGACCCTTGCCAACAGTTCCATACCTTAAGCAAATGGTGCTTTTGCCCTTTTAAAATGACTTTGCAGTGGAGATTGTCAGCAGAACAGCTGGGGACCATCAGGTGTGTTGCATTTTTTTTCTTAGCAGGTTATTTAGTCAAGCATGAGTGGTTATTTAGTCAAGTGTGGAGTTTATGGACCTGTTAATGAACAACTAAAATGAACTGATCCTATGTTGATGACAGCAATATACAGTAATGACTTCTGTAAATGCCTTCACACTATTACAGTTCCTGCAGTATAATGTTTCAGTCATTGTTAATGTATACATTCTGTTATGGACTATGCAGGATTCACACCAGCTCATCTGATGGTTATATTTTAGTTACTGTCTAGTACAAGACTTAGTGCTTTGCCAAAGTAAATACAAATGGGAATTTCTGTAGCCTTCCTGGTTATATAGCATCATTGTATGTTTAAGTTCAATAATTGTGCTGTTTATTTTTACCTAATAGAGTTTTTTTCTTATGATCATTTAATAACTCCAGTAATGCATGCATGTACAGCCGTGTGCGCCTCCAGGAGTTTCTGCAGTTACCTGCTACTGTGCCTCTAGGCATCAAATATTGCTTGTTCATAATTGAATTAATAATTCCAAAACTATGCCATATACAAGGTATCAGAATATTTTATCTTGAAGTATACATGATGACAAACACAATTATATTGTTTGACTTCTGTCAATAAGTGTTTGTTAGAAGTGTAAGGTGATAGCTTAATTTTTTTAAAGACTCAAGCCACACCCACTGGGAGTTAAAAGTACACACTCAAAAGAGCTGTACTGGAAGGAATGAGTTAATGTGAGTTTTCTGTGTTTCTTATATCTGGAAGTGATGCTCAGATGTTTGCATTAGCGTGCCCCTTGTCAAAAAAAAAAATCTTTGTAGGACATGGAGATTATGCTCTGAAATAATGAAAAAGAAACTTAATCGCTTCTCTAACATGAGACCTGATCTTAACAGCATTTAGGGGTGCTTAACAAACTCTTGTTAAGAAAATCAAAGTGTCTTTAAGATCAGATCTTTTGGGCTCGGACTAAAAAAAGAAAAAAAAACAGACACTGCTATATCTAACAGCTTTTAAAGGTATTAGTTCTAGCATTACTTTTCTGCCTGTAGCTTGTGTCTGACAGTATGCACAAAATGCAACTACAATTTCTCTTCCTTGTGTTTTTTTTTGTATCTCATAGTACATGGAATAGGTAATGCTACGTGCACTACAAACAATTAATGATTTGGTCTCACTGATCATCTTTTTGTATGTGTTCTCAACATAGATGCCAAGATAACCCACTTGAAATTTTGTTTCTCTGCATCCATTTCTCCAACATCCAGTAAGTTGGTTATGATCAGAGACTGTATCATAATGCTCTGTATTGTATGCAGCAGATAATGTAATGTTAACAGTCTGCTCTGTTAACTCTCTGTTATGGATGCAGCAGAACACAGTGAAGCACCACATGCATGTTTATGCACATGCAAGGAGGCTTAAACCCCTACTTTGTAGATGAGCCCTTAAACTGAGGTTAGACCTATCTAGAATTCATGGTAGCTCATATGGATGATAGAGATCCTATACCTATCAAAAACAGCAAAGGAATTTTTACAGTGTTGTGATCATATTATGCTTAAACAATATAATAAATACCACCGTGGGTCTCCCCTGGAAATCAGCTCTTGGCCTAGTGGGTCTATCCCACTCAACAAAGGTACATAACTATGTAAAACTAGGCTCTGAAAGCTAAATAAGGGCCTTCCACTTTGCACGATTACAGTGTTCCGCCATAGGTCAATGAGCACCCACTGCCTGCTTTACTCCCTTATGAGAGCCCTTATAAAACACTACATATTGTTAGTGTCCTGTGCTGTTTATAGCAAGAATTTAGCTAAAAAATTTTTTTTTAGTTCTTCTTTCGGCTTTTCCCAGTTAGGGGTCGCCACAGCGGAACTCCGGTCTGCTAATGATTGGCAGTAGATTTTTACGGTGCCGAGGTGCAAGTGGTCAGTTTGCAAGCTTGATTGCTGAAACTTCCTTGTAAATCTTTTAAGACATATCAGCTTTAACATGTTTGATATACATAGTACATAGGAAAGCCTGGACTGTATAAAAATGCTTGAATTTTCAGAAAGTAGCATGGGGTCTTATTTCCACTTAAACAGCCTTCAGAAGAAATGTATCTTTTGTTTAACCTGTTTGCCAAAAATCTGGCATCTTTGATAAAAAAGGACCCCAGAACATCTGACGCTTAGCTAATCTAGATAAGTATCCCTACGACTAGGCTTTTCTTGAGGTTGTCCGACACACAGTTGATCAAGTACAGTTTCTTAAAATATTTTGCAATATCATCCAGGGGCTTTCGTCACACTACACATTGCAAGGCTTTGAATCCCCTTCCTACCCACCTAGAATACCTAGAATTTTCAATGTCCTTGCTTGGAGTCTTAGAACCTGGGTATGGACTTCAAGGAGTGACTGTCTCCATGATGAAATACAAGTGCCACTAGAATGCCACACTATAACAAAAAGTGCTCCATCTAGTGGTCTCATCTTAAATATGGTAAAACAGTAATATCACCCACATCATCTTAAATGGATGCCGATACTCCACTCGCTGTCCATTGGCACCTGCTAATCATGTGGCCTATTATTTTAGGCCCATGGCAGCCACCTCCTTCACCCATCCTAGTTGTGGCTCTGAATCGTCATGCATTTTCTAACTGCTTACACAGACACTACTTAGTGTCGCCACACTTCGCATGCCTCTTTGTTGTACACCTAATTTCATTTTTAGTTAGACTTCTGAAGTTAAAGTAGCAAGTGGTATGAGAAAATGAAGATTACAGCATATTTCTTGATGATGATGTTTCACTCTACACTCATTTTCCCTCTACACCCACAAAATTATGTAATGGTAGATGTTATCGGTTTACATACACCACCAATACCTTCTGGGTAATTGAAACAACATAGTTTGTTAGAAGAGCAGCTACTTGCTTATGTTACGGTTTTACTAGTAAGTCATCTTATTGTTGAATTTCAGTGTAAAGAACTCCATCTGTGATGACAACTTATTTTTCTAGGATACAAGACTTTTCTGCTGTTGCAGTTAGCATGGAAATATAGTACCTTGCACACTAATGTACCTAGTCAGGCATTGTAGGTTCAGCCTTTCATAAAAGCATGGCAAGAGTTTTCATTGTCAAGAACATTTTCAGGGACTGTGCAGATCAACAAAATTATTTACAAAAATAACTTACTTGTTGCATCATGGCTAGGATAGCTATATGATCATGACCTGAGATTGTTTAGGAACTTGGGGTCCCAGAGGACATGATAAGGAGGAAGGATTGGGCAGCTGACAGCCATGTGATTTCTCAAGGGAGGGTAGCCTCTGATACTGATTATATAGCCAAGGTGGAATCTGGTCAGTGCACCTGCATGACTAACAGACATCCTTGGATGGAGATGTGCATATTACTGTGTGTGTGTGTTTGTGTGTGTGAAAGCTGCATGGGACATTGGGTGTGGGCTTTGAAGAAAATAGATATAAATTCTCCTGTGATACTATGTCTTGTATAATGGCCCCTGAGTCACACCACCAAAGAACTAATGTGGAACCTTCCCAGCCACAATGAGTGATAATAGCAACACAGGGGGTGGCAGAGTAGGGATGTGTTGATGGGAATCTGGAGGTTCCCAACAAGCACTGGGACATCAGATAAATAAACTTAAAAAATTTCAGTAAAAGTTCAGTGTCCAAGGGATGCATGAAGGTCACAGTCAGACATCCTACTGAGGGAGTAAATGTAGTCATGCAGGCTATATTAATTAACGGAGGGCATGTTTAAAAAAATTAGTAAACAAACGGTTCTAACAGAAATCAAAACTGTAAAGTTAGTCCTAAGTTTTCTAACTACAGTTTTTTGGCCGTTTGCTGACATAGAGTGTTTTACTCTTACTGTGATACCAGTTACAAACCTGAATTACTGGAGGGCTGACTGGGTTCAGAGCAGCTTTAAAGGACTGTGGCATCTCATTCCCCTGGAAAGAAGGCTGGAGAAAACAGTTGTATTATTATTGACTGTGCATTAGCTAAGGAGGCTATGTAGAGGACATGGGGCCATAACGTATGTGCCATCTGGGATGGGGAGAGACTACTGAAAAAAAGGTGTTGAGTACTCCCTCTCCATGTTTTAGACATAGAACGATCTAGTTACTCTCAGAATGCTGACTTCCCAAGCCATCAGAGAACACATACTGATGGTCGATGAAGCCACATGCATTCCCTGAAAGGCAAAATATCTTTCCCCGAAAGAAGTCATTTCCCCAGCAGTCACATGAGGAGGAGTGAGTAGCCTAATTCTAGATAGCTTTGTATGGGCAAGCAATAGAGGTATGATGGGGTTTGGAGGATAGTGTTGATTGCCACTGATCCGGGCCTCGGAAACAATATTGTCGTTTAGAGTGTGCCAGGAAGAATCTGGACAGAGAATTTATAAAGTGTGTAAAGGTTAAAAAAGTGTCAGAGTTGACCAGATAGTGATGTCCTTCAAGAATGCAACTGCAGTCATAACATGTGGGTTGTCCTGCCTCAGGCAGCCCTCGGTCGGCCGGATTCCAAAGTCTGGGTCCGACGTCGGCTGATGTCGCATTTCTCTCCGACGTCAGAGCGGCTGGAGTACATAAGCATCAGCCGACGCCATTTTCTTCAGTCTTTCTTGCCGCGCGGTGCCCGAAGCAGAAGCAGTTCGCAAGTGCCGGTCGGTCAGCTCCTGTATTCTACGATACCGAAGTCATCAAAAAAGCTAAGTACCCCGTTGGGGACCTTTTCTTGCCTCAGCCGATGTCAGAAATTACTGAAAAAGTTAACAATTGTCTTTTTTGTGGTAAACAAATACCTCATAAGGATTTCCACTCTTACTGCCTCCCTTGCCTGGGCCCAGACCACGACGTCTCGGCCTGTGTAGCCTGTGCTCGCTTCAACAAGCGCACTCTCAGGCGCCGGGCGGAGTTCGCTGAAGATTTTTTCGGCGATAAATTTGCTTACACCATGCCGTCGGATCTTCCGACATCGCAAACTCCCAAAAAGCGAAAAGATCGGGACCGACATCCTTGGCCCGCGTTTACCACCGACTCCACGCCAAAACCTAGCGCGAGTGCTCCGGTTCCCTCTAAGACGGTCTCTCCACCGCTCCGAACCGAAGACACCGCATTACTGACGACTCCGATTCCAGACATTACTCCGACGCCAGTTATAGACTTTCCTCCGGATACCGAAACCGAGGAAATGCCCTAGACCATTGCTGTAGACAAGGTCACTCCTGCACGTGGAGCTGCCAGGCCTCCTATGGCCATGTCTATTAAGGCCTACACTAGGGCTAAGGCAGCCAGCAAAACAAAGCATATTGCTTCCAAATCCTTACCTCAGCCGACTCCGGAGACACAAATTATGTCCATGGCTGCTGATTTAATTTCCATGATCAGAGGTTCACAGGCCCATCCTGAGAGAGCATCCCAGCCTCCTCCTGATAGGTTGAGCCCTCTGACCCTTCTCCTTCAGATGAAGACTCAGAGGGCTCTGTCCACTCTGATAGCCAGGAAGAGCTCTTCCAGACCTATGAGGACTTGGATGCAGAAGATTCCATACCTTCGGCCTCCCCTCCTGAGGATATTTCTTTTGGGGAAGTTCTGCACACCATGAGGGAACATTTCAAGTGGCAGGGTCAGGAATATTCTGATTCTAGGAAACGCCTTAGGACTTTCCCTAAGAAGCCTCAGCACAGGCCCTTAGCTATTCCTCCTGTACTTGATGTTCTGGATGATTTGTATTCTGATTCTAGTGCTACCCCTGATTCTCTTCCTCCTGCTCCAGCCAAGCCAGACAGGTATTACAGGGTCCCAGAAACTCATTCCCATTTATTCAGGGCCCATACTGCTGATTTGGAAACTATTTCACAGGGGCCTAAAGGAGTTTCAGCCTCCACCTCAAAAAATCCTTTGCCCTCCAACAGGGAAGCAAGGTCATTAGAGAGATGGGGTAAAAAGGTTTACACATCCACTACTTTATCTATGAGAGCTTTAAATTGCCTTTTTCATATGTTCCAATATCAGGATTATCTCTTAGAAGATTTACAAAAAACATTAGCTTCTCCTGATCCTTTAGACAGGAAGTCTTTGCAGGAAGCTGTACATAACACTCAGCAAGTAAGCAATCACTTCCTGCAGTATGGATATGATGCACTGGAAGCTTCATGTAGGGCAGCTATGACAGGGGCAGTGATGCGTAGACATGCTTGGTTAAAAGATCAACCTCTACCAGATCATGTAAAAGCAAAACTTCTGGATGCACCTTTGGAAAAGAACAAGTTTTTTCTGCAAATGCTAAGGATGTGTTAAAGACCATCGAAGAAAAAGCAAAATCTGTTCAGACTGTGAAAGATTTCCTCCAGGTTCAACCCCCCAGATTCGGTAGGAATTGGCCTTCAAAAAACTGGTCCTTTCCTAATCCAGAAAAGTTTCAATGGGGTAAGAACAGACGTGGCCGAGGAAGAGGCCAATACAGAGGCCCTTACAGGGGACGACAATGGCAGCCAGGAAACCAAAGAAGTGACGCAGGGGTTTCACCTGCCCAACAACCACAAACTCAATGACTTTCCTCTACTACCGCCTACCAGGGAACAACTAGAAGCTCCCTTGGGCGGGAAATTATCTCTGTTTGCAGAAAACTGGCACAGACTGACAAAGGACAAATGGATTTTGGACATTATAGACAGAGGGTACAGGTTTCATTTTCATACCTTACCAAGAAAACAAGGCATGCCAAATCTACCACAACATCAAAGGGCAGAGGCTATCAAGCAAATCACTCTGCTGACTCGAATGAAAGCAATAGAAAGAGTTCCACAACAAGAACAAGAACAGGGTTTTACTCAAGACTGTTCCTTGTTCCAAGAAAAGAATCTCAATGGAGACCAATACTGGACTTGTCCGCATTAAACACCTTTCTCATAGTACCAAAGTTCAAAATGCTGACTCTACAGCAACTCCTTCCCATGCTGGGCAAGGAGTCGTGGCTGATTACTCTGGACCTCAAGGAGGCATACCTGCATGTCCCTATCAGACACAGCTGCAGAAGATACCTCAGATTTCTTGCAGGGCCAGAGCATTATCAATTCTCAGCATTGCCATTTGGCTTATCTACTGCGCCCAGAGTATTTACAAAATGCCTGGCTTCAGTAATTGCTCATTGCAGGCTCCAGGGTATACAAATTTACCCGTACCTGGATGACTGCCTCATACAAGCGGACGACAAATTGATGTTGGCAAAAAACCTGGATTATGTCATACGATTACTTCAAGCTCTGGGATACACAGTCAACTTCCAAAAGTCAAGACTGCAGCCATCCCAGCAAATAATCTTCTTAGGAGCCAAACTAGACACAGCCTCTCAGATGGCTTACCTGACAGAAGACAAACAAGAGAAGTTAACTCAATACTTCAAAGGTTTAGCAAAACTCACCCATATGACTGCAAGGAGATTCCTACAGGCCCTGGGTTACATGGCATCCTGCATTCTACTGGTTCCATTAGCAAAACTACACATGAGAAAGCTTCAGTGGTACCTAAAAAGCATTTGGTCTCAACACAGCAACAACTTGGAGACAATCATACCACTCATTCCATGCCTACAAAAGGAATTCCTATGGTGGGCCTCGGTGAGCCAGGAAAACACAGGTATGTCATTCAAAAAACCACAGATAACACAAACCATGACTACAGACGCCTCAGACCTTGGATGGGGGGCGCACATGGAAGGCAGGTGTATACAAGGACAATGGTCTCCAAAGGAAACACATCTGCATATAAACCAAAAGGAAATGCTGGCAGTAATTCATGCTATCGAGGCTTTTCAGCACCAACTCCAGCAAGGCCATTTAATGATATGGACAGACAACACCACTGTGATGTGGTACATAAACAAGCAGGGGGGCACCCACTCTTACCCCCTTTGCAGACTGACAATGCAGCTTTGGGAGAAATCACTGAGTCTAAACATCCAGTTGCAATCCCAGTTTGTTCCAGGAAAAGACAATGTGTTGGCGGACAGCCTAAGCAGGAATTTCACAGATCCACACGAGTGGAGGTTACATCCGAAGGCTTTCAGACAACTCACTTCGACATGGGGCAAGCCAGAAGTGGACCTATTTGCCTCTCACCTCAATCATCTTCTACCAAAATTTTGCACAAGGACATACCATCCAAAGGCTTGGAAAATAGATGCCCTTTCATTCAACTGGAACTCCCTAGTAATCTATGCATTCCCACCTCTGCCACTGATGACCTCAGTATTACTAAAGATCAAAGCAGAGAAGCCCAAGGGAATCATAATAGCTCCGGATTGGCCAAGACAACACTGGTACCCACTACTACGGAGCATATGTCACACCAGGAGGTGGGCCCTCCCTCAGTGGCCTCTACTTTTGACTCAACACAATTTCGAAACACTGCATCCAAACCTTCAGACACTGCAGCTAACAGCCTGGGAGATCCCATAAATAACTTCAGCTTATCTCTCTCCAAGGAAGTTCAGCGGATACTAACAGAGGCTCGAAGACCATCCACCAGAAAGGTTTACTTAGCAAAGTGGAAAAGATTCAGCAATTGGAATGCCAGCAAGGGACATGATGCATCATTACTGAACATCCCACTCATCTTGGAATATTTGGCAGATATGTTACAGAGCGGACTCTCATATTCTTCAATTAAGATACATGCATCTGCTATTTCAGCTAGATACAACACTGATCCTCGTGTTTTCTCTCACCCCTTACTAAGACAATTCCTCAGGGGAATCAAGAACATTAAGCCACCAAGAAAGGCCCCAGTGCCAGCCTGGGACCTCAATTTTGTCTTAGAAAAACTGACTCTACCTCCTTTTGAGCCAGCAGCTTCAGTTGACTTGCAGTTTCTCTCATGGAAAACAGCGTTCCTGTTAGCAATTACCTCAGCAAGAAGGGTTTCGGAGCTACAGGCCCTAATGGCAATACCAACCTTTATTATTTTCCACAGAGACAGGGTTTCATTAAGGACCAACCCTACTTTTATGCCAAAGGTGGTATCTAGGGTTTCTCTAAATCAAGCCATTCATCTACCTGCTTTCTTCCCCAATCCTGAGAATAAGGGGGAAAGACTTTTGCATACCTTGGACATTCATAGACAACTTCGATACTACCTGGACAGAACCAAGGCCAGTAGGAAGTCTGAGCAGCTTTTTGTAGCTTACGCCCCTGCAGTCCAAGGAAAAGCAATTTCAAAACAGACTATTTCTAAATGGATTGGACATTGCATCAGATTCTGTTATTCCTTTCATGGGAAGACTGTTCCAGCCTATGTCAGACCACATTCCACCAGAGCTACAGCCACCTCTACAGCATTTTTAAGAGGGGTGCCTACAAAAGACATTCTAGAAGCTGCTACATGGAGCTCCGTGCATACATTCTCCAAACACTACAATCTCCCTCTATATTCCAGATCCAGAGCAGGCTTTGCTTCGCAGTCCTGCAGGGTTTGATTGCCACACCATCTCTTTCCTAGAGCATACCTCCTCCCCCAGCTAAGCTATGGTATTCTACCCACATGTTATGACTGCAGTTGCATTCTTGAAGGACATAGTACAGTTTTGTACCCTACCATAAATGTAGATGTCCGATAGACATGCAACTGCAGTCGGGTTTTCCCTCCCTCCATACCCCTCTATGCCTAGGGTCCACTCCTATCCCCCTTACTCTTAGCTGGGGATATCTGTTATGGTGTATTTGTTTTATTGCTCATGTATTTGTTTGGAATCCTGTTTTTGTCTTCCAATTTGATTACAGCCTTCCTTGGAGGGCACCTGGCATCTGGGGCAAGAAACACTGAAGAAAATGGCGCCGGCTGATGCTTATGTACTCCAGCCGCTCTGACGTCGGAGAGAAATGCGACATCAGCCGACGTCGGACCCAGACTTTGGAATCCGGCCGACTGAGGGCTGCCTGAGGCAGGACAACCCACATGTTATGACTGCAGTTGCATGTCTATCGGACATCTACATTTATGGTAGGTACAAAACTGTACTTTTTGTATATTTGTTCCGTTTCATCTGTAAGATTATATACGGATTTTGAACTGGTTCAAGTGCGCTCAATTTTATTGTTTTTTTTTCGAGGGAGAGAGTGTTGTGTAAGACAGATAAGAGTAAAGGGTGTGGAGGACAATGTTACCCACTACCCAGCTCTTCCTAGAACATTCCTAATGTGGATAGTTTGTGTCCTGTGAACAAGTCTTCATATCGTTTCTCCCAAAATACATTTTTAAATAAAATCGTGCTTAATTTTGTATGTAAAACAAACACTTTAGCTCCACATTTGCTTCTGATTATTAAACTGTGCCTTAGTATTTTGATGTAAATGCAAGTTTAGTGCAGATAATGCACTATATTAATGTTTACAGAACAGCTTTTTATCCTTTATATTATTTGCTTTATGTTGAAATTTGTATACAGGGGCACCAGTTATCTAAAATCCTTGTTAGGTGATTGTTGCCCTTAATTACAGAATTAAACAAAATGCAAATCATACAAAATATAAGATACAGTCCCATAGTCTTTAAAGGATCACAGCCTCATACTTTCTGTTTGGTTACATAGTGTGTGTTGTAGTGAACAATGTAGAGAACACATCAGAGAACATATACTGATGTATACAGTGTAGGTAGCACACTTTGAGCAGGTGTGTGTGTGTGTGTATGTATATATATATATATATATATATATATATATATATATATATATATATATATATATGTATAGATCTACCTCACGTGGTCGACATTTCATATGGTCGAATATTCATTTGGTCGACAGTTCATTTGATCGACAAGCATTTTAAGTGGGGGGCTTCGCCCCCCACACCCCCCCTAACTATATATATCAACTCCAGGGTTGCACAACATTGGGGAAGGGGGCAAATGCTTGTCGATCAAATGAAATGACCAAATGAACTGTCAATCAAATGAAATGTCGACCAAGTCAGGTAGACCCATATATATATATATATATATATATATATATATATATATATATATATATATAGATAGATAGATAGATATATAGATAGATAGATGTATATGTTAGAGACAGGTCAGTGTGCTAAGGACCAATAAAAGTAACTAAAATTCTTCAGCAGCAAGCCATTATTTTATTAAAGAAATAGAAATGTGTATTTGTATTGGGTGAGAATGTAAGATTTTTCTACCTGCATTGTCTTATATTTCACCATAAAGGTCCTTAATGAAGTGTCTGAAATGGTTGCAGCCTGATCTGAAAACAAACTAAGGGATGATGATAAGAGAACAAGACAGCTGAACTACTTGGCTGTTGCATGCTGGTAAGGGCTGCTGTAGTTATTGGATAGTAATTACAACAACAGTGCGTCAGTGGTCCTCACACACTAATCCATCAGAAATGCAACTCACCGGAAGTACTAATCGAAGGGGCATATGTCCAGTGAAAATGGCATTGTTCTTTTTAATTACTGAAGGATTACATATTAAAGAAGGTCAGTTTGTACTCAAATCGCAGGCTTGGTGTGCCGACCTGTAGAAGAAAACAGCCAGTAGAGCTGCAGATTCTGGTAGCAGATTGCTCTGGGGGGATTTGGGATTAATTAATGGCATTAGTATCAGAATTATTCTTCTGTACCCTCCCCTTACTGTCCTATCTGTTGTGTTAAAATCTGTTAGCTGTCTTCATTATATACAGATAGTGACTATTCTGTATTTCCTGTCTTTTGTCCCACTTGTCATTTTAGGTCCCCTAGCCAGTGCTTTCCCTTCTTCTGTTGAAGTGGCATGTACTCTTGCTTTGCTAAGCTAGGTTTGCATTCACAACAGAGTAGTTCACTTCCTTTCCTTCTACCTCGGTACAGTTGAGTGTATGCAAAATAGAGGGGAAAAAAAACACAGGTTAACACCTTTTGAGGGAAAGCAAGAACCAAAACTGGAAACAAGTGGAGAAGGGGAGAGTGTGTGTGTGTGTGTGTGTGTGTGTGTGTGTGTGTGTGTGTGTGTGTGTGTGTGTGTGTGTGTGTGTGTGTGTGTGTGTGTGTCTACTTGATGATGATGATGATGAAGACGGACTTGCTGCTATCCTTGTTAAAATTATGAGTCTGGGTAGCATTTTGAAATATTCATGTTGGCATTTCTGTTGTAATTATGAGGGCAAAGTAAGAGTAATAAAGTCTTTCATTACACTTTTAGTATACATCTCGTTGAGTTTTGTTTTGCAGTGGGAAGCAAAATATACATACCTTCTCTAACCATTTCTTACCAACAGTAAAATACTATTGTTTATACGTTACTGGGGAATCAAGTGTGTATCCCCTGTTGACAAAATGCCTTAATGTAAAGTGCAGTGAGGCACTGCCTTGTAAATACTGTTGTTGGGAAATGAACTCCATGGACAACAGGACCACATCTCAGTTCAGAAACATTGTAAGTAATCCGTAAAAATCCACAATGAGCTGATGTACAAGTACAAGAATACTGCTTCCCAAGTGAGGTTAAGAGGGCTAGGATAACATTCACAGGGTTGCTGTTTGATATAATGCAGAGTGCAATTTATAAAGTGTATTGGATAAGAGTTCTGGTGTAAGATCAACAAAATAATTTGTATCTACTATTCCAGTCCTCTCATATTAGAAAATGAGATACAGCGGCTTGCAAAAGGGCTAAATAAGGCTAAAATTTTATTCAAGGAAAAGAAAAACTTAAGTCGCTTCTGAAGGCAGGAGGTTGTCTTAGGCCAAAATCCAGCATTTCTTACTTTTTAGATATTGATTGCTTTCCATTTAGTATATTTGTGTCTCTTGTAAGTGAGAACTGTTGCAGCTGGATTATATATCTTGAGTGATAATCTCCTTGTCATGTAAAGCACATTGCCAGTAATAGGAGCACAAAAACCTGACAGCGTGGTGGAAATACGATTACTGCTGCAGTGGTAAATGACACATTGCTGTTTCGTTTCCCCCAAGACCAAAAAGACTTTCATTTGTAATTCTGAATGCAACAGTCCAGGGAACCACAGAATGGCCCATTGTGTCGGAAAGTACCAGAACATGTGTTTGTAGCTTATCTACCACCACAGTACAACTGCCTGTACAGCACAGACTGTGATCTGCAGTAAATGTAGTGATACTTAAGGTAGACGTGATGGCTATGAATTTGTTACTGACTAGATTCTGTCTCTTGGTGCGCTGATTTATTAGGAGGAGAAGAAGTGAACCAAAAGGAAACAAAAAGATGGAATTTCTACAGAAATGGTGTTTCAAGTAGAAAGATGTTTGCACAGGTCTTGTTTGTTTGTTTGTTTGTGTAGCTATCACCTGTATAACTGCCCTATCTACCTCAGTATCCAACTGCCTCCATTTTGCCAGATTAACATGCCACTGCCAGTGGATTATAGAAGTAGTTAGAGGCCATTTGTTACTTAAAGCAGATTCTCCTCCTAACAGTCATAAACCTAATCTCCCAACCATACTCTGTCCTGCTAACCTGTCCTTTCCGTTGTGGCACAAAGTACTCTAAGGGTTTTTATCAGCTCACAGTGTCTGCATTTCTTTATCATCCTTCTACACACAGTCAGTCACAGGCATACAAAAGATATTCCTAACATTCAAGAAAGAGAAACCATGCAGCTTCCTTCCAGAAGAAAGAAGGTGAAGCTGTTTTAAATATATAATTTGCCCATGAGGGCAGAAACTGAACTGGATTCATCATTCAGTTACAACATCACAGATTTTAATGTGCAAAAGTACAAGTTGCTCTTTCTGTGCGATTTTTTTTTTTTTTTTTTGAGAATATAAAAGAACCTTTATGTTGTTTTTAAACTTATCTCATGGGAGGAGAGAAAATTGCTGAGATGCTGTCATTGTTTAAGATGGTGAAAGGGAATGTGAAATGCTATCAGTATCAGAAGGAACACAAAGACAAAACACAAAGTTGATCTACAGAGGAAGGCAACCCATGTTAACTATCTTAGAAAGTGACGGTCATTACAACTGACAATGTAAAAATCGCGCATGCAGAGTTAACAGCAGGAGAAATTTGACAGGACTTTATGTTGGCAACGCTAACTACATTTTTATTCCCATAAAGAATCTTTTTTTTTCATGTATGTTCACACTCCTGGCTCTGTGCATGCTAGTTTTGCTAACATGTATATTTTTTTAGACATACTGTCATTGTCATCGGTTTTCAGGTGATTTAATCATGTATATATGCACTGACTTTACCTTTACTTTATTTACAGTATCAGCAGTAACACCTTTTGTTCAAATAAAGCCCCCCATGTACTCTGAATGTTTGGGCTCTGTAGTGAAATATCCTAATTTTGTGTAATGAGTTTTGTCTTCCCGTTAACTATCATGATCAGTGTAAGAAAAATAAGTTTGTTTACAGTGTTGTCTGCGGCAGCGTGATTAGTAGGATATCAGTTGTTGAGAGACATCCTAGTGAACAGAGCTGTATTGGTTTGCACATAGTTTTGTGGCCAGAACCTTTTAGGGTCATATGCATCTTCTGTATGAATGTTGTACATCACATTTTATTCTGTGTCCAAAACTAAGCCGGAGTGTTTTTTCAGAAGTAAGTGCAGTAATACTTTAGACGTATTACATTTATTGACCAAGTTAATTTTGCTAGGCCAGTTTCCTTTTTTCACTGGATACCCAATGTAGATAGAAATTTGGCTACGTTACTCAGAAACCTGTCCTAAAAAAAGACTGTAGAAGAAAAATACTTTGATTTGGAGGAGACAGTTGAGGGATGGGGGTGTATAGTAAAGCAGTTACAAAGTAGGTCCAAATTTTGATTGCAGGCAGACGTATGATGGAATATTTAAAGTGAAATTATGAACTTTTTCCCCTATGTGTTTTCTGCCACCATGCCTGCCAGCAGAGCTGTATCAAAAAAAAAAAACTTCTTTCCCACCTACACCAATCAGCTATAATAAAAAAAAATCTTTCTGCTTCTAAGCACTGTAGCAGGCTGTGTGTTACTGCAACAACCTTTCCCTGCACAAAAAGCTGAAGTGCAGATTTGTACTGCCATTCAGAAGTGCAGGTACAGAAACTAATGCCCACTAATGCCTTTTGCCTGGCGCAGTTACTTCCTTTGCCCCATTCATTCTCCAGCACCACTTTGGCAACGCATAATGAATTAAGAGGAAAACAGGACAGAATTATGGGCCAGGGATTGTAAAGACAACTGGATACTTTTGTAATGGACAGAAGTTTTATCATTGTAAAGAAGTACTGCTTTGAAGGGTGTCCTGATATGGCATGGCCTTGTGCCATACAAGTCACAGGTGGGTTTCATGGACAGTGTAGGGGGGAAAATAACTTTTTCATATAGGTAACTGTTTAATTCTATACCTGTCTGGATCAAACCCTATAAAAATGGTAACACTGAATTCTACAAATTGTACTGATAGCCTGAGGAAAAAAAAATTACAAAAATCACTTAAGCAAAAAAATTGCAAATATGAAAATACAGTGGTCTTTTACTTTGGATCTGTAATGAAGGGTACACAAAGTTGTAGTGTATATAAAAAAAAAAAAAAAAAAAAAAAGGAAAAAAAATGAAATTTGCCAATTGTGTTAATATTTGACTGCAACAAGTCGGCCACGGTTGTGCAGCGGTTAGCGTTGTCGCCTCTTAGCAACAGGCTTTCTGGTTCGATTCTCGGCTGGTGCGCCTTCTGTGTGGAGTCTGCATGCCCTCCCTGCAATTGACTAAACTTTAGAAAGACATGCAGGTAAGTGTGTGTGTGTGTGTGCCTTCTCTGAAGGCTGGGCGCCCGGCTGGCAAGCCAATGTTGTAAAATCTACTGCCAGTTATAAGCGGACCGGTGATCCGCTGTGGCGATCCCTAACCGGGAAAAGCCAAAAGACTTTTTTTTGCACTGAGAGCCTGAGAAAAAATTGACAAAAATCACTTGAGCAAAAAAAATGCAGATATGAAAACACAGTGGTCTTTTACTTTGGGTCTGTAATGAAGGGTACACAAAGTTTTAGTGTATAAAAAGAAAAAAAATGAAATTTGCCACTTGTGTTAATGTTGGAATGCAACAACCCCAGTTACCTAAGTGGATGGACTGCTAAAAGATAAGGATTATATGAAACTTAAAATGTAAACATTTTGGCTTCCTCCTATCACAATGAAAGTGTTTATCTTGCACAGAATAAAGGAGTAGAAACTACAACAAAAATGTGAAACTCAAATAAATTCAATCTGATTAGCTCCCTAGGGGGGTTTTGTTTATCAGGAAGATAATGAAGTCTGCACAGAGGTTTTTTGGAAAGTGATCCTTCATCGTGTAAAACCGTACAGTCCCTGTTCACAGTATCACAAGCCCTATTATATTGAAAGCAGACAGGACTAGGTCCCTGTAAATTATTATTATGTTGATGGAGGTACAACATTCCTCTTTCGGAACCATTTTCATGTTCAAACCAGGATTACACAGAATAAATAATAAACAGTACCACTAACTAATACAGTATTATGGCAAAACATTATTACAAAAGTTATACTAAAGAGGGGGAAAAGCCAAGAGCAGAATCAGTCAGAATAGGTTTATAGGTAGTTGCTAATTATGCAGTCCAGAAGACCATTAAGGAGCCTAGCCCAAGTTGCCAATTGCCCCAAAGCACTGTCTGGTTAAGTGACCTGCTGAAGGTCACACAGTGTGTAAATGAAGATAGAAAGATTCAAACTTTGTACTCCTGGTACAATAAACAGCTCAGTAACAAGTCAGCACTTTAGTTTTCTGCACTGTCTGGCAGAAGTGATCCACGTGGACCACCCTCAGTTTCAGGCCAGGAGAAGAAAGTTACACAAGTGAAGAATACAAACATTATAAAGTAAAGTATTGATTACATATCAACAAGATATTGCTCACTTCAGGCAAAAGCATGTTTCTTTCTTCTGTGCCACTTTCAGTTATTTTGTATTACTAGCATGTCATGCCATAGCCGTTTCACGTCTGTCCATCTAGTCCACCAGAAACCCAACAGATGTTTCGGACATTATGCATTCACTTCTTAGAACAGTTAGAAAGTCCATCAGCCGATTGTTGCTTATTCTGTGTCATGTGGTAGTTCACTTGACTTTATTTGATGTTCAGTTTCAGTTTGACTTGACTTTGTGGCACTTTAACACAAATGGCTTCAAGAATTCCTCTTTCACTGCTACTGGTGTACCCTCTCCTGTCAAATCACTCACACCATCACACCATTCTGTCGTTTTTCTCTTCAGAAGGCCAGAACGTTCATACAGTCCACCCTCTTATATCATTCTTATTAAACAAATTAACTTGGTGAGTTTTACCTGTTATATAAATCCATTTTAATTTCCCTTAGTCTCCCATACAGCAATACTGTTAACATAAAAATAAATTTCATTCATCTTTACTGTAGCAGCTTTGATTTAACCAAGATTAGTGTTCATTTATTGATGGATGGGAAGAGAATTTGTTAATGGTTGCCACTATCAAATGCTTGATGACGAGAGTTTCATCCTTACTTATGAATTAACCCTATCAGAGTTAATGGCTTGTTGTCAGAACCCCTGCCTACTGCATGCTTCTTAAATGTCACAGTATTCCAGCTTCATGCAATGCATGTACAACAAAACATTGAAATAGTAGATTTACTAATATAACATGGCTCTCCAAACACACAGCTGCAACAGTCATTACCTCTGAACAGCAGCGATGATCATCTCTGTGATCAGGTTAAATGTTACCATTATTTTCAAAACATGATTGATTCTTCTTTGTAATATTAACTTCACTGTAGTTAACGTCTCATTGTTAGAACCCCTGCTATCTACATATGTCTAAGTGCCATATTGTACATGATTCATACAATGCATTAAAGTGGAAAAAAAGTTATATCACACAGACAGCTGCAGCAGTCACAGTACTGAATAGCTCTGAACACACTATGCAAATTGTCCATGACCTGGTATAAATGTTATTGTTATTTTATATGTTTACTGCCAAACACACAGCTAAAACAGTTACAAAGCACAGAAACATAATTCTTAACTCTCCATGCCCTGGCTTAAATTTTGCTGTTATTTATAACTCTTGCTCAGATACTTAAGCAATATGACTGGGTATGGGTAGTGTTGGATTTACCCATGGTTGGTGTGGTTTGATCATGCAGGCGAAGCCCGAGTGATCAGACAAAGACAGCCATGGGTAAATCCAGCATTACTCACACCCAGGAGTGGTAATTGCTTACCTTTCTTAAACAATGTTTTTGTATAACGGTGCTGTAGTGTTTCTCTGTGTTGTTTCCCTGTTCTTCTACATCTTCTGATCTACTGCTCATGTGTATAGGACTTGCATTCTCATGCATATAAAGTACATAACTACTGTTCAACAGAAGCAGCAGAGAAAAAATAGTCTCTGTTGCCTTTTTTTTTTCTTTTCGTTTAGTATGAGGGGAAAATATGGACATTCTCTGAAAATCCAGGCAGTTCAGAGGTACAACAGTCTGCTGAGACTGTGCAGAAATACAGGGAAAATCAGGTACATTTCTGCTTAGCCTTACAGAATGTACCTGATTTTTTTTTTTGTATTGGATCTGACCTCCATAGCATATTCCAATAGAAAAGTCTTGGAATAGACTTTTTTCCTATTGGTATATGCTCAATTTACAGTGGGCAGTGCACGCTGGTTGGGCTGACCAATCAGTGTGCACATTACTAATGAAAAGTCATTGTATAATGATGATTTACACTCGCTTGTCAATCATTAGAGGAACTATGGCAAACTAAACAGGACCCTAATTCTGCACAACTGCTATTCATATTTAGCAGTAACCCAACTTAAACAATTCAACAGTAACCCATCCAACTGTTAAGTATCCATCTCGTATATATCTTTTTTTAATGGAGAGTCTGGCACAGTGTTTGTCTTGCACCTTTTTGGTGGGCTTCAGTCAAAGGAATAAACTCATTATTTTTTTAATACTGCAGTTTTCAATACCACCAGTTTTAATGAACACCCCAGTTGTAATTCCTTCAATCCTTATGTTTTAATAAATAAATACACCACTCCTGTATACTCTGTCCCAAATGTCATTACACATCTCCTCACAAAGACTCAGTCACTTAACACCTCTTGCACCATCACTGTCATTATGGCTTGTCCCAAATGTCATTGTACATCTCCCCCCAAAGACGCAGTCAGTCAGTCACTTAACAGCTCTTGCACCATCTCTGCCATGGTGGCTTGTCTCAATGTGTTCTTACTCTTCCAAACAACCCCTGAAGCTTTGTCCACCTTAACTGAGTTGGAAAAATTACTCAGGTTTACAGTTCTCATTCATATGGTCCCATTACTTCCCACAACAGCTGCAGGGGAATCTCTTTTCTAAATTACAACAGAAAAACAACCTATATTTTAGTCTGCACCTTTTATACTTTTGAGTTATGATGATGAAGAGCAATCTGTACTGAAATGTATCTGAGAAGTGTCAAGGTTCACTTGGTCTGCTGTTATAAATGAGCTTACTCCTGTTCAAATGCAGACACAATGTGCACCAAAACCACCATAGGTTTACCATACAGCCTCTCTGATAAGGACAATGGCTACCTCTCTTTTTCTGAGTTTCCAGTGTTGACTTCATAAATCCTGTTTGCACCTCACCTTCATTTTCACAAACTACATCAAGTACAAATTCTTTTCTCCTTCCAGTACTCTGATTAGTCAATGTATTCCTCTGTGCATTGTCCTCCTGTGTGACCAAGTTGTATTGCACATATTCCAGTTAACCCGTCATTTATCCATTCCGTTTTGCTCCACTATTAGCTGCTGAAAGGTGTCATAGTGAGTTGCTCTTCTTGCAAAAACTCTGTAACCCTAACTTCCATCAGTTGTAGTCTCCTCATATAGCCATCTGAGGCACTAAATATGACATAGTCCAAACCTAATCTCTTCAAAACCTTTCCTTACCTCCATAACGTTTAAGCAAATTTTCATTTTGCCACTTCCAAGACAATGCTGGAAAGCCATCTTCTTAGCCACCATCTGCACATATTTCTTCAGTGCTCATTAATTCAACTATCATTTTCATCTTTTCCACAAGTATCCATTTCCTATGACTTTAAACTCATTCACAGTTCCTCCATAATTTCAAATGTATCACTAAAATTAAAACTAATTTACAATAAGAAGCCAACATGGGAGACAGGCAACCTTGTCGAACACAGCATGTTTTGACAACCAGGATGTTTATCTGGGTTGTGGCCTGTTTTTGTTGAAGATATGGGGGAAGAAAAATTTCCGCAGACACTGAAAGAGCAGGAGAGATCTTCACTGCCAAGAAAGTGCTACATGAATGAAAACAGAGTTCTGGAAGAGCTGTAAGACTTACCAATGGAATAATGTGTTCAGAAAAACAGAATTACACATACCTGACTAACTAGAAATGCCATTTATTAGCGCTCATGATGGAATGCTTAATTCTGAATGTCTTTGTCTATCACTTGCATGAGTATACTTGCAAACATGAACATCCAACCTACTGATACAATGAGGTTTGCTGATTTATCCTATCTACATGGTGGTTTAGCCAGTGATGTACATAAAGCCGGCCTTCTTTCCCTGCTAGTACTTATAGATGTTATTTTTTAACCATCTCTGCTGCTTGTCGGCCATTGGCTGTCTGAGAATAGTTATCCCATTCATTACCTTTTGGGCAAAGGCTGATTATATGGAGGCTGTCATTGAGGCAGGCATGGGGGGGTTTCCTGTTTAAGGTCCTAAAACTACCCCTTGATGGTTGATGCGAGTGCCTGTGTCACTGTGAGTCCCAGATATGTCCTGCTACTGCACGTGAGTGCTTTCGCCCAACCCACATGCTATTGAGGGTTGCAATTGTTAGATTTGATAGGCCCAGCTTACATCTCTGATTACATCTGTTTTGGCCTACAAGTCTCCTCTTGTGTGTGGCGAAATGGCCATCAGTGCTCCATTTGCATGTGACAAAATAAACACTGGACCAACAAGTCCCCGCTACACGGTAGGTGAACTGATGTTAGTCCCTCCTACCCCCCCTACCGGGATTTTCAAGCTCCATTTTTTCATTTTGTTAACCAACTTAGACCCACTAGGCCAATGGCCTCTTTTCAGGGAAGACCTAAGGCAGTATTCATTACTAACTAGGGAAAATTCGGCCAGGGTACCAGAGAACTTCCACCATGCTTTTTAATAAGTGCTGTCTATCACCATCTCAGGTAGATGAGGCATTGGTTTAACATCTCATCTGAAGAACATTACACTAAGGAGTGCAGACCCCCCCCCCCCCCCCCCCCAATGCTGCACTTTGGTGTCAGTATTAGAAAATTAATCAAACTACCTGGTGTGAGAATAGAACCTACAACTTTCTGATCTTCCCACATTACACATGAGTGTACTGTATGTTGAGGTACTGAGACTACTAGCCTTACTAAGCCAAAGGCTCTTTATGGGTGGAGGGATCCATAGTGTAAAACCTAGGGACAGGTAATTCGAGTATATGCAGTTCATTTGTGGATTTAAATATGTTTTTTGGAGTAAGGTACTAATCACAGTTGACCATTTTCAGGCCCAGCTCACGAGTGTGTACACTCTCAAGAAAAATGTTTGACATTTTGCTAGGCAGCCTTGGCATAGGTAGCATGTGTACATTTTCCCATTGAGGCAGTTACATAAAGCATAGATGCACTTCTTTGTATTTTACTGTTTAGGAAATGAGTAACAATAATACTTTGTTATACAAAATATGAGTGAAATAATCGACGACTGTTTTAGAAATATTCTTAAAATGTAGAAACATGCTGTTAAGTTCAGGGGGAGTAAAAAGGAAGTTGTTAGCAGTAGAGTGAGAAGTGATTAGCAGAAGGTGTCATGGGGTGGGGTTGCTGGGGTTATAGGAGGGTACATTAATCAAGGGCAAGAAAAGCAGCTAAGATGAGGTGTTTAGAGGGGAGCAGGATTATAGAGGAAATCGTATGGAAGAAAGTGTGTGAACTGAAACATGAAGTGGGGCAGTTGTGCTTAAGAAACAGTTACAGTAGTGGTTGATCTTGAGACTATGTGGATATAATGGTTGTATTAACTGAGGAAGAGATTTAACTGTCCTAATTTGGATGGTTAATTGTAAAGCATTTATATTTAACAGTTTCTTCAAGGTGTTCCTTAAGGACATTTCCATATTCAGACAAGTTGTTGACTGTTGATTGTGATATGTCACGATTCCCAAAGTTATGGGGCTAGTATGGAGAAGCCTTGATTATTTTGGGTGTTTGTTTTGGGTAGAGGGGTGCAGAAGGAAGGAGTGGAACTAAGTTGGTAATGGCTTTGACAAAAGAGTACATGTCCAGTGAGGAAGGGAAAGTTTTTTCAAGTTTGAGTAGTTTGTTAAGAATTGAACTTTGGATTAGATAACCTCTCTGTTATGCTGGAAGCCTTTTGACTTTAGTGAAAACTGTAAATGATGTTCTCAGGTGCTAGCGTTATGAATCTGCAGATTCTGTTTGAAGTTTTCTGTAAAGCATATACTTTATATACTCATAAATGTATATGTCAAGAAATATATGCGAAAAAATTGTCCTTTAAAAAGGGGGTCAATATCTGCATGCTTAACATGCTATACCATACTATTTCAGCATGACAGTTATTAAAACATACAGTATTAAGTGAAAGGCACTTAATACTGTATGTTTTAATGACAGTTATGCCTTACAGAGTTTCATCAGCTTTAACACCAAGACTTATAGAAGGGAAAGTAAATTTTAATGAATTTTTGGTCTCAAACGTGCACTTTAATGTATCCATGAGACCGACCTGTACACAGCTATATATGAAAGATTCTTTTTAATGATAGTATCAAGTTGGGGAGACTTTATTCCAGCTATGGGAGAAGTATTCCTTTTCCCGTAGCAGTTCTTCCTTCCAGAAGGAGGAGATGACTTATTTTTCTAGCCCAGAGAAGAGTTTTGTTGATTTTTGTCTAGTCTAAGTGAAATTGAAAATCCAGTTTCTGGTTAAGGAGATTCTGAGATGTTTGAAGGTTTTAGTTTTTTCAAGAGGTTTGCTGATTTGGTTACAACATGCCAATTTTCTGGGACGAACCTGAACTTTTCTGAGGTATCAAAAATAATAGATACTATTTTTGTAGTGTTTAATATTAAGCCCAATTTGTTCAAGCTTATTAGTTAGCAGAAGGAGGTCTTGTTCAGGTTGTTTTCTTAATAATTTTGGGAGCTTGGTTGGAGCTGTAGATATTCATGCTGTTGGCTTAAAGAGTATATTTGGTAGTCTGGAAAGATCACGTGAGAGCTGGCTGATTTAAAGAGCGGAAGGGCTGTAAGGACAAAACTTTGGGAAATGCCTTGTTTTGGGGGGGTGGAGAAACTTTTGATCTGGTCTAAGACTTTTGGGCTTAAGTCAGCAACTAACAGGACTTTGCAAAGAAAGGAGGTTCAACTAGATCAAAAGCTTTTGTCAGATCTAGGAGTAGCACTTAGCACTAATCTAGCCAGTTAATCATTAAACTATTTTTTTATGTTGTATAAGGAAATTTATTTGGCACAAAACCTACATTGACAGAATGATAACCTGCAAGACTGCAAGCATGCAGACAGGAGCTGCAGAACAGGGCTGAACCCCAGACCTGAAACTCTTAAGCCGGATACAGTAAGACAGAGCGCTGTGGTAACCAGATGTTATCCTAGCCCTTGTAAATTCAGATTTTACAGGAGACTATCCGAATTAGAAGCATGGGCCAGTTGACCGTGTCATTATCTGTAAAGTAATACCTCGTATCTCACAATGCTTTTTCTTTGCTCTAGTCTGTATGGTCCCCAAACCCTCCCCACCTCCAGCTGTACTTGCATAGCACATCACTAACTAGAAAAGTCTTTAACAATTCAGGCATGCTGGTTGAACAAAAGCAGTAAGCAAAATAGTAAACATAATCTAACAAAGTTGAAACTGGTCTCCCTGCTGATACCGAGAACCTGTTTTCTCTTTGTCAGAAATTGGAAACTGCACACTAGCTAACTGGCAGTTAATGTGACATGCCAGTCATCAGCATGACTCCAATGAGAAAATCTCATTTTTAAAGGTAATTCAGTTTTATGTGCCAGTTATACAGTGAGAATCTGCAGTGGTCGTTCTCTGTTGGCTGTGTATAGGAAAGGATCACCTGTCGTATGACTGTTTTCATAACTCTGTGCTCTAGCAGGCAGGCATGCAGTTATCCTTTTTTTTTTTATAGTACTTATCTGTTAATTGCCTGATGCTTATCAACGTTTGAGTGACTGTGGTTGCGAAAGGCCATGCCACCACATAGGTAGCCATTATTATCAAGGTGTTTTTTTTTTTTTTTTCTTTACATTTTGGGTCTTACATGTTGCCCTACTTGGCAAATTTGCTATGCATGCAGTCCCACACTATTACACCCCCATGACCTACATATCCTTCCACAAATGAATCTAATCGTACTGCTGGGCATGCATGTCATGGATCGTATTGCTTCACTAGCTTCTCCATGGTGCTCGATGTGTAGTGGATAAGACTGTCTATCCCCTGGATAGGTGAGACGACATCAGACGCTCGCTGCCACTCTCCCCAAGATGGCTGCTTCAGCTGCTGGGTCACCAGTTGATCACGGGTCATTTTTGCTGCAGTCAGGGCTTTATCATTTTTTGCCATGTAGCCATATGCTTAGTCCCCTTGCATTGAGAGGAGGTCAGCAGAAACGCTTGTGTCTGCCTCATTTTTGGATCACATACCCATGATGCTAGTGCCACTGTTATGATGACATAATGTCCAACAAGTTACTGTTCTAGTCTGATGGATTTGTAGATAATTCAGTTTTCCTAAGACACGAAAAGCAAGCAAGGAGGACTCATTTAGCTACTGTAAGATTTTGCATTGAAATGACAAACATTTATGCACCTACAAATACTTTTTAATAAGGTATCATGCTATTTTATAGTAGAGCAGTTCAGAAAATACTTAACCATTAATAGGATTTTGGGGTCATTAGTACTGCATACAAGATTAAGCTATGATTATTTATCTTCATTTAAATCCCCATGACAGAAAGTAATTTGTGACCCGTTATTTGCATTGTTAAGATTATATCAGTGGCATATGGCAGAGGATTATACTTTATCGCACAGACTGGTAAACACACTGATGTAATGTCTAGAAACAGGTTTCTCTGAACATTTGTGATGGTATGTCAGAGATTTCCTGTTGTGTATCAGAAGTGTGCAGAAAAAAATACATGTTATTCCATTTGCAAATCTACTTGGGTAAATATGCTGTGATGCCGTCTGTTCTGCTGCATGTACGGTACAATGTAAGTGTAGTCAGAATGGCGTTGAAGAGGGCAGATTAGGGTGGCAAAACCTGAAATGCACCTTGTATGGCTGCTTTCCTGCTACACACCTACCATGGTTTCTGTGGGGCAGCCAATGCCTAGTTTAGCACCTTCTCACTTTTATGTCTCATCATAAGTATTTATTTTTATTTATTTAACTGGAAAAGTGTACTGTTTCAAGGAACCCTTTTCAGACATGAAAGACTCGCAGGTATTCTAATTCAGTTTGAAAAATAAAAATATAAAGGGGCTAGATATTAACAGGATGTAGAAAACATGCAATCCATACCGAGAATCACTACATAAAGATATAGGAATAAACTGAAACCAGAAATTTGGGGTTAGAGGACCAGTTAAAGGAAAGGTCCCCTGCTTTCAGTGTACAGTTAGGTAGGATGCAGAATTGGCAAAGATGCTGTCATACAGAAATTCATGGCAAAGCTGAAAGGAAATTGATAAGGATACAGTTATAGGCAGGTCCAGAAGTTGATTTATTAAAAGGTGCTTAAAAACTTTTGTACAAGGAGACAAGAGGTTGAATTGGGAATATGAGGTAGAAAGTGTAGAGAATGGGGTAATAGAAACAAGAATGGTGATTGTCTGATGAGGGGAGCAGACTGTGATGTCCGAAGGGGAGATAAAGGTGTGGGTGGGAAGTAGTGAGTTGAGATGGAGGGAAGAAAGTTAAGAGCTGGTAGGAGCTATGGAGCGTAAGTGTTGTTTCCCAAATGCCCAATGGCCTCTTGGCAATAAAACATGCTTTACTATGCAGACTTAAAGTAGAATAGATAAGAAAATACTTGCTCATTAGAGTGATGGGGGGAGGGGCCATTAATACTTCATAGAAGACCAAGTCAGGAAATCCTTGTACGTGGCACACCTCATCACAAAAGGTTTCTCATCCAGGAAAAAAAGAGGTCATCGTTCCCCTCTTCTCGTCACTCATTAGACCTGTTATAGGTTCATAGGTTCATACTAGGCTATCTGCCCTAGGGCATTTATAAGCCTAGCCAGAATGTGTTTGGCTTTCGCCACCCATTTTAAATTTATTTTGCTATGCCCTTTTTCGAGGTTAGTATACTGTGCCTCTGTCTAACAGTGACACAGAAGTGATACCCGGGGTAAACCTATGATCTCCCATCCAGTCATCAAGATTCCTCTTGAGTCAATGAGGGACTCTGCCTAACCTGGACTGGGATTTTATTCCAGAGTGAAGGGAGCCTCTGGGTTATGAATCTGTCCCTCCAGCATGTCCTATTTATTTCAGTGCTGAGGTTCAAGTCTCTCGAGCGCGTAGCTCGATGGGATTTGGATTTTCTGAGGTGCAGCATGTCCATTAATTCCGGGTTGGACATGGCTTTATACGTCAGGCACAGATCGCCTCTGAACAGGCGGTATGCCACTGAGTAGAGCTGGAGTTTCTTTAACTGGGCAGCATATGGCATCTGTTTGAGCCCTTTGATCCTCTTGGTGAGGTACTTTTGGGGTCTTTCCAGTTGCTGCAGGTGTCTGGTAAGGTACATCCCAAAAGTGGCATTGTACTCAATTATGGGCCTGATGAGGGATGAGTAAAGAGGCACGATGACCTCCCCTGATCTAGATGTGAATCCCTTCATGATTAGGTGGGCTATATAAAATGTTTTTCTAACCACTTTGGCCACGTGGTTGTCAAATGAGAGATTGCAATCAACTTGGGTCCCCAGGTCCCTAATTACTTCTTCTGTACTTAATGGATTACCACCTATGTGGTAATTTGTGGGCACTTTGTTTTTGCCAAAGGGGATGACTATACACTTTTCGGCATTTAGCTTGAGGCCATGGCTCTGGCACCAGTTGTCTGTTTCTATGAGGCCCTTTTGGAGGATGCTTGTGTCGGCTGAAGAGTCGATTATGCCCCGCAGTTTGCAGTCATCTGCGAACTTGGTCAGCCACAGTCCTTCCGTGTTGGCCTGTACCTCCGAGAAATATATACCGAACAAGAGAGGTCCCAGGACTGAGCCTTGTGGGACACCACTTGTAACTGGTTTGGAGTCTGACATGGCTCCAGCAATTCTAACCATGTGGGTTCTGTCCTTGAGCCAGTTTGCAATCCATCTAGTGACATAGGGGTTTATATTTAAGCTGGTGAGCTTATCTATAATGCCCGAGTGGGGTATTGTATCGAAGGCTTTTGCGAGGTCCAGGTAGGCTGTGTGGACCACCTTCTCTCGCCAATGGCCTTGGTGACTGTTTCAAAGAAATCAACCAGGTTTAAGAGGCAGGATCTGCCCTTAACAAAGCCGAACTGGGTAGGATCCAGTGTCTGTAGGTTCCCAATATCTTTATTTATGAGGTCCATGATGATCCTTTCCATAGCTTTGCAGACCAAGCAAGTCAGGCTTATGGGGCGATAGTTTCCAGGATCCGTTGAGGCACCACCTTTATGGAGAGGGACCACTGTTGCTGTACGCCACTCTTTGGGCACATATCCTGTAGTAAGGCTGAGATTGAACAGTAGTTTTATGTTTGGGTTTAGCTCTTCTTGGAGTTCATGTAGGACGCAGCCCGGGACACAGCCCGGGACACCGTCTGGTCCCTTTGATACTGTGTTTTTTGCTTTGGAGAGGGCGGCTCTTACCTGAGCATCTGAGATGTCAGGGGGCAGCACTCTGCTGGGATAGATATTTGCCCTTTGGGGGGGGGGGGGGAGAAGTTTGCGCTGAACCTGTCAGCTAGGATGTTGGCAACGTCTGTGGGTTCAGTGTATTTTTTGTCATTTTGGACTAATTCTGAGCATATCTGGGAATTACCACCCAGGTTCCTATCATAACTAAAGAAAGCCTTGTGATTATCCTTAGTGTCCTGTGCAATTTTTCTCTCGAAGCTGGCCTTAGACAATTTTATGAGTGCCCGTAGTTTTTTGCTAATACTGATCAGTGATGCCTTCCCTTTTTGGGATTTTGCTCTATCATTTAGTAGCTTCCTCCTCCTCCTATTGTATAGTTTGTTTATGGCTGGGGTCCACCAGACAGGACGTCTGCCTTTGGAGGATTGGGTCTTGGTTTTATTTGGGATCGCATGACCCATGCATTCCTGAAGGTGTTCATAGAATGCGTTTATAAAGGATTCTACGGTCTGGGCCGTATTTTCCACAGGCCCGGGGGCTTTGAAGGATTCTACCTCGGTTTTGAGGAGTGTGAAATTTGCTTTAGAGAAGTTTTTCACTGTGGTTTTCTGGGCAGGGGGTGGGGTCGGGATGTGAATATCCAGTGAGATTAGTTTATGGTCTGATCTTACCAGTGAGGGATACACTTCTGGTCTGGAGCATAGAGTCCCCATGTTGGTGATGATCAGGTCCAGTATGTTTTCCCCTCTTATGGGAGTGGTAACAAGTTGTTCCATAGCATTTGAGTTTATAAATTCTAGGAAACTTTGGGTTAGGGTGTTGGAGCTAGAGTAATGCTCCCAGTGTATGTTTGGGTAGTTGAAGTCGCCCAATATAATGGTGTTTGGAGAGATCTTCATATTTTCCAGTGTTCTCAGGAAGGCCGAGTGGGGTTCCTGGGTTTGGGATGGTGGTCTGTAGCAGGCTATAAACTGGAAGGCAGTTTTACCCACTGTTAGTTGCACATGGATAGTCTCTGATGCTTCGTGCTTTGCCACCAACCTGGAGGTGTGGGTATCTTTGATGAATATCGATGCTCCCCCTCCTTTTGTGGTTCGGTCCAAGTTTTGGGGCCGAAAAGCATGGTATGAGGTATAACCTGGTAGTGCTGGGGTGCTCTCGGGGGCCCTAAACCAGGTTTCTGTTACTGCACAGATATCGATGTTCTCCATGTTAATGAGAGTTTCGAGTGTGTGCATCTTGAGGTTTAGACTTCTGGCGTTGAGTAGCATCCCTTGTGATACCTATGGAGGTGGGTTTGTCTTTTGAGCCTTGCCTAAAAAAGGCACTATGGAGGTAGCAAGAGCATTTGCCAATATCCGAAAGCCCAGGGGTGACAGGTGCAAGCCGTCCCTAGCGAAGAATCGTGGCTTGTCGAGCATATCATCCCAAGCTGACAGGCATTGGATCCCCTTTGAATGACACCAGTACTTAAGCCAATTGTTGAAATTGATCATCTTGTCTTCATGTTGTGGCATCATTCTTGGTGAGGGTAAGATGCTACTCAAGGTAAGGGTCATACCGGCCTGGGCTACATGCTCAGAGAGCTCCTTTATGTCTCTTTTCATGTAGTCCAGGGAGGTACGTCTCAGATCATTCACACCAGCATGGACAATGACTGAGTCATATTTGTACTTGCCTTGGAGTGACCTGAGTGCTTGTGTTATGTGGCGGATCCTAGTGCCCGACAGGCTGCTCACCGTGACCCTCTCCTTGTTCAGCCTGGTGAGCATGACGTCAGTGTGCCTGAAGATAGAGTCACCTATTACAAGTGTATCAGGTGTGTTGTTTAGTCTTAAGGGCTGTGACTGTTCGGCACACTGGCTTTGTGAGATATGTGTTGCACTTGTTTTGTTTTGGGGGTAGCGGTTGCTTGGCTGTCTGCTTTGGAGGTCTCTGCTGCTTAGGCAGATCTTTATTTAGAGCCTCCGAGTATGTTTTTGTATGATTATGTGTTTGGTTTGCTGTCATGGTAGGTCTATGTGAGACTGGAATTGTAGTGAGTGTGGTTTCCTTCTCCTCCTGACTGGTTATGCCAGTACTGAGTTGAGAGAGCTTAGCCTCCAGTTTGGCTATATGCTTGCATCTCTCACATGTGTTGGAATTTGTTGGGAGGAGGAGAGGGTTGTCTGTGTACATGAGGCAGTTGTAACATTGCCTCAAGATTCCCAGATTCACCAGCTGGACCGGAGAGGAGATTGACAACTGACCTTTGGACATGCTAGAATAATATTGGGAATTCCTTAATAATTGAAAACAAGGGCCAGTGGGGAGTGAGGGTGTAGTGCTTTTAATTTTTAGTGCTGACTTATATAATTGCTTTAGCGAGCAAGTGCCAGGCAACTTAAGTGCAATGTGTTACAGGTAACTTAAATGCAAAAACGACAAACAGTAACTTTCTTTCAAGTGAAACAAGGAAATAAGTACAGTAAGCAATGCAGATATCACTAGTGATCCACAGAAGCGCTGAGCAGCCGCGTATTAGGTGGAATTAGCGTTCCAGGGAAATAACAAGCAAACAAACAACAAGCATATAAACAAAGCTAGATTCAGCTGGCCTGGATCTAGTCTATGCTACAGCAAACAAGGTGTACCAATTTCAGTAAGATACAGTTCAAATATTCAAGCACTATAAACCTTTAACCAGAAATTCCCAGCTCACAAGGGCAGAGTCCAGCCTCTTCTCCCACAAGAGTGCAGACCACGAACCTTCTTAATGTAAAATAACTGGCCTGAAGCCCAAGTGCTTAAACCAGAACTAATACACTTTAAGAATAACAGACACTGGGCTCTCAATCAGCAGTTCCCAACTTAGAAGGATGAAAGCTACCTGTCCTGCCACCACAGTGCATGCCACAAACCTTCCTAATGTAAAACAACTGGTCTGAAGCCCAAGTGCTTAATCCAAAAGACTTAGAATGATAGCTACACTTTAATCAAGTTACTACCAAGCAGTAATAAATACAATTGAATACTTTAGAGAATGCCTGGATTAGTGCTCAAGTTACACAAACAAAGCTAGATCCAGCAGGCCCGAATCCAGTCTATGCCACAGCAAACAAGGCACACCAACTTCAGTAAGAAGCAGTTCAGATATGCATGCACTATAAGCCTTTAACCAGAAATTCCCAGCTCAGAAAGGCAGAGTCCAGCCTCTCCTCCCACAAGAGTGCAGACCATGAACCCTCTTAATGTAAAATAACTGGCCTGAAAGCCCAAGTGCTTAAACCAGAATTAATACACTTTTAGAATAACAGACACTGAGCCCTCAATCAGCAGTTCCCAACCTAGAAGGATGTAAGCTACCTGTTCTGCCACTACAGTGCAGACCACAAACCCTCTCAGTGCAAAACAACTGGTCCGAAGCCCAAGTGTTTAAACCAAAAGGCTTAGGATGAGTTACACCAAGCAGTAATAAATACAATTGAGTACTTTTAAGATGATGCAAAAGTAAAATAAAGTAGGTAGAAACACAAGTACTGTAAAAGCAGATATATATATATTTTTTTTCTGAACAAGTGCTGAGATCAAAGAAACAGATTTGAGTGCTGAAACTAGAAAACTGGCTAGTTATAAGAAAAAAAAAACTAAGCTAGAAGGCTTCCCTCCAACACAGAAGGGCTTGGGGGCTCAGAAGCCTACAAATAGTCTATACCACTTAACAGGAAAGGCAGGAAACAAGCTTACGTTTTTTTTTTTCCGTTTCCCAGATGCTCTCTTTGTACACAGTAGGAGTGCCTGAAATCAGAATATGATCTCACTGCACTCAGTTTTGTGAGCAAATGACATCCAAACACAAATTTACAAGAGGGGCGGGCAGTTTCAAGGCCACTAAGATTAACACCAAAACAAAAACAGGGAGGGTGGGCGAGACTAACTGAAGAGCAGAGTCAAAACTTGCAGTTCAGTTAATATTCCTGCAACACAGTTAAAATCAATTTAAATACTGTATTTTTTTGAAAAAAAAGTGCAGTAAAAAGGTACTTAAATTCTCTTATACGTCCAGTTGAATACAACAAGTTCTTAGCCGTCCAAAGCTGAGGTTTTTAAGCAGAAAATATTTCACACTGTACCACTTAAATAGGCAAGGACAGGAAATCAAAGAATGTGGCTAACCCCACACCTGTAATTACTAGCAAATAACAAAATTCAGCAAACACTGACTAACTTCCAGTTCAGTTAATATTCCTGCAACACAGTTAAAATCAATTTAAATACTGTATTTTTTTGAAGAAAAAGTGCAGATAAAGGTACTTAAATTCTCTTATACGTCCAGTTGAATACAGCAAGTTCTTAGCCGGCCAAAGCTGAGGTTTTAAGCAGAAAATATTTCACACTGTACCATTTAAATAGGCAAGGACAGGAAATCAAAGAATGTGGCTACCCCCACACCTGTAATTACTAGCAAATAACAAAATTCAGCAAACACTGACTAACTTCCAGTTCAGTTAATATTCCTGCAACACAGTTAAAATCAATTTAAATACTGTATTTTTTGAAAAAAAAAAGTGCAGATAAAAGGTACTTAAATTCTCTTATACGTCCAGTTGAATACAGCAAGTTCTTAGCCGGCCAAAGCTGAGGTTTTTAAGATTTAAGATTTAAGGTTATGGAGTACAGCGCCCCTTTTCGTATGTACCTCACAATACATCTACAACTGGAAAGGCCGCAGAAATACCTCACAAAGAGGATTACCGGCCTCAAACAGATGCCCTACGCAGACCATCTAAAAAAACTCCAGCTTTACTCCGTCGCATATAGCCTACTCAGAGGCGATCTCTCCCTAACATACAAAGCTGTGTCAAACCCAGAGCTGTTGGACTTGCTCCACTTAAAGAAATCCCAATCCCTCCTTGCTATACACTCTAGGTACCTAAACCTTGTCACTACAATAAACATAACATGCTGGAGGTATAGATTCCTGTCCCAGAGACTTCCCATACTCTGGAACAAACTACCTATCTCTGTCAAAGAAAGCTTCTCATTAGCACTCTTCAAGAAAAATCTTGATGATTGGATGGGAGATAGGAAATTCACCCTAGGGATCACTTCTGTGGCTCTGCTCGACAGGGGCCCAGGAAAATCATTTTCTTGGGTGGCAAAAGGCAGGGTACCTTTTTGGCTAGGCTTATATAGGCCCTAGGGCCAATAGCCTAGTACCTACCTATGAACCTATGATGATATTTAAGAAAATACAGTTTGAAAACTAGTCTTACTAGAAGATAATTAACTTAAATACTGGTTTTAGCCATAGTTTGTGGTCCTTCTCCCAAGAATATCTCATTCCCTTGTCTGATTATCCCACTGATGTAGCTGACTATAGATCTATCTGTGTGTGTTGCTGGTGGTGAGGGGGGAGCGCATCCTGATTTTATTTTCTGTTTTTGTTTTTTTTTTTATTTTTTTTTTTTGTTCTCTTTGTTGCTGTCTCATTTTGGTGTTTATTGTTTTGCACAAAAAGCAAACATAGATGACCCATTTTGCTATCATAAGATTTTGTATTGGAAATGACAGCAAGCTTTTACGTACCTTCAGATATTTAAAAAAAGGAATCCTAAAAACCGAAGGTAGAAGATTATGTCTCAGTTACATACATCAGTTTTGTTTGTGTCTTTCGGCTTTTCCCGGTTAGGGGTCGCCACTGCGGAACTCCGGTCTGCTAATGATTGGCAGTAGATTTTTATGTGCTGACTTGCCGGGCCTAACACACAACCTTCAATGAAGGAATGCCCATTCACGCATGTCGCCACACAGAAGACACTCTGAGAATCGAACGGGCAACGTCTAACTGTGAGGCGACAACGCTACCGCAGCACCACCACCGCAGTTCAGTTACATACATCAGTTAATTAACTTAAATTAATATATGCTGGAGAAGTAAGACTAAACACGCTCTGCTGCCATTTGTACACATTGTGTGTGTTAGTGTTGTCTGACGAGTGGCAGATATATCCTTTTTATCTTTTCTAGTTATACTGTATACTAAAGGTATGTATCTGTTGTAATCTAATTGTACTGTGTGCCTAATGTACATAATTGTACTGTCTGTGTACAATGGCCCAGGATGTGGCTGAAAGGGTCTTGCACCAGCACACTCATTCAGTTTATACACTAAAAAATAAATATAGTAAATAAAATGTATATATGTATAGCTGTGTGTGTATATATATATATATATGTATATATATATATATATGCATGTATGTACATACAGATAGAGATATATATAGCTGTAAATGTGTGTGTATATGTGTGTAATATATATAGACATACATACACTCATGCAATGGCCCTAACTGTAACCGTACTTGAAATTCTGTAGAGGTCTGTACATTGTATACCTGAGCCTTTTGCAAATGGGTTATTTGCAGTACTTCTGATCTGCAGTAGGGGGCTGTGAATCCTGCACATCTCCTGAGGAAGATGAGCCAAAGTCTCTTTTTCACCCTTTAACTGCCCCCCTGGTATCCATTGTGTTAACTGACTCCTTTTCATTTGCATCACTGTTGGGGACCCTGTCCTTGCAGCACTTGGTAGGACAGTTGAAGCCATTGTATGTGCATCCATACCTCTCAACTGTCCCATTTTTTTTTACTCAAATCTTAGATCTGTCCCTCTTGATCCCTCTAAAAAGTGGAGACTTTCAGAGAAAAGGTGGTAAATTGCACTAAATAAATAAGATAATTAGATTAACATACGTATTTTACTTCAGAAAGTGTATATAATTCACATTCCCTTATTCTGGCAGAGTCTCAAGTTAATACTACTACTATTTTCAAAGTATCCCTGATTATATCTGTATTGGTCCCTGGATCTGTTGAGAGCTATGTGTGTACCCAAAACACACCACGCAAAGCTGTTTGAAGTTGCTTGACAAGAGCATTTTCTTCTGCATCACCCCCAGAATTTTTTTCTTTTTTTGCTGCAAAATGAAACTTGAATCTAAAGGATAACGCTTGCTACGGCCTTCTTTCTCATGCTTTGTTGAAACATTACTCTCGTATCAGACATGCCTGTGTTGTACAAGTTAATGTTCATCAGATTTAAATTGTGTGTTGATTTTCCCAAGTAGAATTTCCAACAGACACTTGTGACTCAGTAAAATGATCTCAGTTTTGGATAACAAGCATAAGCTCCTATGTATATTGCCTGAAGGTGGTTATTTATTTACACTAAACAGAATTAATTGCCATCACCTTCCTAGGGGTTAGTTTATTTTGTATTGTTGTAGGTGCTTGAATTCCCCCCAGCCTCTCAGTTTTAATAGTGCATCTTTGTTTTCCAAAATATGCCAATACTAGTTAAGAAGTTTCATCACCAAACAACTAACTGTTTTAAGTATGGTAACCTAAAACCTGATGTATCCCTATTAGGGTGCTCTGGGCTGGGATTCATGGGAAAGTGCTTTGCAGTTGGGCAGTGCTAAATATCAAGCATGTCACAAAGCGAGGTGACCCGTAACTCCTTATTTTTGAACCCGGGCTTTCCTACCTCCAGCAGTTAGAGAATGTGGAGCATCATTACTAGGATAACTGGAGCTAAGCAGGATCATTAAGGGAATACCTGTAGCTAAGTGCTGGAGTGACCAGCATCACTGGGAGGGTGTGCAAGTGGTGATAGCATGCTAGAGGCAATGCACACTAAAGTGCGAGTGAAAGAGAACCATCCCTCCCATATGCACAGTGGCCAAAGAGAGCCAGCACAGCAAAATGCCATCCCAGTTCTTCATATAATAGACAGGAAAGGGGTGGTGGTAAAGCTGGAAAAGGGAGAAAAAGCAAGCAGAGGAAAATGCATAAATATAACCATAAGGAATGTTTGGTGGAGGAGGAAGAACAACATTTTTATTTGTGGACAAAGTTCCCATATTTTGTATAACAAAAGGAGGGGTAGGTGGAGAAGGCAGTGAGGAATAGTTGTTTGGGAAACGGTGGGAGAAGGTTGCAGGGACACACGCATATTAAATGCAGAAGTGGACAGATAGGGATGGCACTGACAGAAAAGATGTAGACAACATTGGATGGGTGCAGACCAATAGACACTGAACACTTGGTGATGAGGAGGAATGCACAGTAAACAAGATATGGGGAGTGGTACACAAGACAGAGGAACACACGAATGGGGAATAGAATAGAGTACATAGTGGGTGCCATAGCAGCCTACCGGCCACTTCACACAGACCACAGTCACATTCATGGCTGATGTCACATGCAGACTGTGTCTGTGGTGCTCTAATGTCAGGGTACATTGATTGCGTGACTCAGCTAGACATACTGGAATGTTCTGCATGATTATGAGGCAAGCATCCAGTTGTTAGCACACCTCAAACATCTTTCTGCTTCTAAGCTGCTGTAACACAGAGTAGGAAAAACTTAGCACAGTGGTGGTCTTGTGAAAAGGAAAGGGGAAAAAGGGCTGCAGTAAAACACTGGCTGTCTATCCCGGAACTCTGCTTCTCACTAGATAAGCAGGTCAGGGTGATGTGTTCATACTCACAAGACTACCATTCTTTGCCTTAAGCAGAGTTGACTGAATGACCGTGGCTTCTTCAAACATTGAGAACAGTTTTAGTCCCGAGTGATGATGCCTGCCCTGCTCACCAAAACTGACATTGCTAGTGGTGTCGCTCACTGTCCTGGCAAGCCCATGCCAGGCATCAGTCTTGTACAAATGGCCACCATATTGATCCAACAGGTGCTCTTGAAAGTTCCTATGGTGGAGACACAAAATCTCGCTGTTCCTCAGTCATCACTTGGGACTTCTGCAGTTTTCAGTGTTGGAAGCAGCCATGGTCATTCAGTCAGGTCTGCTAAAGGCAAAATATGGTAGCCTTCCAAGTATGAGCAAATAATCTCATGACATGGATCTCAGCGCAGCAAAGAAATGCTTCAGAAAATGTAGTGCAGACCCACGAATGACACTACAAGCTTCACAGACTCCTTGCTTGAGCATATTGTGTACAGCCCTGGGAAAGGCATGAATGAACAGGACAGCACCACCTAGTGTTGATAATGTGGTGTGTTACTTTAGTCATTCTGAGCTGTGATACCTTCTGTCATAAGCATAACCACCACTTGTGAGCCCTGAATTAGTGTGATATAAAGTGGCAATGCCTTATTGCAAGAGACTGTATTAAAATGAGCAACTGTGGAATTAGGAGTTTGCTGCATTAGGACACTAAACTTTGAAGTAGGCATACTGAAGGGAGACAAGGTACCTAGCAGTGTAACCTTGCACTGTGCTGAGCACCCAGGGTAGATGGTATCAACAGAGATTCAGACAAACTGGTGCACATGGGTGTGTTAACACACCACATTGCCATAACACTGTCATGTCCAGATGTGGGTGGGGGACTCACCGGAGGCAGTGCACGCATAAGGTAGGACATTGCTGTGCAGTTCATTGATGGTCCTTGTACTTAGATAGAGGTCTGGCAATGCATTTTGTGTCGGGGAAGAACAGGGTGCAGTGTATTACAAGATTACAATGCACTGATGCTTAAAAGGTTGCTGTGATAACATAACCATAGCTGCAGTTTGCACAGAAAAGGCCATAACAAGGGACTGGTATGAGGTTTGGAGGGGCAACATACATGTAACAACATAATATGGGACATCCATTCACAGCCATGCACACTTAGGGATCAAAAACATACAACGCACAGGTGTACACATCTTGTCATGGGTCCAATTTTGCCATTCAGGAAACTGAGCTATTGGTACAGACCTTTTGTACACCTGGCACTTCACCCTGGCCAGAGGTAATGCAGATAAGCCTTTTCAGGAACAGGTGCAGCAAGGAGCGGTACAGAACATCCCCATTCTGTTCTGCCTGACTCCTTCAGTGCTCGAGCTGCCAATTAAACTTGGATCACCTGGGAAATAGTTTGTTATACCCTAGACAAGACAAATTTGAAAAAACAAAATTGAAATAAAGAGAATTTGGGAAAAAAAAAGGATAAGAAAGCTGCTTGTCCATTAAAAAAAAAGATGTTTTTTGCATATTGAGGTAGACAGGAGTCGAGAAAAGACCACACTAGAATAGTCATACGAAATTTAATAGTCAAGTACATTCTGATGAAGTCCTTTAAACACCTGTGTGGAAGAAAGCACTTAACTATTACATTTGGCATTGTGATTATTTTCTCGAAACAGGCTTTCACCCCTCTGCACCATAGAGCCAGGCAGTTGTGTTCTATTTTATTGGGATTTGTGGTGAGTGCTGGGATGAGCACCACAGGGGAATCCTGATTTACAGTATTTTGAGTAGAGGTTATTTTTTAACATTAAAACACTAAATGCCATTTTTCACTGATTCTGTAATGATTTTTATGCTGCTTTTTTGCAGTACTAGTGTGTGTATCCATTTCGTTCTGTGGAGAAATAGCTATTTGTAAGAAGTACCAGTCCATTTATTCTTATTCTGTGTTCTTTGTAGCGTGCAGTGGCGCATGAGATTTATGTATAAGATATAGTGACCATTTTGTTATCAGATTAATAAATTAACAGAGTTTTCATCAGCAAAGTCTGTCTGTTTCCTTTTAAGCTGTTCTGTAAGCATAAACCTTGAAAACATTTACAGATATAGTGATGTGCAGGCTTTTGTCTGCTTTGTTTACAAAACTTGTTTATTTGACCAAGACGAGGTGGGACCGGGGCTAGTAAAAGCAGGTTATTTGTGACTGTGGGAAGCACAGTTTACATTGCTTATGTGAAATGAATTTGAAAATCAGGCCAATAACTAACGTTATAGTCTTAATTCTTATTTGGTAATAACATTATAACTTCATTAAGATCTCTTGAAATTCATTTAATGTTGTGTTGAAATTCACCAGTTCCATGTTTTGTGTCTGGTCAAAGAAGTCAGTGCCCAGACAAAGTCACCCATATCCCTTTGTAGTAAGAAATAAAATACTTTGATAATGCACTCAATCACAATGTTTAAATTAATGATAAAAGGCCTAAGTAGTCTCAACTTTCTGTACACAAACTTGGACTTTTTATGACCAGTGATACTAACATTGAATGGTTCTAAAAAACTTTCATTAATCACATACAAGTGCAGAAGCATGCTGTTTTCAACTACTAGTACATGCTTAACAACGTGTTTGTGTGTGTGTGAATGTAGATACACACGTGTTCCTGATACAGAGAAGACTATTGCACTCTTAGTTGTTTCAGTCACAATGTCTGCAGAGATTGATAAAGTCAGAAACTGACACTGTTCCTAGATGGCTGGGCTTTTAATTTTATTATTCTCAGCTCAGCTGTTAAACCATTCATCTTCTGGTTTTGTTACAGAACACTGGGCACCTGTTATAAAAGGACAAGATGGGAAACGGTAAGGGCTGAGATAAACACAGGCTATTGCTGTAATTAGATCTGATTACCTATAATTTCTGTTTTTCTGTAAGAAAAGGGGTAATCAATCACCTTAATGGTCGTTTCACAATGTACAGTAACCTCTTAGGGGACTACATCATAAATCACAGCGCAGTTCTTGTCAGGGTTTTTCATTTCTGACACTGATTACTACATATGTGTTACTGTGTTGATTGCTGATGTTACCTGCACAGAAGATTCATAAGTGGGTGATATTATTGCATGCTGCTGTTCCTGAAATTATAAATTCAGAACTAAGCTCGGAGATCTCATTTTTTCTTCCGTATTTTTCATTCTGCCTCAGTGAAAGTGTTTGAAGCTAAGATGTTTTGATTGATATAACTGTGTGGGTATCACAGTAAATCTTGTCAGTGGATAGTTTTCACATTTCTAAAACATTACTAAGTGCCAAATCATTGATCTTCAGTATTCCTGTCATTTAATAAAATTATTTGTAAATTAAATAGAGTTGTTGCAGTATTTTCTGAGGAGCAAATGCAAGACCTTTTAAGTGGGCATTTTTTTATTTTGTCAACTTTTTACGAAGATGTATTTATGCATTTAGACATCTGCTGTGAATTCCTCTTTGTCGTCAACCCAGACTCGTATTTCAATTGTACTTTTCTCTAAAATTTCATTTAGAACTTTATTTCTTGCCTTACCAAGGCACAACATGATACATGCAGTTTTAAGAGGTTTTTATGAATGGTTATAGTAGGCATTCACAAAAAAAAGTGCTTTCCTAGTTTTTGGACTTTTTAATTGCAGATGTTCTAACAGCTTCTTTGCATCCTTCATATTGGTGTTTTCCTGTGATGCGGTTCTAAAGTGCATATTGCATACTAGCTGTAGAAGTATTAAAAGTGCAGATAATCAAATCACCATAAAGTTCTGCTTGACTGTTAGTAAATATGCATTTCCACTGGAAAGGACCACAGGTGAAGAAAAAAAAATGGAACCCATTATTCAAGTAGCTGCCATTATCCAAATGGCATAGGTATAAACCACACACATGCGCATGATTCATAGAGAGAATTGTTACCTCATTGGCACAAAAATTTATTAAGCAGTACAGTAGTAAAAAACAAATTGCTTTATTAAATTCTAGCAGAGGTGGCATTGGTGTATGTATGTAAACAGGAGTGAGTATGCACAGTTCATCAAAATAACTGCAGGAAAACTGTCCAGTATCTGAAATTCAGTTTTGCTGCAGGATAGACCTGTAATATGATAAGTTGAGACTAGGTGCTGTAGGGTGTGGATGGGGGTTGTAGAGGCAGGGGAGAATGAGACATGAGTACTCGCTGGTGACAGTCTGTTGAAAAGATGGGTGAGGATAACACACACGTTTAAATTAGTGGTCTACACATCTTTCAGAGTTGTAGTTCCTTGTCAGGAAAAACAAATTCCACAAGAGAAGAGCTGTGAATAATATTGTCATGAGCTATGGATCACTTAACTGTTTTATTGTCTCAAAAGAGAAGAGACTACAGCCTGTTTTAAAAAAAACTGGACTTTAATGTTTCTTGTAAGTAGAAATTATAAACAGTATTTGTCGACTGAGTAAACGTAAGCGACATATTCAGAGAGGAGCTTAGCCAGAATGAGTCTAAAGCAAACACGCTATATCTGAGGTAATGATGTAACATTTAAAAGACAAACTTAACAGTAAATAAGACTGTTGAAGAAAGCAACATGGGAGAGGAGGGTAGTCTGGTAGTTTAGTTGCTGCTAATAAGCCTCATCCTGTAGTCATATGTTTGATTCTGACAGCCTCATTTTGCCTACTGTGCAACTCTGAGCATATCATAACTACACATAGCTTCTGCTTTGCTTATAAAAAGCGGAAATTGTTTCAAATGGGTTTACATAGTAACACATAAATAACTTTAAATAGCTTAAGTTACCAGATGCTTTAAGAATTCCCTTTTTTAGAGTCCAGGCTTTTGGATGAGTGATGCAGAAGATGAATATCCATGAAATCAGCAAATGTTATGTATGACCTTTTGGAGAATGTTTCTTAGGATAAATTTTATATTTTGGGAAGTAGTGTACAGAATGTTTGGCTCCATATCTAGATCTGAGTGGTGTAACTCGGTTTTGTAAGACTTATGGTGTTGGGTGTCAGTCTTTGAAAGACAGACCCGAAGCTAAATCCTTCTCAAGCATTAAACTAGGTATTTTCAACATATATGGTAGAATGTGCCACATTTCCTAGAAAAAGGGGGGGGGGGGGTAAAAGGGTTAGTGGCCATGTCTAATGCTGTTAAGACATTTTTGGTGTACACTTTTTGCAGTTGCTTATATGAACCACTGGATTCAGCTTTAACAAAGAAACATGTTTTCAAGTAAGCAAAGCGTTAGCCAGCCTAGTAGTAAATTAATGAGTGGATCATCACAACCTGTTTGTTTGAATGAGTGTGGTGTATTATGACTGGTAGGAAATGCATTTATGTTGATGTAATCTGACCTGTTAGCAGTAGTTGTAGTAATAAACAAATAAAACAAAAGCAAATGTTCAGCAGCAGGCTTAATGCAAGCAGCTGTACATTTGTGTTTGGGTTACACAAGCTTTGCCTTCATTTATTTTCTTTTGTAACATGTTGTTTCTGCTGGTGTGCTGCCTAACTGTCTGACTAAATGCAAGAACATGTGGCCTGTCCCCTGCAGTTTAATAGTTCTTAAAAAGGTACAATTTAGACTATCTAGCATTTTCTTACACAGAATGCCACCCCCCAGCAAAATTTAGAAAATGTTGTGCATCAGGAGACTTGTCATTCACGTTTGTTTATTCACTGCTGTAGCTGAAACATAATCTTGTCGTAACTTGCAGATAAATAACATGTGAGTTATTGTAAATAAATGGTATTACCAATGCATTGCAAGGGCCGAACATGCACTTTTCATACTTATCATTGAACCTGTCAGCCCTCGTTTGCCTGCTGTGTGACCTTGCAAGTTACTTAACTAGGCATTGCTCCCAGGTCACCCCTTAAAAGCGATTGCCTACCAGGCGGGCATGGTTATTATTGTTGTTATTAATCTGCAGTAAAGTAGGGAGTTGCCAGTGCTGTTATGTAAGGCAGAGTCCAAATGTAGCTGCCGTTTCACTTGTCTGTTGTTCAGGGAAGATGACTTGAAACTACCAAGTGCCTTATTTGATTTTTTGATATTGTGTGATTTTCTTTTTTTGTTATCAAAAAACTGAATGTCAAAAACATGAAATAAGTGTGTGTGAGGTCATTGATTAAGAATTCATTTTTTTTTCTCATTGTTTGTGTAGGTTGTTTTTCTAGTATTTAAGCTTTTGCCGGTGGGTTAAAAGTGATGGATTATACTTTGCTGAACATGTCAATTTTCTTTCATTCCTCAACAATTGGATCTGGATCCGACCCTCGGAAAGAAAAGAGAAAATTGCCAACTATGGTAAAGATAGAAACTAATACAGGGATAAAAGTGAAGTGAAGACAAAAATATCAGCAATGGTAATTAAATTAAATTACACTGTCAAGTGTAGGATAAGGGAGGAATTAATGTACACAGACAGCAAGGATAAAGATAGCGAAAGAAATAAACATCTGTTCACTTATCGAAGCAGAAAACCACTAAAGCTCGACAGCTCACAGTGACCATGTCCGTACGCGAAAGCAGCAAACGAGATCTGAGGTATGGTAGGGGACTAGAGCATTGTGGGTAAGGGAGGAGCTCAAGAGCTTCCAGTGTCCATGAGTTGTAAAAAGCGGCTGAGTTGGATCCGGACCCAGTTGCAGAGGAATTGGAATGGCAAGATTGTTTTGTCTCTCTACCACAGGAACTTTCAAGAGCATCTGCTGGGTCAATATGGTGGCCATTTGTACAAGACGGATCCAGACCCAGTTGCCGAGGTAGAATGAAAATGGACAATAACAGATGGAATGCTGTGGTGATTGCATAACTTCTTTTTCTTCTAATTGTCTGGCGTGCTAGTTGGTTTTGTCTTTGCGAAACACCTGGTCTAGCATTAAAGTAGTTTGGTGATACAGTCCAAGTTACGCTCCTTCAGTTCCTGCTTTTTAGATGGAGACAAGTTTACAAGGTGAGTATAAAGTGATCACCTTCCAGTTCACATCACTGTAGCACTGTCTTTTCCAGTGCAGTAATTTAAAACACGTCTTTCTGAGCCAGCTCCAGTGACATAGAGGGATAAAGTTGCGACTGTGACCCAGGCAGCCCGTTTTCAGGCTGCAGTCACTGCCAGCTCATCCATCTTGGGAGTGAAGAGAGGTGGCTTTGCCTCCCCACTCAAGCGACACCTAGTGAAAGTGCTGGGTAAAGTTTGTAAAGACTTTGTCCAGTGCCTTCTGCCATGAGTTGTGTTAACACTTCAGTTGCTAGTAATGCAGACAAATCTGGGGTGACAGCATAAAAAGTAAACAACTCCACAAAGTATGTGGTTAGATATTGGGTGGTTCTTCTTGTCACTTTTTTAGAAGGATGTTGTACTACACATTGACTGCTTCTGCCCTTGCAAACATTATCAGTTGTTTCCTGTGTCTTTACTGTAACAAATATCCAACACACAGGCTAGGCACACAGACTGCAAAACCTTTAGCAGTATGTGTACACTCATCTGCTGCACATGTCCACTGTTTAATGTGACTCTACTGCTCTAAGTGCTGGACAAGGCATTACTGGTGATATGCATGTATGCCTTAAAGAGAGATTTATAAAAATGTATACCTATTCAGACAAGTGTGCAGATTCTGTTTTATTTTAATTAATGTAAATAAGAGGCATCTACCATTGATAGTGTTGTGGGCAGGGACGTGAGTGGGTTTGATAGTAAGTTTGACAGCCACAGGGGACTGTGTAAAATGGTGCTATTTTTTTCCATACCAAGCAAAAGTGCATTCTTTTTATTTGTTACCGTTCTCCAGTTTGCACTGGTGGTGGTGGTGATGATTATTGGTTCTGTAAGCTGAGCTTTATCAGCAAAGATGGAGGATTAATCTTGTCAGAAACTCAACATCAGTTGTTGGTATGTGGTTCCATTTCCATAAATTATGGGTAGGTCAGTGCATTCCACAGTTTTCTGATGTTTCTGAATCACATACCATTAGGGGGGGGGGGTCTTTCTGTGTTTGCTTCATGCATGGATCATTGTTTCTATACACTGAAGTAAGACCAGAGTGTGAGGTCTTGACTTGTTCTGTAAACAGTCTTTATGAATCACAGAGGGCTTTGATGTATGGTCCTACAGTGTGTACCATTCCTACTGCATGGGGTATAGTATTTATGAATCCTGCTCCAAATCCCACTTCTTTATGCTTTGCATACCTAGGCTGGTTGAAGTGGCTGTAACTGAAGTGTAAGAACTTTCGCCAGAACAGGGGACCACTTACAATAGGCCTTTGTTGTCATTTATTTTTTGGGGGAAAAGGCTTCAGATTTGCTGCAGTTAAAGCTGAAGTGTATAGCACTTTAAAAGCAAGCTGTAATATCTATATGTCTATATAGCTGTAAATAGTTTACTTAGAGCAGTCTGCAGTCATTCTTCATAGGATCATAGGAGGTTATTAGGCTAATGGCCATGGGGCCCTTACAAGCCTAGCCAAGTTAAACCCTTGTTCCCAAGAGTGTCTGTTAAAACCAGCCACTAAGAAAATCAGCACCTATTGCCCCTACACAGATGGAACCCCCAAGGAGAATTTCCATTTACCTATCCAGTCGTCCAGATTGAGCTTAAATAGGGTCAACGAGGGGCTCTGTTTAACATGAACTGGAAACCTGCTCCAAAAGTGAGACAGCCTCTGGGAGACAAATCTGTTCCTTCAGCAGTTTCTGTTGATGTCTCATACTAGGTTATGGTCCTTGGAGCGAGTGACCTATGTGCCATTTGAGTTGCAAATGTGCAGTATTTCCATTAAAGCAGGGTCCGAGACTGCCTTATATGCCAGGCACAGGTTGCCTGTGACCAGTCTATACAACACAGAGTAAAGTCATTGTTCCACTGTATTCGGCAGTCATCAGCCCTATCATTGAGTACAATGCCCCCTTTGGTATTTACCTAACCAGGCATATCCAACAATTGGAATGTCCACAGAAGTTCATCAGTAAAAGAATATTGGGTGTAAGTAAAATGTCCTATGCAGACCCAACTTAAGGCCCTGTTCCTGTATTCTGTCTCGTACAGGCTCTTGAGGGAAGATCTATGCCTGGCATACAGGGCATTGTCAGACCCCACTCTGATGGACCTCCTGCATATCCACAGAACAAACAGCTTCAGAATTACCCATTCTAATGACTTAAAAACTTGCCTGTGATGTAAATAGGACCTGCTAGAGAGACTGGTATGTATCCCGGAGACTACCCCATCTATGGAACAGGCTTCCTATCCATGTGAACCAGAGTTCCTCCCTAGTCCAATTCAAGTGCAACTTGGACAGTTGGATGGGGAACAGGAAATTCATCCCTGATTTGGCACCTATGTCTCTAATGGACACCGGCAGCCTGTAAATGGTTCATCTCCCAACCCCTGCTCAGAACTTTTCAGAGGTCTGAGATGCAAAGCTAGGCTTAAAAAGGCCCTTGTGGTCATTAGGGTCATAGGTGGTATTAGGCTAAGTGACACTGATTTCAGTCTGTCCATGTATGACAGATGCTGGAGGCCCTGAATTTTCTTCATATGGTACCTTTGTGATCTTTCCAGTTGCTGCAGCAGTTTAGAAAGGTACATACCAAAGGGGGCATTGTAGTCTATTATTGGCCTCATAAGGGAAGTGAACAGGGGGATTATAACTTCTTTTTTTTCCTGGAGGCAGTACCTTTTCTTATGAAATGAGCAGTATGAAATGCCCTTCTTACCACCATGGAGAGATGATGATCGAAGGTAAGGTTGCTGTCAACCTATGTACCCAGATTTCTCACTACTGAATGTGTGCTTATGGTATTGTTGCTGATGTGGTAGTTTGCAGGAACATCACACTTGCCAAAGGGGATGATATTGCATTTTTTTGCATTTAGTTTAAGACCATGACTTTGGCAAAAGTCATTAGTCTGTGCAAGTCCCTTTTGCAGGATTTTGGCATCATTGGGAACTCACTGACTGTTCCCAGTTTGCAATCATCAGCAAACTCGGTCAGCCACAGACCTTTAGTTTTTGGCTGGACTTTGGAAAAGTAGATTCCAAACAATAGGGGTCCTGGAACCGAACCCTGTGGGACACCGCTGATTATGCGTCTGCTAGAGGAGGTGGAATCCCTATTTTAACTGTATGAGTTCTGTCAGTGAGCCAGTTCACCACCCACCTGACAGTGTACGGGTTGATACCCAACTTGGTGAGTTTTTCACTGATGCCTAAGTGGGGGAGTGTGTCAAAGGCCTTGGCCAAGTCCAGGTAGGCTGTGTGCACAGACTTGCCCTTGTCTAGGTCTTTGGTGACTGTCTCATAGAAGTCCACCAAGTTCAACAGACACTGTCTTCCCCTGACAAAGCCAAACTGGGTGGGGACAAACGTTTGAAGATTTCCTGTATCTTTATTGATAAGGTCCATGATGATTCACTCCATGGTCTTGCATAACCAATCTAGAGGTATATTTATTTTTAATGAATAATAGTACACCACCTCCTTTAGTTCTCACACCTTCACTTTGTGGTCTGAAAATGTGGAAGTAATTGTTACCTGGTATGGCTGGGTTGCTGCATCAGTGTACCATCTTTGTTAAGCTGTTACACATCTCTGCTTCCTTCACATTTGTCCTATTCAGCTGTATTACTGACTTGATTTTACAGCCTTTCAGATTTGTTCTTTTGTGATTGCTTTTGTCTAAGGCTAACTCTCACCATTTGAAATATGTATGCTCTTCAAGAGTTCACCAGCCCCTGAGCAGGAATACAAATGTTTGTTTTTTTTTGGGGGGGTATGGAATTGTTTCATATGCAGTGAAGGAATTTGCATGAGCATGACTTGCTCTGAAATTCTTTTAGCTTATGTTTCAAGACCTCTGTAGATATACGTTAAAAAAAAAAGGGATATCTGTTTTCATTTTTTTTACCTACTTAGGACAATACTTGAAGAAGGACATTACGTTCACTTCCTTGCTTTCATTGAAAGTGTTCATAAAGTCCTTTAATTTTACTTTGAGTTGTCTAGAAAAAATATACAAGAGTTCCGCTAAACTTATTCTGAGTTTCCTAAAGCTGTAGATGACAGTTTGTTTTTCATGTTGTCTAGATGTGACCGTTGTTTTTTTTTCTTTTGGTGGACATTTCTGAATGTTTATAGTGCTTTTCACATTACAACATTTGAATGTTTTTTGTAATTATTTTGCTGTGAAGGCTTTAGTCATACATTGAAAGGATGCTTCCTAGTTTTTGACATATTTTTTATCCAGAAAAGTAACCTTCTTTTATAGCAGTAATCCATTGTTGTTTTACTGCATTGGCATACTGCTTGTCTATATAAAAGTATGATTACTTAAATAGTTTCTCTTCTTGTGCAAGGACTGCTATTGACAATGTCTCATGCCCGCAAAACTCTTATGATTCTGTCACAACACAGTAATTGAGGCTTATCTGTATGAGTAAAACAGATGGTGTATGTGCCATCTGTGCAAGACGGTATGTGTTGTGATAGTTAATCTGATGTCTACAAGGATTACTAAATGCACCCTGTGATTTACGTTTTTACTTTAGTTGATGATATTGCTGAACCCAGTGTTTCAACCACTGTGGATTATATCCTGATTATTTTAATCTGATTGCATAGTCCCTCCATATCTTGTTGTCAGAACAGACTTGGAGGATGCAACCCTGATTAATGCCTCTTAACTGAACTTGCAGCTGTCTCTTCTTTACTTGTTGTGGTTGATGTGAATTGAACAACAGCTTGTTTTGTTTTGTTTTATGCATATTTATACTGGTCAATATCTTTTTTACAGTGGGAATCCAGGAAAGGAGGTATTGACAGAAACCATTTTTATTCAGTCAACATACTGGCATAGTTAGATGGAAATTCTTTATCTTAAAATTATGTATAATGATAAACATACTGTCCTGTAAAAGTAATATGCAGAACTGTATCAATATTGTAAATGCCATTTTTAAATTTGTTCTCCCCAACATTAATGCTTGTGTTCCAATTTTTTATTGCACAGTGCTGTTTATGTGCTATAGTCAGTTGAAAAAATTATTTGTTGTTTAATACCTCAGGCCTGAAAAAAGATCCATGTGGATTAGTGATCTATCTCCGCTAACGACTGAAAAAATAAATAAACCATTTAATGTCTTTTGCTGTGCAGTAAACCATCACATAGACTATAGACATTTAAAACAAATTGAATTACTAGAGATGAAATAGCTTTGAAATGCTCAGTATTTGGACAGTTAGAAGTTATCCATAGTAAAACTGTATACAGAATTATATTTTATACACACACACACACACACATATATATATATATATATATATATATATATATATACATATATATTTTTATATATATATATATATATATATATATATACACACACACACGTGCGTATACGTATGTATGCATGTACAGAAAGATATCTTATTCATGTGTAATGCAAATGCAGTATTGAGACTTAAAGTCTGATGTGAGCATGTGGATAAATGTTTTTTCTGTACATCACTGTTTAAGTAGGCAAAGTTCATGACCTTGCACATTTTAGGTCACTTTATGATGAAGACAGTAATAGCTGTATAAGTAACCTTACAGACTTCTAGTGCAGCCAGACAATGTCTGTCACATACCACTCCACGTTATGTATTACTTTTTACTCTTCATATTTTTTATATTATATTTTTATTTTATTTTATTTTTTTTTTGAGAAAAAAGACATAAATAATATTTTAACTTGAGTGCACTCACATCAGAAAGTTCTGTATGCCCACTGAAAAATAAATGTCATTGTCAGCAACCCCTTACTACCAGTGAGAAATTAGCTTCATAAAATGTACTGATTTAAAATATATATTTTAAACAAATTGTACAAAATTAATACCACCGGAGTGTTCATTATGTTATGTTTTGCACTTGATGTCTTGTGTTACCCTGAAGGAGAAAGCTAATTTATGCAGTTTATGTCTTAAATGAGCTGTAATACTTGGCAGAACCATGCAAATAACCTTATATAACCTTATAATAAAACAGTAATTTAATTGTCTTAGAAGGCAAGATACAAAGATACTATGCCTGAATCCTCTCAATGTCCAAAATTTCATAGACTCTCCATATTTTTACCAGTTTTTATTCTGTTCATAAAGTTTGTATTTTTTGACAAATCGTTAAGTACTGCATTCAGTAAATAATGCAGTCATCTGAGTTTCTGTAATACCCTTCAGAAAATGCTAATGCAGCATCTGTTTATAAGAGCAATACTTAAAATCTGTTCCTGATTTGGCCGTTTATCTTGCCATTGTTTTTAGCTTTGTCTAGAATTCTTGTGCTAAAAAGTTGAGAGGTGTGCTACACACAGAGCTAGAGTCTAGGGTTCTTTTTTGGTGTGGCAACAAGGTCAGTACCTCGTTTGCCTTGGCAGTTGTGTCTTTCGGCTTTTCCCGGTTAGGGGTTGCTACTGCGGAACTCCGGTCCGCTAATGATTGGCAGTAGATTTCTACGTGCCGAGTTGCCGGCCCTGATGCACAACCTTCAATGAAGGTACGCCCATTCACGCATGTCTCCACACAGAAGACGCTCTAGCTGAGAATCGAACAGGACAACGTCTTACTGTGAGGCGACAACACTACCGCAGCACCACCACCGCAGTATGGCAGTAAGACCCCAAAAAGTCTAAGTGGACATAAATTCTTACCAAGGCACGGATGGACAAAGTTCATGAGATCATGGATCACTTGTCTGAAATTGAGACCTAGTTGAACAAAATGGCTAGTAAATCTTGCTGGGCAATAAGAACATATAATTCTGATGTTATATATTCACTGTTAGAGCTTCAACTTCTGGAGTAGTTTTGAAATGGTGCAACTGACCTAGCTCCCTGATTTACCCTGTAATTGTTAAGCCAGCTGAATTTGGAGTCCCCCCTTTGGTGACAGGTTACAAAACATTTCCACTGAGTAGTCAAGTAAGGAGAAAACTAGGATGGGACTAAAATCTTCCAGACATCCACTGGCATTTCCTATACTAAGAAATCATAAAGTAATTTGCCAGTGATAATAATCTTACCTGTTGCCCCACCATACATGGTGTATAAACTGCCAAGCTAGCACAGCTTCCCATCCGCTAACGCTAACATTTCTTTGCTGTAATCTTTAAAAAAAAAAAAAAAACTTTTAAAATTAGCATTTTTGCCACAGAGTGTAAGCAGTGATCTTTAACCACTGCAGCATCAGCAGCGTAAGGAACAAATCCTGTGTATCCATAGGCTTCAGTGGTCACAGCATTGTGCATGTTTGATGATGTGTGCATTAAAGTCTATGGAAGCATCATATGCTAGCTGTAATGTGGTATCATCTTAGGGTAACTTTAAATTTGTTAGGGCCATGGATTTAATAAAAAGCTTAAGAAGCTTTTTATTAAAATGCCCTTATAAAATGTAAGCAGTAACAAGAAGGAAAATACCTTGCAGGACTCGACTCTTCAGATGCCGCAAAGTAAGTATGAATGTTGGCAAATCAGTTTAAGTAAACTGCGGTGTTGCTTCAGTTTCGTGTTGATAAAAAAATCGTCTTTTCTCAGACATTTGAAAGCATTGGAAAAAGATAAATGGGTGGTGGAAGTAATTTCAGTGGGAATAGGCAGAAGAGTTTGCTTCAACTCCAGTTATGCAGGGTGTGACAGAATGTTGTTGTCTTGTTTTCATCATATCCCAGTTCACTGAGACCTAATAATTCAAGCCTGATTCAGTGAATAGGCTTAGAGGTAGAGAATTTATAAACTGTCCAGATGTTATGTGACCTCTGCAGTGGTTATCTTAAGTGTACGTTGCATGGAGCAAAGCTGCTTGCTTAGGGGAATGCGGGCGGCTTGCTTTACAACATAAAGTACATTTCTTCATTTGAACTCTCTTTTTGAATGTTTCATGAATTATTTTGTCTTTGTTGATTGTGATTCTTTGAAACATACTATACCCACTAAAAATATACAGATGTTGGACCCTTCAGAACTCAATTTAGGCATGTGTTAACAATCAAGCAAACTAAGTTCTATCACATCTAGAAATGCCATGTTCCTGCTCAAGATTCATTGCTTCTGTCAGAAAACGTGTCATATCAGTTCTAGATATATTAGACCAGCTGTAAGAAAACAGACTTTTTAATCCAGTTTTAGACATGGCAGCCTGTCTGTCAGAAAACGGGACCCTGTCAGGCTAGTTCTAGATATAACAACCCTAAGCAGGCTTGTCAAGATGCAGACACTGAAAGTGCTGAATTATACCTTCCTTACTCCCACATTTAGCATGCAGGTTGAGCCTTGTACACATGGATGATGCCTGTTTACATCTTACCATTTGTCTTATAAAAGGATCCTCTGCTTAAAAGTAAGCCATTACTACTTGGCATTGTTCATGGTTTTGCAAAGCATGGCTTTTTGCATAATCGCATTTTCACATTAACAGACCTCACACCAGGAGGACTTGCTGAACTGGGCTGGTATCTCTCAGGATTTCAACCATATCCTCCTCAAAAAAAAAAAAAGATCTTATTGGCACTGGGCTGGTGGGACCATGCCTTTCTGTCTGTTTCTAGAAAGTTAGATCAGTTCTCTGTCACCAGCTCAAAGTATTACTAGAAAATGCCTTGGATTATGACTGGATAGTACACTTTCAGAGTTGAATCAGTGCAGTGCAGTGTGCCTGTGATCCAACTCTGCAGTCAGAACATATCAGAGAGATTTGGTCAGTGTGGCTGTTTCTGAAAGTTTTTCTCAGTACGAAAAAAAAAGTATTGCATAACAGCGACTGGTGAGGTCAGAACAAGAGTAGGCTGCAGGTGGCAAATGAATGGGCAGAGCTAACAATGGGGCAAGGTTGTATTGCATCATGGTCAGCTTAGAGTATGGTGACAATTGGAAACAAATAACTGGTCAAACTGCTATACATGCTATGTAGTCTTAGATTGCATGTCAGAACAACTATGAGAAAGAGGTCATTCTGGACATATGAGGTGGTTGTAGCCATTTTAAATGTATACCTCTGCTGTTTGGCTATGAGCAAAAAATCCCACAGTAATGTCTTTAATCTTGTTTCAGTCAGACACATTAGACCTGCCAAGCCACTTCCATTCACAGGCTGCTTCATGGCACCGGCAGTTAACCATGTACATAAGTGATGGCTACGATATTGCATTTTGGGGAGTTTCAGTCACATGCTAGCCCTGCCAAACTACTTCTGTCCACAGATAACTTCTTGGTGCCATCGGTTACAGCTCCTTTGACAGTAAACACCTCAGATGTTTGATTGTGATCAAGTGAAGAAAGTAATTGATACAATAATGTATATTGGTAAGACATGTCCATGATAGTTTAAGTCTGTCCAAAGGACAACAGAAATGAGTGACTTTCAATCATAGACTGCCTCTGTATTCACCTGTTTCTTGATTGTGTATATCTCACAAAATGATTCTGATTGTAATCAAATAAGTAAACAATGGTGTCAATGATGTTTTTCAGCTCATTGCTGCCACACACACTGCAACCTATTCCAATCCACCCATATATGCATATGCATACACAAACACCAGTTAACAGCCACATTATTGACTGTATTACACCTCAGATGTCTTACAGTGATTGTGTGAGTAAATGAATAAGTAATGGTGACAGTAATGTAGTTCATCTCATCGCTACCATACATATGCAGTATAACCTGTTGAATTTTCCACTTCCTTTATTGTCTGTGAGCAAATGAATAAATAACGGCCATAGTTATGTATTTCAGCTCAGTGGTGTCACACATACATTGTCATCTGTTGTATCCCCCCTGTTCAAATTCATGTGTGTGTGTGTGTATATATATATATACACACACACACACACACACACACACACACACACACACACATACATACACATACACATATATATGTATATAAAAAATATACACATATATATCTACTTGAGAAGATTGAATCGACAGAAAGTTGAACATCATATGTTGAGACCACATGATCAACTTTCCAAAAAGTTGAACAACGAAAAACAACAAAAATCTATGTTTTTGTAGGGGTCAAGCCCCTCTGCATCCCACCCCCTGCATATTATATATACGAACGCCGAGATTGCACTACAGTGGGGAAAAGGGTAAATTCCCTAATCCCCACTGTACTGTAATCTCCATTCAAAAGCTTTAACATTTTGGAAAGTCGAACATATGGTCTCGACCATATAACGTTGGACTTTCTGTTGACTGGATTTTCTGAATGGGACCCATACACAGACACATGTATGTATACTCCCCACACACACTATTAACTGTATAAAAGATAAAATGCATGTTGTCTGGCAGTGGCATTACTGAACAGAAGAAAGAGTACAGTCAAATAACATCCTCTACATACAGAAGATTAACAGACTAGAGTTAACAAAAAACTTAAAAATATCCCCTTATGCTTGCACTGTCAGAACCCATACACATGAATTATCTCACTTTCATCCAGAGTATACATCAGTCAATAGAAGACCTAGCTTTGGTTAGCAGCCCAGATAGTCCTTCTTGAAGCACTGTTTTTGCTCTGTAGAAATGGCAGGAGAACCAGTACAGTAGTAAGGTGTAAATGCCTTATTCTCTCTGAGGAAGTAAATGAAAGGCTAAACGGTGTAGAAGCAAGCCACCCTTTTTCCCCTTAAGAGAGAAATCCAAATTGTGCAGTTGCTAATCTGTAGAGAGCAGAGTCCCTCAGCTGACTTAAAGTAATATATATCCACACACACATGCAGAACAATTTTTCATTTGGTTGGGGCTGCATTCCAGCTTTCAGGTATTGTGAGTTGCCCTTAATATTAATTCACACAAACAGTACTGCAGTCCCCGCGGTAGTGGTGCTGCGGTAACGTTGTCGCCTCACAGCAAGACGTTGTCCCGTTCGATTCTCAGCTAGAGCATCTTGTGTGTGGAGGCATGCGCGAATGGGCGTGCCTTCATTGAAGATTGTGCATCAAGGCTGGTAACTCGGCACGTAAAAATCCACTACCAAACATTAGCGGACCGGAGTTCCGCTGTGGCAGCCCCTAACTGGGATAGGCCGAAAGATACAACAACAACAAACAGTACTGCAGTCGTGTGGTATCTGATCAAATGTGGAAGGATGATGTTTGAACAGATTTGACCCTGAAGTTTTGGTAGTGAGCTTTACAAAGAAACATTACAATCAGTGTATCTGTTTGGCTGTGTTAGCATGAGTGCAGCCCTTTAGAGCAGGAGGACAGAAATAAACAGTAAAGTGGCCAACCAATTTTCAGTGCTGTAGTTGAAGGACTTGATTTGATACAGGTAGAATCTTTGCCAGCCAATGTAATCTATAATTTCCCAAACTCAACTCAAGGGTCCTGCACCGCACAGCATGGAAATAGATGCAGTCTTCCTTTCCTTAGGACAGAAACCCCCTCCAAGGTCATCCTCTAATGCTCTCGATACAAAAGGTACATCAGAAATGCCAGGACAGGTCCAGGCCTTTTTTGTAGCTTAATTTTGTCACGGAAGACTTTAGCCATTTCTGATGCTGCAAATAATCTGAAATGCCCAAAGAGACTCCCAAAACAGGGAGATTTGTTACCTCAGTTAGAGGAGTGCTGCCGTCTCCCAAACTTGAATTTCTTGAGTCTAGCAGCTGGAAAGATTACCCTGTTTTAGTTAATATGCTGTACTTGCAGAGAGAGAGAGAGAGAGAGAGAGAGAGAGAGAGAGAGGTTCCGCAGGTGATGTGGAAGGCCAGGAGGTCTGCCACTAGGAAATTGTATCTCAGTAATTGCCACTGGTTTTCATTGTGGAGAATAGCAAAGTTATTCAGGAAGATCTGCTATAAAGGTGAATACATTCCTATTTTAAAACAAATTTACTAGTAACTACAAAGATTTGAAATGGACATTGACCTAAAAGCATGACTGTATTTCACAGAGTACTTTGTAAAGAAAATTAAAAATGATCTTTTAAAAACGAGGAACAGTAGGGATACCATAGTTTCCAAAATGGATGGGTATATGGACCCTTGTGTCTTATGTTTGTGTTATTTGATGGTTTCAACAGCGAAGTGATGGTATGAGCCTTCGTGTGCAGTGTTACTGAAAAAAGGTGTTTGATGTCACAGACTGTTCATCTTCTTATTAAAACAAAAAGTTTAAGGCACACAGTTAATAGCAAAACATTTACTATGCATTTGTTAACTTCATCTGATTCTTTACTTTTAGCGGGAAACGGAATAGTAGGCTCTATGTTACACTCATTCAGCTGTAGGAGGAAGTCATTTCATCATTAAAACAATCTCACTTCTGAAAGTGCAGAACTCCTGATGTTTGACATTACACATTAGGAATTCTGTTTTCCATTTCAGAATGGTAGCTCATGCTTTGAGCTGCTTAGCCTTCTGTCAGTGTGAGGTAATCACAATGGCTCGTTGTACTTTTATCTGGAGTTCGACTGAACTGCTGATCTGGTGAACTGCAGTGTCCTTTTGTTTCATTATGCTTTTCATACCAACTCCCAAATGGTTGTGTTTTTGTTCAGGATTAGGTGCTTTTATGAAGCAAGAAAATCTGGCAATAACAGCTAGGGTCAGCACATATTAGCCATGCTCTGTTTTATTCTGTATTAGTTGAAAATGTCAGTTTTGTTTTAGGAAAGCAAAGAAATGCCTCCTAATAGACAGTTCAATTAGGTCAATATTCACTCGTCTTCCTGTAACAATACTAGATCAGTGGGGACGTAGTAGATTTAATTATTTTCTTCAGTGTCTTCAGCTGATAACAGCTAATGTTTGTGAATTAGATTTACGTGACTGAGTAATGCATGTTTCGTTTTTTTAGTTTAGTAAATACAGATTATTGCATAGGATGTTTCTGCGTATGTTTTCATTTGTGGAGTGTATAGTAAACATTCACGGTACTAACACTTCATTACTAACATGAAGCAGGGAGAAGAGAGCCTCTAAGGTTTTATGATCTTTGGTGATGCCAACAGTGGTACGTGACTGCAATCCAACTGACTTGTAAGCTGTGCATTTGGCTTCAACATAAATACTAAGGTATTCTTGACCACTAATAGTAAAGTGAAAAATTAACAAAAACTAATAAACATTCATGGTGAGCCTTCTGTAGGTTCAGATCATCTGGTTTATTTCTTTATGAGCACTTTCGTCATGAAAAGACTTCATTAGATAATGTAACTTTTGGTTTGCATAAACAATAACACCCACAGGGTGTGTGTTAATGTGTAATGGCCTCTACACCCCTGCAAGGGAGTTAATTACACATTAAGACACACCCTGAAGGGCAATATTGCGGTTGGGGAATGGGATCTCTGTAAAATTGTTGTTTTATTTACTTATTTTTTTCAAGTACTATACTTTTTAATATATTTTTGATGTAAAATAGTTCCTCCACCTAATGTTTCAAACTTTCTGTAGTATATATTAATGGTGTTGGAGGAAGCATTTAACATCAAAAATATATAAAAAATAATATAGTACTTAAAAAATAAATAAGCAAAACACAATTTTGCATAGAGCTCTCTGTCTCTCATACACAGTCTCTTCTGCTTTCACACAAACATACATATACAGACACAGTCTCCTCTGGTTTCATACTCACATTCACTCACATAAGCATAACTCTCAAGCTCTTAGCACACAAATTCTGGACAAAGCCAAAAGTAATGGGGGGACAACACCCCAAAAATAGCGACAAATTTTAAATATTGCTCTTAGAAAGTTGCTAAAATAAAAAGGTCTTGTATTAGAATGCATTTTCTGAAAGATGTAAAGCCTGAAACTCAAATGCCTGTCATTATTTAGTGAATTCACTCCTCACTGATTTGCCACAAAACTTAAAAAAAAAAAACATATTTTATGAGACGCAGACAAAAAATATGAGGCAAAAATCCGGATATTTTGTGAAAATTTGGACAGTTGGGAGCTATACACACAAGACTGCTCTCTCTCTCTCGCACACACAGTCTCTTCTGCTTTCATACACGCATTCACTCACACACACAAACTGAAACATGGACTGCCACGGTGGTATGGCGGTAGCGTTGTTACCTCACAGCAAAAGGTTCTCCCGTTCGATTCTCGGCTTGGCTTGGGAGTGCTTTCTGTGTGGAGTCTGCATGTCCACACCGCGGTTGGGTAGCGATCAAAAGACATGCATGCGTAAATGGGCGTGCCTTCGTTAAAGGGTGTCGAGCTGGCACCTCGGCATTTCATAAACATCTACTGCCAACCATTAGCGGACCGGAGTTCTGCTGTGGCGACCCCTTACCGGGAAAAAGCCAAAAACAAACAACACAGACCGAAACATAAACACACTCATACACTTGCATACACATGCATATACTTTTAGGTTCATAGGTTGGTACTAGGCTATCGGCCCTAGGGCCTATACAAGCCTAGCCATAACAATTCCGTGGATATTTCTTCCCGCAATATTTACTTCCCTGGACCCCTGTCTAGCAGGGTGACTGATGTGATCCCCGGGTTGAAATTCCTGTCTCCCATCCAATCGTCAGGGTTCCTTTTGAAAAGTGTCAATGAGGCACTCTGCTTGACATGTATGGGCAGTCTACTTCAGAGTATGGGGAGTCTCTGGGTCAGGAAACCTATCCCTCCAGCATGTTTTTTTTCATTGTGATGACAAGGTTTAGATCCCTGGAGCGTGTGGCTCTGAGGGATTGAGATTTCTTTAAGTGGAGTGTGTCCAACAGCTCAGTTTGACATGACCTTGTATGTTAAGCAAAGATCGCCTCTGAGTAGATGATATGCCACAGAGTATAGCTGGAGTTTTTTTAAACGGTCAGTATAGGGCATCTGCTTTAGGCCTGTGATTCTTTTACTGAGGTATTTCTGCGGCCTTTCCAGCTGTTGCAGATGTCTTGTGAGGTACATACTAAATGGGGCATTGTACTCTATAATGGGTCTAATGAGGGATGAGTACAGTGGGACAATGACCTCCTTTTTTCTGGATGAAAAACCCTTATTGATGAGGTGTGCCACATAGGATTTCCTGACTGTTGTGGCGATGTGTTTATCGAAGGTGATACCACTGTCCACCTGTGTCCCTAAGTCTCTCATCACACTTTCAGTGTTTAGTGTATTGCCACCTATGTGGTAATTCATGGGAACATGTTTTTTCCCCAAAGGGGATAACTATACATTTCTTGGCATTAAGCTTGAGCTCATGGCTCTGGCACCAAGCATCTGTTTCTGTAAGGCCCTTTTGTAGAATATCCACATCATTTGGGGATTCAATAATGGCTCCCAGTTTGCAGTCATCTGCGAACGTTGTTAGCCAGAGTCCCTTAGTGTTGGCCTGTACTTCAGAGAAGTAGATGCCAAAACAAGAGCGGTACCAGGACTGAACCCTGAGGTACTCCACTTGTCTGGAGCTGGATTTGGAGTCGGCTACTTTTACAGTCTAGTTCTATCAGTAAGCCAGTTGGCAACCCATCGAGTGACGTAGGGATTTATACCCAGCTTAGTAAGTTTATCTATGATTCCAGTGTGGGGGATGGTATCAAAGGCCTTGGTGAGGTCCACATAGGCTGTGTGGACTGCCTTAACCTTGCCTTGCCTTTGCAGATCAGGCACGTCAGACTGATGGGACGGTAGTTCCCGGGATCCAAGGTGGATCCCCCTTGTGGAGTGGGGTAATTGTAGCTGTGCGCCACTCAGTGGGCATGAAGCCTGAGATGAGGCTATGATTAAACATGATACTTAGGTGAGGTGCCAGTTCATTTTGTAGTTCATGTAGTACACAGCCCAGGATGTCATCTGGTCCCATGGATGCTGTATTCTTAGCTTTGGAGAGTGCGGTTTCTACCTTTGTGGCCGTGATTACCAGAATTTGGCAATATTTTGGTATTGAGATGGGTCCTTTAGGGGGTGAGAGGGGGATGAAGTTTGCACTAAATTGATCTGCCAGGATATTGGCAATATCCTTGGGATCAGTATATTTAATGCCATTCTGTTGTAGCTCAGAGCAGATCTGAGCATTGCCATTTAGATTCTTGACATAACTATAGAATGCCTTGTGGTTGTCTTTGGAATTTTTGGCAATTTTATTTTCGTAACTAGCTTTGGAGGATTTTATGAGGGATCTCAACTTCTTACTGAGGCTGGTAAGGGAGTTATTTGCATCCTGGGATTTTTCTCTTTTCTGCAACAGTTTCTTTCTTCTGTTGTATAGTTTGTTTATGGTAGGGGACCACCAGATTGGCTTCCTTTTTTTGGAGGACAGCATCTTGGTTCTATGTGGGATGGCATGATTCATGCATGAGTGGATGTGCTCATACAGTGCCTTAGTGTAGGATTCAGCAGTCGAACTTTCAGCTCCCATCTGCATGGGTGTGATGAAGTTTGTCACTTTTGACTTGAGTAGCATGAAGTTGGCTTTGGAGAATTTTTTTATGGAGGTTTCTTTACTGGGGGGTGGGGGTGGGATGTGGATGTCAAGGGTGATTTGCTTATGGTCAGACCTAACCAACGAGGGGGTGACCACTGGAGTGGAGCATCTATCTCCCATGTTGGTAATGACCAGGTCTAGGATATTGGAGCCCCTGGTGGGACAATGGATTAGTTGATCCAGGGCGTTGGAATTTATGAATTCCAAGAACCGCTGGGAAAAGATGTTGGTACCCGAGTAGTTTTCCCAGTTAATGGCAGGGTAGTTGAAATCACCCAGTATTAGGGTGTTTGGTTGTATCTTAATATTGTCCAGTATGTTTAGAAAGGTGTAGTGAGAATCTTGTGGCATGGTAGGGGATCTGTAGCAAGCTACAATCTGGATTGCAGTCTTACGTAGTGTTAGTTGCACCTGGAGAATTTCAGATGCATTGTGTTGGGCAACTAGCCTGGAGGTGTGAATATCCTTGGTGAATATGGACACTCCTCCACCTTTAGTGTTTCGGTCTTGGTTTGATGGCTGAACAGTGTGGTAAGAGTTGTAGCCTGGTATTGCAGGGGTGCTCTCTGGAGCCTGGAACCAGGTCTCAGTTACTGCACAGATATCGATGTTCTCCATTTTTTGGAGTGCCTCGAGAGAGTGCATTTTGAGGTTTAGACTTCTAGCATTACCTTCAGATTTTGCATGCTTGTATCTGTTACGGTGGTGGTTTTGTCCTCTGAACCTTGCCTAAAAAAGGCACTATAGGGGTGGCGAGAGCTTTAGCCAGTAACTTGAATCCCAGGGGTGACAGGTGCAGACCATCTCTGGCTAAGCTTCGTGGTTTGTTGATTATGTCATCCCAGGCAGACAGATACTGGATCCTCTTTGAATGACACCAGAAGCTTAGCCAATTGTTGAAGTCAATCATTTTGTCCTTATACTGTGGTATCATTCTGAGCGAAGGCAGGATGGTACTCGGGGCTAGGGTCATACCTGCCTGGGCCACATGATCTGAGAGCTCTTCCATGTCTCTTTTCATGTAGTCCAGGGAGGTACGTCTCAAATGGACAATGACAGAGTCGTATTTGTACTTGTTGTGGAGTGACTTGAGTGCATGCGTTATGTGGCAGATCCTGGCACCCGACAGGCAGCTGACTGTAATTTTCTCCTTGTTCAGCCTGGTGAGTGGGACATCGGTGCACCTGACTGTAGAGTCACCTATGACTAAAGTGTTGGGTACATTGTCTTGCCTTAGGGGCTGCTGTTGGGTGCCACACTGGTGTTGTGAGCTATGTGTCACTTAGGTTGTGACTGGTGTTTGGTTGCATTTCAGCTTCGGAGGTCCTTGCTGCTTGGGCAGGTTAATGTTAAGGGCCTCCGCATATGTGAGTTTAGTGTTGCTATGTGTGGGGGTTGATGGTGCGGGTTTTGAAGAGATATGTGTTGCTTGAGGTGTAGTGCAGGTGTTAACCTTCTCCTCTTGACTGTCTAGCACAATCTTGACTGGAGAGAGCTTTGCTTCCAATTCGGCTATGTAAGTGCATCTCTCGCAGGTTGTAGTGTTGGGTAGTAGGAGGAGAGGGCTGTCTGTGTACATGAGACAGTTGCTGCATTTCTTCTGTTTATTTATTTATTTTTATGCACTCGCTAAACAGCAAAAGCGCTGCTTAGCAAGCATAAAATAATGGCGGCTATTAGTTTTTTTGCAATCTGAGCTCAATTGCAGCTTGATATGCATTTTTCAGCGGGCATTACTTGTACATTAATACACTGCTCGAAAATGTTCGTTCTCCAGTCAGGGTCCTTATGTACAGTTTGCCCATTCTGTAAAGTGGTTTAAATCCTTTTGAAGCAGGGGAGTGGACTAGGCTACCTGGCATGATTGGTTGATGGGAAGGGAAATCTGATTGGCTAAAAAAGTGTGCCCATGATGTCTTTTTACAATGGCCCTTAGCAGTTTGTCCAGTATTTTTTAATGCTCTACAAAGGTCTGATAACAACTTACAGAATTAAATCGTCAATATGTTGCATAAGTTTAAGAAACAATAACTAAAGGAATTGAAATGTGTCTGGCAACTAATTTTATTGGGATGGTATTGTGCAGTGCATTACATACCTTTCATATAGATTGGAAGAAAAAGTTGATACAGTTTGTTCAAGAATGGATTGTAAAGCCAAATGTCTACCCATACATTGTTTTTTTTTCTTATCTCATGTACATATGAACCTTTGAATGTGAAATAAAATAACTGTAGAACTCACTGTTCAGCTGGTGAGACACCATACTTCAGTACTGTAGACTAGCAGGGTAGTGTGGTCTCTGTAGATAGTTTCATACTGCCTAAACTGTGGTATATTTCTCTCTTGCTGTTTAAATCCTGCTAATCGGATTTCTGCTGTTGCAGAGTCATGTGGCTACACGTAGCTAGGATTAATGGGGCACGAGGTAAACAAAGAAGCTTAAAAAAAGGAGAACACAGAAACACTTTAACCTTTTTCTTATCTGTGAAAACTGCAGTGCTTTGTTATTTGTAACTGACATCTGCCCTTGTTTCTGAGGCCATGTACTTGGCAGTAACCAACCTTAGGCATGTTTCTGCATTTCGTTGTTTCCACGTTATTATTTATTGTTGTTTATATATTTGTTTTGTTAAGTGGGTAGTCCCACTGAGCAGGACCTGAAGAGAAAAGCTCTATATTTGAACACTATTACACTCTGTATACAGTGTCACTTTAACATAGATAATGACAGAGGTATTGACAGTTGCTGATCACATTACAGTAAACAAAAATTCACCGCATTTAACAAGAGGTGTATTCTCAATTACAACTTAACATAAATAACATATGTTGTCTTCTCTAAATATGTCAGTATCAGTTATTAGTATAAAGCTGATGTATAGTAAAAGAAATGTCTTTTGGTGTCTCCCATTATGGGTCGCCACAGCGGATCACCAGTCCGCAGATTGATTGGCAGTGAAGTTCTTACAGTGTTGAGTTGCCAGCCCAGCACCTACCTTCACCGAAGGCACATACACCTACCTGCACTCGGGGGGGACATGCATACTCTGCACAGAAGGTGCTCTAGCCAAGAATCGAACTGGAGAACTTATTGCTGTGAGGCGACATTGCTAACCTGTTCTTGCCAAAATAATATATCAAGTCAGTGGTACCTGTTGCAGTATGAAAGAGTAAATGGCTTTATATCCGTTTCTTAAGAAGATGGATAAACAACGGTCAAAGATTTGTCTAATAGTTTGTATATATATGTATATATATATATATATATATATATACATATATATATATATATATATATTTATTTATATAGTATTTGTTTATTTTTCTCCTAACCAGGTGAGTGAGCTAGTCATCAGACCTTTTTCAGCCATAAGCCAGCCCATAATGTGAAGAGTAGATACAGTACAGTACATATACGAGTTTCTTCCTGATAGTTGAAGGCAAACTCCTTGGATATATAATGTTTGCCACTTCCAAACCAATAGATCCTGGAATTTTGGGGGAGTAGATGCCCACTAATGGTCGCCATGTGAAGAGCTTGAGGTGCTTCATCCTCACTCCCTTTCTAAATGGTTCACACCATTCTGAGGAGGAGGAAACTCAGTAAGTGACATTTTGAGGAAATGATCCTTGATGTTACCAACTACCAGGCATTTCAGAGAATCCAACCAGCCAATATGTTTTGGGGAAATTGGGAGTAACTCAGAGGACTTGGAGAAAACAGACACTAAAAGAAAATGCAAACTCCACAGAGAATGTGACTGGAAGGTCATGTTGCACCCTAGACCCCTGAGTACTGAGGCAGAAATCTCAAGACTGAGCTATTGTCCTGCTAAGTAGAATTAGCACTTGAACTGATGTATTGGATTGAAAACTCAAGCACTTATGTGAGAGAGGTTACAAAGAACCTTATTTAGGTGACTGTAGTTTTGTGGATGTGATGTGACACTTTTAAGTTTAGGTTAAGTAAAAGCTCATTGTTTGAGAGAAGAAAGGATGAGAAATGTGATCATTGTGTCCAGTGTTTGTGTAAAGTAATTCAGTTCTTGTTATAGCGGCGTGGTATTGCAGTATCACAGTATCAGATGCAAGATATGAACAGACTGCAGTCTGAGTAGAAGCTGGAGTTAGGGTTGTGGTACCACAGAACTGAAATTCCTTAATGGTGGCTTTACCACTATGTGCTAATTGCATGGCTGATATTTTTCAGGGCTGGTGCTGCAGTAGAGTTGTCACCTCACAGTAAGACGTTGTCCTGTTCAATTCTCAGCTAAAGCGTCTTCTGTGTGGAGACGTGCGTGAATGGGCGTACCTTCGTTGAAGGTTGTGCATCAGAGCTGGCAACTCGATACGTAAAAATCTTCTGCCAATCATTAGTGGACCGGAGTTCTGCTGTGGCGATCCCTAACTGGGAAAAGCCGAAAGAAACAACAACAACCTAACTCAAAAGCATTGTCTTTCAGCATTTTAGTTAGGTACAGCCACAGCGGATCACCGGTCCGCAGATAGATTGGCAGTGGAGTTTTTATAGTGTTGAGTTGCCAGCCCAGCACTCGACCTTCACTGAAGACACACACACACCTACCTGCATGTCTTTAAAACTCACTCGACCACAGGGAGGACATGCACACTCTGCACAGAAGGTGCTCCAGCCGAGAATTGAACTGGAGAACTTCTTGCTGTGAGGCGACAAGACTAACCACTGCACCACCGCAGCTGAGTAATGGTAGGTAAGAACACAGCACATTTTAATAACAGATGGTAAGTATATGTTGTGACAAATGCCATATCCAAGGCTGGGTTAACACTCAACAGGATGCTAAACTTTGTACTGTGATTGCTGTAGCTTCAGCCCAAGATATGTGATTAACATTGTTCTACTTCAACGATAAGGTCAGACAATACCATTGCAAGCCAAGGTGCACTTGTTTTAAAATCGCGTATTTATATCATGCAGTTTATATAAATAAGTATGCCTTACCCATTCAGAGGCTTTTTTTGCATTATAGACTTTACTGTTTTTTTTTCGCAGAAATGTCTGTTCTCTCTCTTTTTTTTTTTGCATATCATTTCCATGTTTTCTTTGGTACTGAATGAGAATTTTCTCTATAATCATGAGCTGTCATGGGTGGGAATAGGCTAAGCTTGGGACTGGGAGTAGATTCTGGAAGTTGGTATACAATTTCAGAAATCGTAGCTTTGCCCCTGTTGTGGCAGAACTGAGAAAATGGTAGTGAAGTCAAAAGTAGCACAGAAGACAAAAATTCAGCCACTGGACAAGGGTTGTTGTGGGGTACCACCTCCATTTGGTTGCAGTGAATAACCCTGGAGGAATTGTAGTAAGGTAAAGGGATGCAGGGAGAGATAACCAGTAACATTTCCTTCCTTTTCAAATAGCAGAGTCCATCTGCAGGGATTTTTTAAGATCTGACTTCCTCTTTAGACTTGGAGGGAATGTTGATCCAAAGTCTCAAGTGCTAGGTGAATGTCAAACAACACAACAGTAAGGGTAGGGGAGTAGAAACTTGGCAAAGAAGTAAAGCAGTAAAACACTCCTGTATTTAAGCCTTCAGTGCGGCCAATATTGATACAATTCATTTACGTTTTTCCATCTGGGAAGATCTGGAATCTTTTCCACGAAAAAGTGAATTTTGTACTGTATTCTGAAAAGGAACATAATTAAAATAAAGTTTTGGGTGTCTGTGTTTGACTGTTGATAATACTACATCCTTTTGTGATGAATAATGCATCTTTTTATTTTATTCTGTCATTACTTGTTAGATTTAGTATAGTCTGAAAGACAAAAGTAGCATACAAGATCACTGATGCCAACTTTTCATTAATGTTTTGCTGACATTCCCTGAAAGTTGGCATGATTTAACTAACTACTGACTGGTGGAAAACCTATTCTGATTGCACTAGTTGATCATCTACATTGTTTGTTTCAGTGCCCAATAATGTGGTCAGATATGGGACTTTGTATTAATGTGGCAGTGTCTTGTAGTATGTTACTGTCAACATTTTAATCTGGTAGTTAATTTGTAATGTGGGGATGTTATTCACAAAATCTGCGTTCTTACTCTGGTTTACTGTCATAAGGATGTCATCCACTGAGCCAGTATGTTTTTTTAAGCACAAGTGAACACAGAACTTGAGGTTCTTTAGTAAAGACATTGCCCCTTATCAGCGCTCTCCCCCTAAAAAAAATCAGCACCTAATCATAATACTGAAATGGGATAGCTACTCTCGTCTTAAATTATACATCTCAAGCTGTAGACATTGAAAACCGGTACAAAAGCTCTTGGAAAGTAGGAATACAGCCAGCCAAAAATGTGGACATTAATTACATATACCAAACAGCATATAACTCTTTCCACTTTCAGTAGGAAAGTGGGACATAGTCAGAAGCACGTTTAAAAAGCAGAGTGACAGAAATGATGGAAAAATGAGAGTATAAAATCTTTAGACTTTCATGAAATGTACTGCACAATTCTTCCTCACTATACATGTAGCATCAATTAGTTCCTGCCCCTTAGTGTGCCGAATTCACCAACGGTCTGCCATGTATTACCCAATCACAGAGGACTGCCAGAATGCAAGCAGAACCACCCTTCCAGACTGGACAGGCTGAGGATTGCCTTTCCTTCTCTTCCCTCATAGCCTGGTTCCTGCAGTGTCCAAGCTGTTCATCAGCCAAAGTTGCTTTATTGATATGGTTTATATTATTAGTAATCAAAATACTGGAATCTTGAATAAGTGTGTTTACATTTTCTTTTTTTTTTTTTGAAGAGGGGATTGACCAGCTTATTATGACTGGCTAGTGTAGCAAGACTGGCTACATTAAGTAAGCCATTGCCCTGGGGCAAAGCCTTGACTATAGCCCAAGAGACCTGGGTTCCATTAGTTGGCATGGACAGCTGATGCACTAGCATGGAACAGTTGGGTGGGGCGGGGCACTCATTTATGCTCACCTCACACTAGATCTCCAGCTGAGGCTGGTGGAAACATGGAGGGTATAGTCCAGACAGAGTGATCAGGACATTAGCTGAGATGCCATGGAGGCAGGATGATACACTAGCATGGCTGTGCAGATGTCACGAGTGTGTATGTGTGTGTGTGGGGGGGGGGGGGCAGGGATGGTTGGGAGTAACAGAAAAATACTCCAAGCAGCAGTATAATGCTTCACTAGGATACTGCATCTCCTTACACCTGGATGTTGGTTGGGGTTAGTATGGGAAAGGCTATTGCAAGCCCAGTAGGCCTGTGAACACGAAGATGACCTGGGGATGTTTTTTGTGTTTCACTGTTGCAGTCATCACATTTGGGTTATCCCTGCCAGGGTAGCCCTTGGCCGGCCTGAATACCAGAGGCTTAGTATTTCTGCGTCGGTTTCTATCGCTTCAGGACTGACGTCAGGTCATCAGTAATATAAAGTAAGGCAGCCGACACCATTACATCAGTGTTTCTTGCTGTGGAGCCAAAAGCAGTTCGCATGCGTGCCGGTCGGCCACTGAGTTCCATTTACCGATTTGAAGCTGAAGTCTTCTAAAGCTAAGTACCCTGTTGGGGATCATTTTTTCTTGCGTTAACAGACGTCAGAAAAAGTTAACAATTGTCTCACCTGTGGAAAGCAAATACCACACCAAGACTTTCACTCTGACTGCGTCACTTGTTTAGGCCCAGACCACGACATCCCCCACTGTCACTTCTGTGCTTTGTTCAACTCCAGAACTATCCATCGTCTGGCCCTTATTGTAGCTAGATGTTATCGCTTACAGTCCTCGAACTGGCTTCGGTAAGCCATCCGACAGCAGATCTTCCAAAAAATGTAAAGATAAAGACAGAGACAGACCGCACAGGTCTAAACCTACTGACCACGCTTTCATTAAGCTAGTAGTCGGTTCTCTGGTCCTCAGTGCTTTCGTAGCCCCTGATGCCCACTTCTGTGGATTTGCAGGCCGCTACCAAGACCCTTTCGGAGTCCGGTATGCCGCAAAACTCTTTTTCGACTAAGGATACTGTGGTCCTCTCTGCCTTGGATGGGTCCAGAGCCGCAGAGCAGGCACCGGCTTCCGAGGAAGTCCTTCGCACTACCGATTCTCGACACAAACCGACGTCTTCTTTCGCGACTACTGTTCTTTCGAAAACTACCGAGTTTCTTAGGCCCAGGGTATGAACCACACCCAAGAAATCGATGACCCAAAAGGAAAAGAGATCTGTCTCCTGTAGTTTTGTCTGAACAAGAGTCAAATGACTCTGATGCATCTGAATATGAAGACATGCAACCCCTCTCTACTTGTGAGGATTCTGATGCAGAGGATTCCATCCCTTCCGATTTTTCCTTTAGGGAAATCTTTCATACCTTAAGGGAGCATTTCCAATGTGAGAGTCAGGACTACCCTCAGTCTTTTTAAAAAGAGAATCGGGGAATTCTTAAATCTTCCACAGCATAGACCCTTGGCCATCCCCCTAGTCCTGGATGTTGTGGAGGATGTTTTCGTGGAATCCAGCTTGACTCCTGCACACAGAAAACCAGACAGGTACTATAGAATCCCTGACTCATGCAAATTTCTTTTTAAAAATCTTACTGCTGACCCTGAGATAATTTCTCAAGGGATTAAAGCAACCTCTGCTAAGAATCCCAACCCCTCAGATAGGGATTCCCGAGCACTAGACAGATGAGTTAAAAAAGTATACACCTCAGCTACTCCTGCTGTCAGGGCACTAAATTGTCAGTTCCATATGCAAAAATTTCAGCAACATATCCTGTCTGTCTGAAATGTCTTCTTTTCCTGCTCGTGCACAATCTAAAGAGTTACAAGAGTTAATGCATTCTGCAAGTCAAGTAACTAAACACACCTTGCACTGTGGTTTTGACACCCTAGAAGCTTCTTGCAGGCAGCAGTCACCGGATATGTCATTAGAAAGCATGCATGGCTTAAGGAACAGCCCTTGCCAGACCATGTCAAACCTAAATTGTTGGATCCCCTCTTGCACAAAGACAACTTATTTGGCACTAAGGCAGAAGAGGTCTTGAAAAAGATGGAAGAAAAAGCAAAATCTATGCAGACAATTAAGGATTTCTTACAGGTCCAGCAACTCAGGTTCAGGAGGCTTTGTCCCACCAAGCACTGGTCCTTTTCTGCTCCCACTAAGCCAGTCCAGCCCAGACCCCCCCCCCCCCCCAGACAGCAGCCACAGGAAATGCAGAGATCTAAGCAGTGGACTACTTCCACTTCAAAACCAGGGAGTTCTAAGCCACCCCCTTATTTTAAGAACTCACAATGACTCACCTCCCCCACCCCCTCCCTCTGCCCACCTTCACTTACCCCTAGGAGGAAAACTCTCCTTTCACGCAAGCACCTAGGCCACCATTACCAGCGACCGCTGGGTTCTCAACATAGGGTCCCAGTGATACAAATTTTCTTTCTACACTCTTCGTACCCCAAAAGGGTTCCCAGATCTGCCTCCAAACCAGTGGGCAGAGGCACAAAAGCAAGTCCTTTCTCTGCTCCCTGTGAGGGCAGTAGAGCATGTTCCTGCAGAACAGAGAGGCCAAGGTTTCTACTCCAGACTTTTTCTGGTACCCAGAAAAGAGGGCACCTGGCACCCCATCCTCGATCTATCCATCCTAAACACCTTCCTGGTGATCCCAAAATACAAAATACTCACCCTCCAGCAGCTGCTGCCCATGCTGTCCAAGGATACTTGGCTAGCCACCCTAGATATAAAAGAGGCCTACCTCCATATTCCTATCAGGGAATCATGCAGGAAATATATCCATTTCAGGGCAGGATCTCAACACTTTCAGTTCTCTGTGCTTCCCTTTGACTTATCTACTGCTCCCAGAGTTTTCACAAAATGTCTGGCTCTGGCCATTGCCTTTTGCAGACAAAGGAATATCCAGATTTACCCATACTTAGATGACTGCCTAATTCAGGCAGCCAGCCAGGAAAAGCTGCTCAAACACCTGGCCTTTGTAAAGTCCCTACTAACATGTCCTTCAAGGATGCATCTGCAGTCCTAACATATGGGTTGTCCTGCCTCAGGCAGCCCTTCGGTCGGCCGGATTCCAAAGTCTGGGTCTGGCCTCGGCTGATGTCGCACTTCACCCGACATCATAGCTGCTGTCAGTTGGGTATAAAGGCATCAGCCGACGCCATTTTCCTCAGTCTTTCTTGCCGCGTGGCGCCCGAAGCAGAAGCTGTTCGCAAGTGCCGGTCGGTCAGAACCAGAGATTACTACTACCGAAGACTTCTAAAAAGCTAAGTACCCCGTTGGGGACTCTTTCTTGCCTCAGCCGATGTCAGAAAAAGTGAATAACTGTTTAACTTGTGGGAAACAAATACCTCATAAGGATTTCCACTCTTACTGCCTTCCTTGCTTAGGCCCAGACCACGACGTAGCAGCTTGTCTAGCCTGTGCTTCCTTCAACCGACGGACACTTAGACGTCGGTCGGAGTTTGCAGAGGAGTTTTTCGGCCCCGCTTTTGCTTACAACATGCCGTCGGAGACACCGACTTCACAATTACCTAAAAAGCGTAAGGAAAAAGACCGACACTCGCGGTCCGCGGTTTCGGCCGAAACCGCGGTTAAGCCAACCGCGAGTGTCTCGGTTTCGGCTGAAACCGAGTCCTCGGTTCTTCCTTCGGCCGAAAGCATGCCTCCTACAACCGAGGCCTCCTCCAGCATGGCTGAATCTGCTACTGAATTTCCACCTGCTGTTGCAGGTTCTCAGGATTTATCAGATACTATTCCCTTAGACATATCTACTCCTGCACGTGGAGCTGCTAGGCCCCCTGCATCCATGTCTATTAAGGCTTTTTCTAGGGCTAAAGCAGCTAAATCTTCTGAGGCCTTGCCTGCTAAAACCCCCTCACACAGGCCTAGCTCTAGTACCCAAATGCTTAGTCTGGCAGAGGATCTCATTTCTTTGATCAGGGGATCCCAACCTCACCCTGACAGGGCCTCTCATCCCCCTCCAGAGAAGAGGCCTAGAGCAGAGCCCCCTGAGCCAGTTTCTACAGATTATTCCTCTGATTATTCAGAAAACTCAAATCCTCCAGAAGGCCCTTATTCTCCATATGAGGACTCTGACGCAGAAGACTCCATTCCTTCTGCCTCTCCTCCTGAGGAATTTTCTTTTGGGGAAACCTTGCATGCTATGAGAGAACAATTTCAATGGCAGGGCCAGGATTTTTCAGATTCTAGGAAAAGGCTTAGGACCTTTTTACATTTGCCACAGCATAGGCCTTTAGCCATTCCTCCAGTACTTACAGTTGTGGATGATGCATTTAATGATGCTTGTACTGCCCCTGACTCTCTTCCCCCGGCCCCTGCTAAGCCCGACAGGTACTACAGGGTCCCGGACACACATTATCACTTGTATAAGGCTCCTATTGCAGATCCTGAAACTATTTCACAGGGCCCCAAAGCTGTAGCAGCTGCCTCTGCCAAAAACCCTCTCCCCTCTGAAAGAGAATCTAGGGCATTAGAGAGATGGGGTAAAAAAGTTTATACTTCTGCTACTCTTTCGGCTAGGGCCTTAAACTGTCAATTCCACATGATTCAGTATCAGGAATTTTTGTTAGATCAGCTAACTAAAAAACTGTCCTCTCCTGAACCTATAGACCGTAAGTCCCTTCAGGATTTGGTACATAACACTCAGCAGGTCAGTAATCATTCCTTAAAATGTGGCTATGATGCACTGGAGGCTTCCTTTAGATCAGCTATGACTGGTACAGTGATCAGAAGGCATGCATGGTTAAAAGAGCAATCTTTACCAGACCACGTAAAGTCAAAGCTCCTAGATGCTCCCATGGAAAAACACAGTTTGTTTGGCTCCCCTGCACAGCAAGTGTTAAAGAAGGTGGAAGAAAAAGCAAAATCTGTCCAAACAGTCAAGGATTTCTTACAGGTCCAGCCTCAGAGGTTTAGTAGGAATTGGCCTTCGAAGAATTGGTCCTTTCCAGACACCACCAGAGCACAGAGAGGCAGAAATAGGCGCCCAAGAGGCAGAGGTCAGTCCACAGGTGCCTACAGGGGACGTCAGTGGCAGCCTAACAACCAGAGACGTACTGCCACAGATCCAGCCACTACCACTTCCACAGGACAATCACAGTGACTTGGCTCTGATACCGCCTACCAGGGAACAACTAGAAGCACCCTTAGGCGGAAAGCTAGCCTTATTTTCAGTAAACTGGCATTACATTACAGGAGACAAATGGATTTTATAGACAATAGACAAAGGTTACAGGTTTCACTTCCATACTCTACCAAGGAAGAGAGGAATGCCAAACCTACCACCAAACCAAAAAACAAACGCTCTAGAACAAATCGACCACTTACTAAGGATGAGAGCTATAGAAAAGGTACCGTCTATGGAACAAGGACAAGGATTTTATTCCAGACTTTTCCTGGTACCAAGAAAGGAAAACCAATGGAGACCTATTCTAGACCTGTCCGCTCTGAACACATATCTCATTGTTCCAAAATTCAAGATGCTGACCCTACAGCAACTTCTTCCCATGCTGGGCAAGGAGTCTTGGCTGGTGACTCTAGATCTCAAGGAGGCATACCTGCACGTCCCCATACGACCAAATTGCAGAAGATACCTCAGATTTCTTGCAGGATCAGAGCATTATCAATTCTCAGCATTGCCTTTTGGCTTATCTACTGCCCAGAGTATTCACGAAATGCCTGGCATCAGTAATTGCTCATTGCAGGCTTCAGGGAATTCAAATTTATCCATACCTGGACAACTGCCTGTTACAAGCGGACAACAAAAACAAATTAACAAAAGATTTGAGAAAGGTTATTCACCTATTGCAAGCCCTGGGATACACAGTTAACATAAAAAAGTCAAGGCTGATACCATCCCAAAGGATAACTTTCTTGGGTGCGGAACTGGACACATCAAACCAAATGGCATTCCTCACAGCAGAAAAGCAAAAGCAACTACCACTCTATTTCATGGCATTAACAACGCAGAACCAGCTTACAGCAAGGAAAATCCTGCAAGCCCTGGGTTACATGGCATCCTGCATAATATTGATTCCACTTGCCAGACTACATATGAGGAAGTTGCAATGGTACCTAAGGAATTTATGGTCTCAGCACAAGCACAGCCTAGAAGCCAAAATTCCAATAATTCCATGCCTGAAGCAAGAATTCCAGTGGTGGGGGGCACACATAGTGGACAAGTGCATACAAGGCTTATGGACACAAGACCAGCCGAACCTACACATAAATCAAAAAGAGATGCTGGCAGTAAAACAGGCAATTCAGACATTCAGACCGTTTCTACAACAAGGTCATCTGCTGATAAGGACGGACAACACCACAGTTATGTGGTATATCAACAAACAGGGAGGCACACATTCATATCCTCTATGCCGGATGGCAATGGACCTCTGGAATGTGGCCCTGAACCTCAACATTCAGCTCCAGGCAATATTTGTGCCAGGAAAAGAAAATATACTAGCAGACATCTTAAGCAGAACTACCACGGATGCCCACGAATGGATGCTGCATCCAGACATCTTCAAATCCATTACAAAGAAATGGGGACTACCAGAAATAGACCTGTTCGCATCCCCACACAACCACCAATTGAGAAAATTCTGCATAAGGACATACCACCCACTTGCTTGGAAGGTGGACTCCCTTTCCTTCAGTTGGGAAAACCTGACAGCATATGCATTCCCACCTCTTCCTTTGATGCACAAAGTGCTACTGAAGATCAAAGAAGATCACCCAAGGATCATCCTGATAGCTCCAGACTGGCCGAGGCAGCATTGGTACCCGCTACTGAGGAGTATGTCTCGGGAACACGCATGGCCTCTACCTCTAGTTCCTTTACTGCTAACACAGAACAACTTCAAAATCCTGCATCCAAACTTGAAAACACTGCAGCTAGCTGCTTGGAACATTACATAAAACAAAATAACCCAGATTTATCTCAAAGGGTTAAAGACATTATCCTGGAGGCTCGCAGACCCTCCACTAGGAAAACTTATTCAGCAAAATGGAAAAGATACCTCATTTGGAGTGCAGCAAAAGGAGAAAATGTATCATTGGCAAACATAGCTAACATCCTGGAATATTTAGCAGAGCTTTTCCACAATGGCCTGTCTTACTCCTCCATTAAGATTCATGCATCAGCAATTTCAGCAGAATACAACATGGATCCTCCAGTCTTCTCCCATCCTCTACTCAGGCAGTTTCTGAGAGGAAATAAAAATGTAAAGCCTCCAAGGAAGCCACCTTTGCCTACATGGGACCTGAACTTTGTGTTAGAAAAGTTAACACTTCCCCCTTTTGAACCAGCAGCAACAGCAGAATTACAGTTCTTATCTTGGAAAACTGCTTTCCTGCTTGCAATCACTTCAGCAAGAAGGGTTTCTGAATTACAGGCATTAATGGCAGTACAGCCCTTCCTTATCTTCCATCAGGATAGAGTGTCCTTGAGAACTAATCCTACTTTTATGCCAAAGGTGGTCTCCAGGGTATCATTAAACCAAGCAATCCACCTACCAACATTCTTCCCCAACCCACAGAACAGGGGGGAAAGACTACTGCATACTTTGGATGTGCACAGGCAGTTGCGCTACTACCTGGACAGAACCAAGAACAATAGAAAAACTGACCAGCTTCTGGTAACATATGCAACAGGAATGGAAGGAAAAGCAATTTCAAAACAGACAATCTCAAAATGGATAGGAAATTGCATTAGATTTTGTTACTCTTTGTTACTCTTTTCATGGAAAGACAACTCCAGAAAACATCAGACCTCACTCCACAAGGGCTACAGCCACTACTACAGCTTTTTTACGAGGAGTGGCTACCAAAGACATTTTAGAGGCTGCTACTTGGAGCTCCGTGCATACATTTGCCAAGCATTATAATCTTCCTTTATACTCCAGATCCCGAGCAGGTTTTGCCACTGCTGTTTTGCAAGGGATCTTAACTACACCATAATCTTCTTAGTGCCTCCTCCCCCAGTTTCGCTATGGTATTCTACCCATATGTTAGGACTGCAGATGCATCCTTGAAGGACATAGTACAGTTTTGTACCTACCATAAATGTAGATGTCCGAGAGGTATGCATCTGCAGTCAGGATTACCCACCCTCCTTCCCCTCTGTGGTACTCCTAGGGTATTTGCCCATCTTGTAGCTAGCTGGGGGAATCTATTATGGTGTATTTGTTTGTATGTACATGTTTATTTTTATTTGCTCTCTACTGTTTGGAATCATTTGCATTTATCCAAATTTAGCCTTAGAGGGCACCTGGCATCTGGGGCAAGAAACACTGAGGAAAATGGCGTCGGCTGATGCCTTTATGCCCAATTGACAGCAGCTATGACGTCGGGTGAAGTGCGACATCAGCCGAGGCCAGACCCAGACTTTGGAATACGGCCGACCGAAGGGCTGCCTGAGGCAGGACAACCCATATGTTAGGACTGCAGATGCATACCTCTCGGACATCTACATTTATGGTAGGTACAAAACTGTACTTTCCCTAGGGTGCACAATCAACAAAAAGAAATCCAAACAGGTGCTCACCCAAATGATTATATTCATGGGAGCAAGCCTGGACACAGCATCCCAGATGGCATTCCTTACACCAGAAAAGCAAAATTTCCTGACAGCCTACTTCTCTACTAGCCACCAGACCCCAGCTATCTGCAAGGAAGATCCTGCAAGCTCTGGGGTTCATGGCATCTTGCATACTACTCATTCCATATGCCAGACTGCTTATGAGGAAACTTCATTGGTACCTAAAAAGCCTTTGGTGTCAACACTCTCAAGACCTGGAGACATACCTATAATTACTTGCCTCAGAAAAGATTTTCTTTGGTGGGCAACAGCATGCTCCCACAAGGGACTAACTTTCTCACCACCACCACCCCCCCCCCCCGCCACCCAGAGCCTCACCACAGATGCATAAGACTATGCCTGGGGTGCACACCTGGACTGCAGGTGCATACAGGGCCAATGGAGCCCAGTGCAAATCCCTCTGCACATCAGCCAAAAAGAGATGATGGCTGTCCAGCACACCTTGATAGCTTTCAAGCCCCTTCTCTCCCCAGGGGTTCTCCTGATCAAAACAGACAACACCAATGCAATGTGATATATCAACAAGCAGGGAGGAACTCACTCCTACCCTCTATGCAGGCTGGCCATGACCCTTTGGCACACAGCATCTGCCATGCAGTTCCACCTGTTAGCACAATTCTTAGCAGGTTCTCTCAACTCTCTGGCAGACCAATTAAGCAGAAATCTTCTGGACCCACACGAGTGGCAGCTCAACAGAAGAACCTTCATCTTAATAACTCAGAAATGGGGCGTCCCTAAGGTCGACCTCTTTGCCTCCCACCAACCATCAGCTCAGCAAATTCTGCACCAGGGAGCATCACTGCATGGCTTGGAAAGTGGATGTTCTGTTCTTCCCCTGGGTCACGCTATCTGTCTATGCCTTTCCTCTACTACCGCTCATCCCCAGGGTACTGCTCAAAATAAAGGTGGAAAACCCAAGGACAATTCTTATAGCTCCAGACTGGCCTCACCAGCACTGGTAACCCTTGCTGCACAGCCTGTCCCCACCGCCACCATGGCATCTTCCTCAGATTCCAAACCTCCTGGCCCAGAGGGAAGGGGAATTCATCCATCTTCAATTGCAAACACTCATTTTGGCAGCTTGGCTTATTCCCTAACCCCCGATCAATCTGCCAACCTCAGTAAACAGGTTCTAGATGTTATACATGAGGCCAGATGCCCTAACACTAGCAAGTCTTATGCTGACAAATGGAAAAGGTTCTGCACCTGGATTCAGGCTAAGGGAGCCAATACGACACAGCCCTCCCCCCCCTCATCCTGAATTACTTAGCTGACCTACTAGACAGTGGCCTCTCTTTTTCCTCTATTAAAATTCATGCCTCTGCTATCTCTGCTCATTTTCCCACTGAGCAGCTCCATTTCTCACACCCCTTGATCAAACAGTTCCTAAGAGGAGCTAGTAACTTGAGGCCACCCAGTGTGGGACCTTAACTTTGTGTTGGAAAAGCTCACCCAGTCCCCAATCAAACCAGCTTCTTCTGCAGAGCTAAAATTTCTCCCCTGGAAGACACCTTTCCTTCTGGCCATCACTTCAGCCAGAAGAGTCTCCGAGCTGCAAGCACTCATGGCTGTGGAACCCTTCATCATCTTTCATGCTGTCAGGGTATCCCTCAGGACTAACCCATCCTTCATGCCCACGTTGGTGTCCAGTGTGGCTCTCAACCAATCCATTAATTTGCCCACTTTTTTTCCTAATCCTCAGAACAAGGGGAAAAGTATCCTGCACTCTCTAGATGTGCACAGACACCTCAGATTCTATCTAAACAGGGCTAAATCCTTCAGAAAGTCTGATAATTTGCTGGTTAGCTTTGCTACAGGGGCAGAAAGCAAAGCCATCTCTAAACAAACCATTTCCAAGTGGATAGCACACTGCATCCATTTCTGCTACAAACAACACGGAAAGCCTCCCCCTAAGGGGGTAAGGACTCACTCCACCAGAGCAGTCTCCATTTCTGCAGCATTCCTCAGAGGGGTCGCCACCAGGGACATCCTGGAGGCTGCCACCTGGACATCTGTTCACACTTTTACCAAACATTACCACCTGCCTCTCTTCTCCAAATCCAGGGCAGGGTTTGCCTCTGCAGTCTTGCAGGGCATCCCAGCCAGCCTCTAGATGTCCTTCGTTTTTCACTGTTGCAGTCATTACATTTGGGTTATCTGCTTGCAGGTAGCCCTCAGTCGGCCTGATTAACAAAGTCTTGGGTCCTGCGTCCCTTCTTACATGACGTCAGGTCGTCAGGGGTATAAAACATGCAGCCGATGCCATTACATCCGTCTTTCTTGCTGTGCGGTGCCTGAAGCAGAAGCAGTTCTCAAGTGCCGGTCGGCCGACTCCTGAAATTTTCATTTTCGAGTTTCAGAACAGAAGTCTTCAACTAAAGCTAAGTACCATGCTGGGGAAACTTTTTTCTTGCTCCTTACCGATGTCAGTAAAAGTTAATAATTGCATTACTTGTCGAAAGCAAATTCCTCATAAAGATTTTCATTCGTACTGTATTCCCTGCCTAGGCCCTGACCACAACGTACCTTGCTGTCGGTTTTGTGCTTTATTTAATCAGCACAATATCCGTCATCGGTATATTTCCGCCTCTAAATATTTTGGTTCTCGGTTCAGTTATCCAGAAATGTCATCGGTTAGCCATCTGACTACCGGGATTCCGAAAAATCACAAAGATAAAGATAGAGACAGGCCGCCAAGGTCCAAAACTGCAGATGACGCTTCTCCTAAGCCATTTGCCAGTTCTCCGGTACTCAGTGAGGTGCTTTCGCAGCCCCTGATACCCACTACTTCTGATTCTCAGGCCTCTACTGAGACCCATCCGGAGTCTGGTATGCCACGCTATGATTCAACTATGGAACCCGTGGATGTCTCTACCTTGGATGGGTCCGGAGCCGCTGTGCAAGCACCGGCTTCTGAAGGTGTATTCAGGCCTATGGACTTGCATATTAAATCAATGCCTCCTTCTTTACTTAGGCCTAAATATTGGTCCATGTCTAAAAAAACGACGCTCAGGCCTCTGTGCCTAAAAAACAAATGATAAGAATGGCTGAAGATCTAATAACTCTAATCAGGGGTAGCCAACCCCCTCTTCTAAGAGGCCTAGGACTGAAGTTGATTATGAATCTTCTGATCAGGATTATGTTTTTTCTGATTCTTCTGATGATCTGGATTTGCCCTTACCTACTTATGAAGATTCTGATGCAGAGGACTCTATTCCCTCTGTTTCCACTCCTGAGGATTTTTCTTTTGGGGGAACCTTACATAGTCTAAGGGAGCATTTCCACTGGGAAAGCCAGGATTTTTCAGATTCAAAAAAGAGGCTTAGGGATTTCCTTCCCCTACCTCAGCATAGGCCTTTAGCTATTCCTCCTGTACTAGACATTGTTGATGATGCTTTTTCGGAATCTAGTTTGGCCCCTGATTCCCTGCCTCCTGCTCCCAAAAAACCTGACAAATACTACAGTGTCCCCGAGTCCCACACGTTCCTTTTCAAAAATCCTATTGCAGATCCAGAGACTATTTCACAGGGGCCCAAGGGCATTAAGGCTTCTACTGCTAAAAATCCTATCCCTTCTGATAGAGACTCCAGGGCACTGGATAGATGGGGTAAAAAGGTTTACACTTCTGCAACCTTGGCCATTAGGGCTTTAAACTGCCAGTTTCATATGTTAAAGTATCAGCAACATGTTACTGGACTGCTTAAACAGAAAATGATGTTGATTCCTGACTGTGTGGAAAATAAAGAATGCATTCTGCCGAACAAGTTGGAAAACATACTTTGCAATGTAGTTTTGATTCATTAGAGGTGTCTTGCAGGGCTGCTGTTACTGGGTCTGTACTCAGAAGGAATGCTTGGCTTAAGGAGCAATCTTTGCCTGATCATGTTAAAGCTAAATTGTTGGATGCTCCTTTAAATCAGGACCACCTGTTTGGCAACAAGGCTGAGGAAGTTCTTAAAAAGATGGAAGATAAAGCTAAATCTATGCAAACTGTTAAAGATTTTTTACAAGTTCAGCCTTCTAGATTTAGTAGGCACTGGCCCTCTAAGAATTGGTCCTGTCCAGCCCCTTCCAGGTTTTCTCAAGCCAAACCCAGGCACAACAAAAACCCCAGGTTTCAGTCCCAGGGGACTCACAGAACTAAGCAGTGGGGGCCTCCACTTCCAAATCTGGGAATAATAAGACTCCCCCCTATGGTAAACTGTCTCAATGACTTCCTTATAAAATTTCCAAGCACTTATCAACTGACTGCCCCTTTAGAGGGAAAGATTGCTCTTCATGCAAAGAACTGGGAATTCATTACCCAGGACAAATGAGTTTTAAATATAGTGTCCCAGGGATAAAGATTTCACTTCCACACGTTGCCAACACCCAGTGGGTGGCCGGACCTACCACCATATCAGTGGGCAGAGGCCCAAAAACAAGTACTTTCTCTCTTAAGCATGGGGGCTATTCAGCTGGTACCAGAAGAGGAAAAGTGACAAGGTTTCTACTCAAGACTTTTTCTGGTACCCAGAAAAGATAATTCATGGTGTCCTATCCTGGACCTGTCTACTCTAAACACCTTTTTGGAGATTCCAAAATTCAAGATGCTGACTCTTCACCAATTACTTCCTATGCTAGGCAAAGATGCCTGGTTGGCAACACTAGATTTAAAAGAAGCATACCTGCACATCCCAATCAGGGAATCTTGCAGAAGATACCTACGCTTCAAAGCTGACTACATGCACTATCAGTTCTCTGCACTGCCCTTTGGCTTATCTACTGCGTCCAAGGTATTCACAAAGTGTCTAGCTCCAGTTATTGCATTTTGCAGGCAAAGAAATATTTAAATATACCCATACCTGGACTATTGTCTAATTCAGGCAGAAAGCAAAGTCAGGACATACTTTTGAATCATCTGGCTTTGGAAAAAGGGTTCTAACCTGCTTGAGGTACACCATAAATAAAATGAAATCACACCTGTTACCCTGTCAACAAATTATATTCCTGGGAGCAAGCTTGAATACAACTTCCCAGATGGCTTACCTCAGGCCAATAAAGCAAATTCATTTGACAACCTACTTCAAACAAGTGGCCACAAAAACCCTGCTATCTGCAAGACAAATACTGCAAGCCTTTGGGGTTCATGGCCTCCTGCATTCTTCTAATTCCATATGCAAGACTGCATATGAGGAAACTACAGTGGTATCTAAAAAGCCTATGGTGTCAACATTCTCAAGACCTAGAAACAATGATTCCTATCATACCTTGCCTATGCCTAGAGTTCTTTTGGTGGGCAAAGGCCTGCCACCAAAACAAGGGACTACCTTTCACACCACCCCCTGCCACCCAAACCCTAACAACAGATGCATCAGACTATGCATGGGGGGGGGCTCACCTGGCAGGGAGGTACATTCAGGGCAAATGGGACCCAAGTCAAATGCACCTGCATATCAATCAAAAAGAAATGTTAGCTGTGCAGAATGCTCTGACAGCCTTCAGGGACCACATTCCTCCAGGACAACTAATGGTAAAGACAGACAACACCACTGTTATGTGGTACATAGATAAGCAGGGGGGTGCACATTCTTACCCCCTCTGCAGACTAGCCATGGCATTGTGGAACACAGACTTGAGCTACAAGCTCAATTCTTGCCAGGAAAATTAAATACACTGGCAGACGAACTAAGCAGAAACCTCATGGACCCACACGAGTGGAAACTGGATTTTCAACATGTTGACAACCAGATGGGGGAGCCCAGATATAGACCTGTTTGCATCTCCCCAGAACCACTAATTGGACAAATTTTGCTCAAGGACTCCCCACAAACAAGCCTGGAAAGTGGACGCTTTGTCCTTCAACTGGAAAAACCTATCAGTCTATGCCTTCCCCCTTCTGCCTCTGCTGTCCAAAGTACTACTGAAAATCAAACAGGACAAACCAAGGATTATTTTGATTGCTCCAGACTGGCCACGCCAACACTGGTACCCCCTCCTGCGCAGTGTGTCAGTTATCTCCATGGCACCTGCCTCAGACTCCTTCCCTGCTGTCTCAGCAGGAGAACCAGATTCTGCACCCTCAGCTTCTAACACTGAAACTTGCAGCCCGGCTAATTACTTAATCTCTCCTTTACCATCCCTCAGCAAACCTGTGATGGATATAATTTTAGAGGCAAGGAGGCCTAGTACTAGAAAATCTTATGCTGAAAAATGGAAAAGATTCTGTGCCTAGAACCAATCTCAAGGGGTGAGCACAGCAGCTCCCAATTTACCTCAGATTTTACAATCCTTAACTGAGATGCTTCACAAGGGCCTGTCTTTTTCCTCCATTAAAATCCACGCCTAACACAGAACCTCCCCTCTTCTCTCATCCACTGCTCAAGCAGTTCCTCAGAGGGGCCAAAAATTTGAGACCACCCAGGAGAGCTCCAACCCCAGTCTAGGACCTTAACTTTGTCTTGGAGATACTCACTCTACCTCCTTTCCAGCTAGCTGCTACTGCAGACTTAAAATTTCTTTCTTGGAAAACAGCTTTCCTTTTAGCAATCACTTCAGCTAGAAGGGTATCTGAATTACAAGCCCTTATGGCAGTGGAGCCTTTCATCATCTTTCATGCGGACAGGGTGTCCCTCAGAACCAATCCATCCTTCATGCCCAAGGTGGTATCCAGTGTGGCTCTTAATCAGTCCATTCATTTGCCAACCTTTTTTTCCCAATCCACAGAATAAAGGGGAACGGATACTGCATTCCTTAGATCTGCACAGACAACTTAGATTCTACTTGGACAGGACTAAATCTCAAAGGAAATCTGAACAACTGCTGGTGGCATTTGCTGCAGGGGCACAGGGAAAGGCTATTTCAAAGTAAACCATTTCTGAATGGATAAGCCATTGCATTCGTTTCTGCTATAAGCACCATGGAAAACCTATCCCCCAGGGGATCAGACCTTACTCCACCAGGGCTGCATCTACCTCCACAGGCTTTCTCAGAGGTGTCCCTACCAGGGACATCCTAGAAGCTGCTACCTGGAGTTCTGTACATACTTTCACCAAGCATTATTATTTGCCAATTCTCTCTAAATCCAGAGCTGTCTTTGCCACTGCAGTCTTGCAGGGCCTTATAGTTGGCCCTAATGCTATCTAAATTCCTCCTCCCAACCATAGCTTTGGGAATCTACCCAAATATAATGACTGCAACAGTGAAACATGAAGAACATAGTACGGTTGTGTACACTTACCATAAATGTAGATGTTCGAGTGTATTCACTGTTGCAGTCCTGGTTACCTTCCCTCCAACCCCCTAACTTCTTTTGGCTATACCTCTACTTTCCTTTACTATACTTAAAAGCCTTTGTGGTGTATTTGCTTTTTTGTTGGATTTGTACTTTTATATTTAATTGCTTCCCATTAGGGGGGCACCTGACATCTGGGGCAAGAAAAAGTGATGTAATGGCGTCGGCTACATGTTTTATACCCCTGACGACCTGACGTCATGGAAGAAGGGACAGCAACAAATGCAGGACCCAAGACTTTGTTAATCAGGCCGACTGAGGGCTACTGCAAGCAGATAACCCAAATGTAATGACTGCAGTAGTGAATACATGACTGCAGTAGTGAATACACTCAAACATCTACATTTATGGTAAGTGTACACAACTGTACTTTTCCTTGACCGCCTCCACCCATTTTCTTAGCTTTGAGAATCAACCCAAATGTGGTAACTGCAACAGTGAAACATGAAGAACATAGTACAGTTGTGTACACTTACCATAAATGTAGATGTACGAGTGTATTCTCTTTCCTTACAAGGGACATATTGGTATTTACTTTCTACTGATGGGGTTCTTCCACCAGAACCTGGCTTTTACTTGGTGGCTTCTGACAGGTTAGGGCAAGAAAAACCGATGTAATGACGTCAGCTGCCTTACTTTATACTACTGACGACCTAATGTCAGTCCTGAAGCGACAGCAACCAACGCAGAAATACTAAGCCTCTGGTATTCGGTCAGGCCGAGGGCTACCCTGCCAGGGATAACCCAAATGTGATGACTGCAACAGTGAATACACTCGAACATCTACATTTATGGTAAGTGTACACAACTGTACTATCTAGCTGCAGAAGCAAAAAAAAAAACTAGCTACATTATAAAGTGCCATGATTAGTAGCGCTATGTTTGGAGATTAATTTATGGAACTTGCATTAAAGAATACTCACATTCCACCAGATGCTGTAAGAAAAAATATTTATTTTTCAGTTTAATTTTAGAAGCTTATTCTTGTAAATATTGTTTTGATTTTCACTGAGAAGGGAACTATGTCACTATCAGCAGAGATCTTCTGTCTTATGCTCCTGTGATGTTCATCGTGTTTCACTGTTGCAGTCCTAACCAATGGGTTGTCCGGCTCCCGGTAGCCCTCGATTGGCCAGAATACCAAAGGTAAGTAAAAATGACGTTGGCTGTCGTCAGTTGTAAAGGACATCAGGGCGTCCGATACAAAAGGAGGCAGCCAATGTCACTTCCTCAGTCTTACTTGCCGCAGATTCCGAAGCAGAAGCATTTCTTGCACGAGTGCCAGTCGGCAGTTTACCTTTTGTGCTTCGGACTACGAAGTTGAAGTCAACTACAGCTAAGTACCTTGTTGGGGATCATCTTTTTTTACCTTAATGAATATCAGAAAAGGTTAATAATTGTCTTACCTGCGGAAAGCAGATTCCCCATAGAGATTTTCATTCCTATTGTATTATTTGTTTAGGCCTTGACCACGACATTCCTAATTGTGATCTTTGTGCTTCCTTTAATCCGCATAATATTCGTCGTCGGGCTACGCTTTTAGCTATCATTTTGGAGTTTGGCCTAAGTTTGTTGGTATGGCTAAGAAAAAAAGCGCCAATAAAACAAATAACACAAAAAGCTGGCAGATGGAAGCTGAAACCAAGATGAACTCAGTGAGAGTCAGTAAATAGCGTAACCAACAGTTTAATACGCTTGAAAACTTCATCAGAATACAAAAAAAGGAACCAGAATTCAGTGCATTTAAATACTCACATGATTGAAAACCAATTACTCAATTAAAATCAATTAACAAAGCAATTAAAAAGATACATTCTGTTTTTAACTAAAAAACCAAAAGGAATTAACTTCCTTATTCACTTGTAATTTCCTATGCTTTAAAAAACATTTAATATTGATGTAATCATTAAGACCAGGGAATTTATCCGAATTAAGTTTTATCTGCCACACAGTTTCACGCTGTTCTAAGAAATTCTTATGGTCTCCTGCCCTGAGATCAATATGTGCAACTTCCAAAACTGAAAATAAAAATTTTTTATATCCATTACAAGTTTTGGTGTGTTTGTACAAAGCGTTCCTGTCATCACAAGTCTTAATACTATAAATGTGCTCTCTAATTCTGACATTTAAACTCCGAGTGGTCATACCTATGTAAAATGCAGAACAGCCAGAACATTGACCAATGTAAACCACCCCCTTAGTTTTACAGTCGACATAACATGGTACTTTGAATGTCCTGTCAAAATTGTCTATCTTAATGTAAGGTCCCTCAGAAATAAATCGGCACATATTACAGCTGTGGCAAGCATGCATGCCAATTCTATTAGTGTTGATAATGGGTGGCACTGAAATAGTATTTTCCAAAACTGTGTGGCAGATAAAACTTAATTCGGATAAATTCCCTGGTCTTAATGATTACATCAATATTAAATGTTTTTTAAAGCATAGGAAATTACAAGTGAATAAGGAAGTTAATTCCTTTTGGTTTTTTAGTTAAAAACAGAATGTATCTTTTTAATTGCTTTAATTGATTTTAATTGAGTAATTGGTTTTCAATCATGTGAGTATTTAAATGCACTGAATTCTGGTTCCTTTTTTTGTATTCTGATGAAGTTTTTACGAAAGCGTGTATTAAACTGTTGGTTACGCTATTTACTGACTCTCACTGAGTTCATCTTGGTTTCAGCTTCCATCTGCCAGCTTTTTGTGTTATTTGTTTTATTGGCGCTTTTCTTCTTAGTCTTTTTTTCGCCATGGCTGATGTAAGGGATGATGAACTTTTGAATTTAACTGTGCATGATACACCGAACTCGGCAACCAATACTTTGAGTGAGCTATTTATGGCCATTTTACTAGATATCAAGAGTTTGTTGAAGGTTCTAATGCAGAGGTCCAATGAGAACGGACGTTCTCCGATGACTAAACCACGTATTGAAAGACAACTGAGTCCGAACGCTTCATTTCTTGAATTGAACACAGTGGTGGAAACAGAAGACCGTCGTGAAAGGGATTATTGCCGTGTTGTGGCGTCTCGACCACGAGAAAAGTCTTCCCTGGACTATCATGCAGGAACAAAAACCATAGAGTGTTTTCTCAATGGAATTCAGAACCCGTTCGGCAAACAAGGTAATGAAAAACGTGGGTTTAACCACATTGACATTAGTAATAAACGACACATGCTTGTAAATTTGTTAAAAAGACATCGTTCTTTGGACATTGAAAACAGCTATTTCAGACATTGTGTTGATTTAGGTATGGTCCCTAAGGGCCTGAGATTCTTCAAATGCCCGAACGGAGTTACTAAAAAGTCGCCTTTTTTTAAAACTTTGAGTGTTTTTTTCAATACTGTGGGCATGAATTTTTTGAACTTGTTAATTGACAACAATGTCACTAAAATGGCTGATTTAAAAGTCGAAATTATGCAGTTGGAAAATGAGTTAAAGGAGTTGGTGGGTGACAGCAAGGTTGGAGAACTTTTTATTGTATTGCATAAGGAGTTGGAACAACATACAGCAGAGGTTATTAACCGTAAACGGGTTAAGATAACCCGTGACACTATCGCTTATGATAGTGGTACAGCTTATGACAATTTTGCCAACAAAGAGTTTTTAAGAGGTTCTAGAGGTGAAACGAATAGTCGTTTCACCTCAAAGCAACAGACTTCTCATGCTTTTGGGCGTTCCACACCCATTTACGATGTATCTGATCCAGTAGGGGTCAACAGCAATGGTGTGGGATGCAGGACCATGCACACGGAAAATAATTTAGTTGACAATGACTCTGACAGACGGCTGATCAAGGAGTCAGCGGTTGACTCCCACAATGTTAAGAATTTTTTTACCGACGATGTCATTATTGGCAATGAGGGTACTGACATTGAAACTGATGGACAATTTGCTCATGTTGAAGGGTCAGTTCGACCCAAAGTTAAAGTTAGTAATAATGCAGTGGGCAACACCAATTCTGGTTCCAATCCTAATTCTACTTTTTTAAACAAAAAGGGAGGTCAACATCAAAGGAACACTGTCCTGACCCGCAGCCGGACCTTTTTGGGGTCCAGTTCTTCAACGGACGAAACCTAGAAAGAACTTTTGATCAGTTTAACATTATCAATCTGACAGAACATTGTTTTTCTGAAAATGAACTTAATGTTTTGAAGTATGGTTTGAATTTCATTCCCACATTCAGGGCTAATTTGACTAATACCATTGTTGACATTAAGAAGTTTTGTAGGAAATTGAATGTAAAATACACTTTGCACTTTATGGCCAACAATGGACAACCTCAAAAGTCTTTGGTGAAACCTTCTACTTTCACTCCACGTTTGCACAATACTATTAAAGTATTTGAGGAACAATGCATTGCTGATGTTAACAAAGCTTTGAGTGCAAAGAGGTATGTTGTAGATAATTTATCCAGGGTTGAAAGGGTTGCCCTCATGAATCTGAAGTCTTTATGTCATCGCTTCAGATTCATGAAAAGTGACAAAGGTAGCAACATTGTGATTATGGACCAGAACATTTATCAGACAAAAATGCTAGAAATCATTAATAATTCAGACGAATATGAAAGTATTACTCTTTTTGATTATAAACGTAGAGTGCGTTTGATACACTCTGAGTTATATAGTCTGTTCATGTCAGGGGACATTACAAGTGAGGTGTATGATTTCTGCGTAGTAACAGAGCCACGCATTGGGGTGATTTTTGGAATTCCAAAAACCCATAAAAATGTAAACAATCCCCCCTTCAGGCCGATAGTTTCATGCCCACATTCTATCACTGAAGGTATTTCCTTAGTGATTGATTTAATTTTAGGTCCCATTCTTTTGAATGAACCATCTTATGTAAAAGATTCCTGGCACTTTTTGAGTAAAATTGGTGCCTTTTTACAGGAGCACATTTTTGATCCTTCTAAGCATGTGATTTTCACAGTTGATGTCATTTCTTTATACACTTGTATTCCCCATCTGGAAGGGATTGATGCAGTTTGTGAATATTTAGCTAGAATAGGTGGTAGGTTCACTGCTGGGGCCATTTCAACCATCAGATTGTTTTTAGAATTAGTTTTAGAGAACAACATTTTTCTTTTTGGTAACAGCTATTATAGGCAAAAGAAGGGGGTGGCGATGGGATCTCCGGCAGCTCCCGCTTTTGCCAACACAGTCATGGCCCTTTGGGAGTGTGAAGCATTACCCATTTTGAAAAGTCAATTCAACATCCAGTTTTTTTGTCGTTACATTGATGATTTATTTTTTATTATTGAAGGCAATTCTATTGTAGTTAATGAGTTTTTCCATGTAATGAATTCTATTTCCAGCTATGTTAAATTCACCTTGGGAAGTTTTGGTACTACGGTGAATTTTTTGGATGTATGTTTATATTGGGATGCAGATGAACAACGTATTCACAGCAAGGTTTACCGCAAAGAGACCTTCACTAATGGGTATTTGCATCATTCCAGTAACCATCCTAAACATACCATCAGGAATATCCCCCGAGGGCAGTTTATACGAGTGAGTAGGATGACATCCAAATGGGGTGATTTGATAGAAGAATTTCACACAGTTTTGTTTTTATTCAAACATAGAGGGTATGACGCACAGGGGTTAACTCTGGTTAGTGAAGAGATTCTTAGCAAACGCGACAGCATGTTTAGATCTATTATAGATTTTCCCAATTCGTTCAATATTGGCCATCAGCAGCATGATCAAGAGAACGGGTATAATGTTGATACCTTGTGTTCCTTTGACACTAGTTCTGATGGATCCTTGATCAGGCAGATTGTTATCGATAATTGGAAAATCATTAATGGCAACGAGGACATCAAACGGACACTGGGGGGTGGCCCCAAATTTGTTTTTAGGAACAAGTATAATTTAAAGGGAATTTTGGAAAATACTATTTCAGTGCCACCCATTATCAACACTAATAGAATTGGCATGCATGCTTGCCACAGCTGTAATATGTGCCGATTTATTTCTGAGGGACCTTACATTAAGATAGACAATTTTGACAGGACATTCAAAGTACCATGTTATGTCGACTGTAAAACTAAGGGGGTGGTTTACATTGGTCAATGTTCTGGCTGTTCTGCATTTTACATAGGTATGACCACTCGGAGTTTAAATGTCAGAATTAGAGAGCACATTTATAGTATTAAGACTTGTGATGACAGGAACGCTTTGTACAAACACACCAAAACTTGTAATGGATATAAAAAATTTTTATTTTCAGTTTTGGAAGTTGCACATATTGATCTCAGGGCAGGAGACCATAAGAATTTCTTAGAACAGCGTGAAACTGTGTGGCAGATAAAACTTAATTCGGATAAATTCCCTGGTCTTAATGATTACATCAATATTAAATGTTTTTTAAAGCATAGGAAATTACAAGTGAATAAGGAAGTTAATTCCTTTTGGTTTTTTAGTTAAAAACAGAATGTATCTTTTTAATTGCTTTGTTAATTGATTTTAATTGAGTAATTGGTTTTCAATCATGTGAGTATTTAAATGCACTGAATTCTGGTTCCTTTTTTTGTATTCTGATGAAGTTTTTACGAAAGCGTGTATTAAACTGTTGGTTACGCTATTTACTGACTCTCACTGAGTTCATCTTGGTTTCAGCTTCCATCTGCCAGCTTTTTGTGTTGTTGGTATGGCGCTTGCTGGTCTTCAGGCTTCGGATATCCCCAAGAAGCGTAAGGATAAGGACTGCGACAGGCTTCTGAAGGTCATGTCCTCAGATGATGTTAAGTTGGTCGACAGTCATGCGGTAGCCAGTGAGGTGCCTTTGCAGCTCCTGCAGCCCACAGATTTTCAATCGCAGGCCTCGGTTCAGACCATTTCTGAGGTCCCCAGACCTTTGTCGTCCATTTTGCCTTCTGACCTTCCATCTGTTGCCTCTTCAGCTGGATCCGGAGCCACAAAGCTGACTCCAGGGTCCGTGACCTCAGTTCCTCGTTCAGACAGCAAGCTCATACCGACTACTTCGACTGCAACTTTGGCGGTTGCCAGGCCTCCCGAGTCCTTTAGACTTGCAGGTAAATCTTCCAGACGTAAGCCTGTAAAGAAGCAGGCTCCAGTTTCCTCTCATTCCCCTCATTCTAAAATGGTTAAATTGGCTGATGACCTTTTGACTCTTATTAGGGGTTCACAGCCTTCTCCTTCAAAAAGGGGTAGGGATGTCTCTCCTGAGGCTTTGTCCTTTTCAGGTTCTGATACTTCTAGCATTTCTGTTGATAAAGTTTCTCAAGCTTTCTGTCCTTTTGAGGATTCAGACGCAGTGAAGTCCATCCCTTCTGCTTCTCCAGAAGATTTCTCTTTTGGTGATACTTTAAATACTCTCAGGGAACATTTTAAATGGGAAAGTCAGGATTACCCCCTTTCTAAGAAAAGGATCAGGGAGGTTTTGGATTTACATCAACATAAGCCTTTGGCTATTCCTCCTGTGTTAGAAGTGGTTGATGATGTTTTTCTGGAAAATTCCTTGACTCCAAATTCGGTTCCTCCTGCTCCCAGGAAACCTGACAGATACTGTAGAGTTCCTGATTCTGATTTGTTTCTTTTCAGAAACCCGTTGGCTGATCCAGAGGTTATTTCTCACGGCCTTAAAGGAGTTAAGGCCACTGTTATTAAAAATCCTGTTCCTTCTGACAGGGAATTTAGAAACCTAGATAGGTGGGGTAAAAAGGTTTATACCTTTGCTACTCTTGCTATTAGGTCTACTAATTGTCTTTTTTATATGCTGAAGTACCAGCAGCACACCTTGGAAGCTATTAAATCTAGGATAGTAGGTGTGCCTCAGTTGGCGGAGAGTAAGGATATGCAGGATGTGCTGAATTCTGCCAGTCTAGTCAATAAACATTCTTTACATTGTGGTTTTGACATTGTAGAAGCCTGCCAGTCTAGTCAATAAACATTCTTTACATTGTGGTTTTGACATTGTAGAAGCCTCCTGTAAGGCTACAGCTACTGGCTCTGTTATTAGAAGGCATGCTTGGCTCAGAGAGCAGCCCCTACCAGAACCTGTTAAGGCTAAGCTTTTAGACGTACCTTTGCATAAGGACAGTCTTTTTGGCAGCAAAGTAGAGGAAGTGCTTAAGAAGATGAAGACAAGGCCAAGTCTATGCAGACAGTTAAAGACTTTCTGCAAGTTCAGCCTCCCTCCTCACTTTAGCAGGAATTACCCTTCTAAGAGTTGGACCTTCCCTGATACTAGCAGACAGAGCCGTTGTAGGACTAGAGGTTACAAATCTTCTAGGAGGTAGGGGACTTACCCCTCAAAGGTCTAAGCGTTGGCAGGCTTCCTCTTCCAAGGCAGGAAGTTCTAAACCTGCATCTCAATCTAAACATTCTCAATGACTCTGTCCAACTTCTGCCTGTTCTTGCCTGCCCAGAGAGTCCTTTAGGGGGAAGGTTGGCCCTGTTTGCAAATGTTTGGGCCACCATCACGGATGACAAATGGGTACTCAGAACTGTATCCCTAGGGCACAAGTTTTCTTTCCACACCTTTCCAGTACCCAAAGGATTCCCGGACGCTCCTCCAAACCAAAGGGCAGAAGTAGAAAAGCAAATTTCGTCTCTGTTACATCTGGGAGCAATAGAATCAGTTCCTGCTCAGCAGGTAGGCCAGGGATTCTATTCCAGACTTTTCCTAGTTCCAAAAAATGAAGGCACCTGGCGTCCTGTCCTGGATCTATCCATCTTGAACACTTTCTTGATAATTCCAAAGTTCAAAATGCACACACTGCATCAGTTACTGACAATGTTAGAAAATGATTCCTGGCTAGTATCACTGGATTTCAAAGAAGCTTATCTGCACATCCCTATCAGGGAAAGTTGCAGGCAATACCTTAATTTCAAGGTGGGCAAGCAAAATGATCAGTTCTCTGCACTACCCTTTGGCTTATCTACTGCTTCCAGAGTTTTCACAAAGTGCCTGGCTCCAGTCATTGCTTTTTGCAGGCAAAAGAAAATTCAGATTTATTCATACTTGGATGACTGTCTAATTCAAGCAAATTCTCAGGAAAAGCTGCTAAAGGACCTAGAATTTGTAAAGACTCTTCTCTCTTCCCAGGGTTGCACTATCAACGTGGAAAAATCAAAAATGGTGCCATCCAAAGAGATTACATTCCTGGGAGTGAGTCTGAACACAACCACCCAGATGATGTGTCTCACCCAGGAGAAGCAGACAACTCTTTCAATTTACTTCAAGGATTTGGCAAGCCTGTCCCAGCTCCCTGCAAGGAAATACCTGCAAGCTCTGGGATTCATGGCCTCTTGCATTCTGATGATTCCATATGCAAAACTGCATATGAGGAAATTGCAGTGGTACCTCAAGAACACTTGGTGTCAACACACACAGGACCTGGATGTGAGAATTCCTCTGCTTCCATGTCTGCGGACAGAGTTTCTTTGGTGGGCAACAGCCTGTCTACAGAACAAAGGCATGCCTTTTCGCCCACCCCTGGCCACTGAAGTTTTTACCACAGACTCATCGGACTACACCTGGGGGACCTCACCTGGATGGCAGATGCATACAGGGAAGTTGGAATGCCCAGCAGATGCACCTGCACATAAATTTAAAGGAGTTGATGGCAGTCCAGCAGGCTTTTTTAGCTTTCAAGCGTCTTCTTTCTGTAGGGACCCTTCTTGTCAGGACAGACACCACAGTCATGTGGTACATCAACAAGCAGGGAGGGACTCATTATTACCTCCTGTGCAGTCAGAGCATGAGTCTGTGGTCCATAGCAGCATCCCTGGGCCTGCATAGCTAGCTCAGTTTCTTCCAGGAAGGCTCCGTGTTTTGGCAGACCAGTTGAGCAGACAGACCCTGGATCCTCACGAGTGGCAGCGGAACAGAGCAGTTTTTACAGCATCATTCAACATTGGGGCACTCTTCAAGTGGAGCTCTTTACTTCTCCAGACAACCATCTTCTACCTCTTTTTTGCACCAGACAGTATCACAGCAGAGCCTAGAGAGTGGATGCTCTGTCCTTCCCTTGGACGCTCCTGTCAGTTTATACCTTCCCTCTTCTTCCCAGACTATTATTGAAGATCAAGGACGAACGACCATGGACTATTCTCATAGCTCCGGACTGGCCCAGGCAACATTGGTATCCACTGCTTCGCAGTCTCTCCCAATTTCCTCCTTGGCATCTTCCTCTGAGGCCAGATCTTTTGGTTCAGGAAGGGGGAAACGTTCTACATCCTCATCTTCAGTCTCTCCATTTGGCAGCCTGACTCATTGTATGATGCCATCCTTTTCTTCTTTCCTTTCCCAGCAGGTGGTTGACGTGCTGAAGGGGACCAGGAGGCCTAGCACTAGGAAGTCTTATGCTGGCAAATGGGAAAGATTCTCTCATTGGATGCATGCTAGAGGGGAATTTTCTTCTCAGCCTACCCTTCCTCTGATCCTGGAATACCTGGCTGATTTGCTTCAGGGTGGTCTTTCTTTTTCCTCTATCACGATCCATGCTTCAGCCATCTCTGCTTATTGTTCTTTTGAACAACCCATTTTCTCTCATCTTTTGATGAAAATGTTTTCTCAGAGGTGCTTGAAACTTAAAACCAACCAGAAGGGTGCCTACTCCAGCCTGGGATCTTAATTTTATTCTAGAGAAACTCACTCTTCCTCCTTTTGAGCTAGCTGCCACTGCAGATTTAAAGTTTCTCTCTAGGAAGACTGCCTTCCTCTTGGCTATAACTTCAGCAAGGAGGGTTTCGGAGCTGCAGGCTTTGATGCCTGTGGAGCCTTTTCTTATTTTCCATGCTGATAGAGTCTCTTTGAGAACCAGCCCCTCCTTTATGCCTAAGGTGGTTTCTAGCCTGACTGTTAATCAGTCCATACACCTTCCTACCTTCTTTCCTAATCCTTGAAATAGAGGTGAGAGGATCCTACATTCTCTTGATGTGCATAGACAGCTCAGGTTTTACCTGGGCAGGACTAAAGACATTCGGAAATCAGCTCAGCTATTTGTCAACTTTGCCCCTGGAGCTCAGGCCAAGGCTATTTCTAAGCAATCCATTTCTAAATGGATTGCTCATTGTATTACTTTTTGTTATTCCTTTCATGGCAAGGTTCCTCCTCAAGGGGTTAGGACCCAGTCAACTAGAGCAGCTTCCACTTCTGCAGCCTTTTTAAGGGGTGTCCCTACTAAAGACATTTTGGAAGCTGCCACATGGTCTTCTGTTCACACTTTCACAAACCATTATAATTTGCCTTTGTTTTCAAAAGCCAGGGCAGGGTTTGCCACTGCTGTTCTGCAGGGCATTATCTCCAATCCTTGATTCTGTTGGTTTCTCCTCCCTTGAGTTCCAGGGATTGCAGCTGTCACCTTGGGGGGGGGGGGGGCAGGATTTTTTTTGGTTTGTTCTAATATGCCTGAGGTGCAATGGGCCAAACTGCCCAGCTCCGTTCCTCCAGAGGTGGGCTAGCCTTCCTCATACTAACCCACAGCTTGCTTCTATAAGGCATTGGCTTATCCCAAGAAACCAAGTCACCCAGACTTCAGTCAGGGTGTCATCACTCTGTGCTATGGGGCTGGTATTTATTAATTTATTCTTTTGATGACTGGAAAGAGTGACCTGGTATCAGACCCTTTTCAGGTGTAACCCACGAACAAAAAGGAAAGCATCATACAAAATGCAGACAGTAATAATTGGACCATTTGAGATGAGACAGTCATATGTACAGATGTATACAGTTGTGCTCATTAAGTATTGCATAAAGATAACTGACCGGAATCAATTTGTATAAGTAACAAAGTTTGGTACAGGTATGAAAGGTATGAGCAGTTTGTATTAAAATGATAAAAGACTTTTCGTTATAGTAAAAGAATAGGAAGGAGTTTCCTTTTTGCAAATTGGAATGATAGGAGAATGCAAGTTAGTTTAACCAGTGTACCAAAAGCAAGTATAGTCAGCCTCCTTTTTTAGGTCCTCCCTGCAGCCGATCAGCTGCCACAAGCACCTCTCTTCATTCAGTGGGTCTTCTGGACCCACGTTAGCCTCCACTGGGCTCAACTTGATCCATGTCTGGGGCCACTGAGAGATTGAGACAGCTGCTGCTGCAGCATCATTCTTCTGCCAGGTCGTGTGCCCTAACATCCATCCCTTAGAGGCGTTCTTGTCAGCTCTGCAGTCATTGCCTTCAGGAGGTGCAGCTATGCTTCTGCGCATGCGTAACGTCCAGACTAAGCGTCTGGCCGCATATGCAGCAAGTATTTGGTCAAGCCTCTATGCTGCTTATTGCAGTGACCCTAGGCTGCCTTCCTACCCTCAGGATAGGTGATGCATTTCAGTAGTTTTGGTGTGTTCTAAAGTTGTTACTAAATCTATGCATTGTACATCAAACGGCCTAGCCCTGAAGTCAGAACCTTCTGCTTAGTGGAGTTGCAGTGTAAAAGGTTGGAGCACACTGCTGTCTTGAAAGGTTGGCCTTGATATGCACCCTTGTAGCCTTATGTTCTGCTTTGGAATGCATATCTTCATTTTCACGGACGTCATGTGCTCAGTACCCAGGCAGAACGCCGGACTGCTAGAGTTAATAATTCAACTATTTCATTGTTGAGTTACTTCATGATACAGTAGTTGCATTTTACAGGTGCATACCAGTCTGTCTAAACTAGAAAATTCAGAGAGAGAGAGAAAAAAATTTTAACAAGAGGTGTTGGGAAAGTTAAAATAACAAACCATAGAAACAACAAGGGCCATTAAAGCTTAAAGGCTCAGGTGAGCGTTGCAGGAGTTTCATAAGACTAAACAATAAGATTAATGTGTTTAAAGGGAGAGGTGCTACCTGCATCGGTAGCAACAGATGTGAAGAAACTAAAGTAAATTAAAACAACTTTTTTGCCAGATAGAACAGTCAGAGAAGTAAGAATATGTTGCCGTATTGTTAATTAAAGGGGTAAAAGTCCTTGTGCATTTATTATAAAACGATCAGGTTCTGAATCATTTTGATACACAGTATAGCCAGATGTGAATCCTTCCCTTGCAAACACACAAGGCAGTGCACAACCAACTTTCAAAATGTGGGAACAATAATTCTCAAGAGAGAATTCAAAGTGCCCCCAAGAGGAAAAAGCTCAAAACTTGCATGTGTGTTACAGGACAGAACCAAACGTTTTGTACATGTACTCTGTTCTGCTACTTTTACCTCCCACCCCCACCCTGTTTAAAAGCACAAAAGTATAACATATAGAGGTATTGCTCCTCCCACCCTCGTCCCATGGGCAGTAAGTTCAAAGATGCTTATAGAAGCCTTACAGTTTGAGAGAGGCTCTCAGAAAACTGTTTGCTCAGTGACTGAGAACAGCTTTAAGTTCTTGCCAAGATCAAGTGAAATAAAATTCCATGCAGTCAAGAAGTGCTAAGTATGAACGGTATGGATTCTGCTGCTGTACGCAACCTTCATAGCTCAAGGAGATGGAACGTATTTTGTTCTGAATTCCTTGGCCATCAGTTTTCTTGACTAGAGTGTATGTGTGTTTCATTGGGTGTCCATGACCTGAGCTCTCTGGTCATATTAATATTTTTCTTATTACAAACACAAGGTGCAGGGTTCGAGTCTCCCAAGGGATAATTGGCTAGGCTTAAAATGGCTCACAAGGGTAGTTAGCCTAGTACTAATCTATGAACCTATGAACCGTATGCTCTGCATTCAGCTGGTCTCCTATTTCTGGGGAGAAATCAGCTTTCATTCCCTGCAGGAAACCAGGAGTTTTAATGTGCCTAACCTGAACCCCACCATTTGGGAGCTGGGCCTTGCCATATGAAATGTGCACAAATTCAGCTGGTCATTCCATGCACTAGTTTTGTGCTTCAGTGTGTGCCTGCACTGCCCCAAGTATTCCCAAGTCTCCTTGCTATGTGTCCTTCAGTATGCATTCCCCAGGTGGAGTCCATATTACTCCCATCCCCACCCATCAGCCTGCACCTCCAGTGCACAAGTCCACTAGTTATAGCCAGGTTACTGGCAGTGCATTTAGGACTAAAACTCTTGCACCCTCTGTGCTAACATTTCTTCATGTATGTCACTTCATACTCTGTTCTAAAAATGTGAATTAACAGTATATCAGATTGTAAGATATGTGTATTTTCTGAAGTACAGTGTCTGTCTGAGAGGTGAAATTCACACTGTGTTGTACAGATTTAGATAGTTTAACTATATAAATTTCAGCAAACAGACATGTGAAAGTTACAGAAGATTAATTCATTGGGTTACTGAAACATAGTTTGTTCAAATCATTTGATGTCTTCTTTTGTTTGATAAGTATCTACACAGAAACTAAGTATTCAAATAATATGAAAAAAGTATAAAAGGTGAAATGGAGTTCTAGTTGGTTGTCTGCGCCGCAGAGGTCAGCACTTGGAATTTTCCCTCTAAGCTGATATATTTTTAAACATGCTTCAGTAGTGAGATTTTCAGGAGTAAACAGTACCTGTCAGCAGGAAGAGAGCTAACATATTCTGCATCACTGTTTGACACTGTTTTTAAAAGAAGTGGGAGGCATGGTGGGGGTAGTATTGTCTGCCTCACAGCAAGAGCGTCTCCTATTCAGTTTTTAGCTGTGGTGCACTCTGTGCAGAGTCTGCATGCCCTCCCTGTGTTTACATGGGTTTTTTCGAGTGCTCTAGTTTCATTCCACATTCCAAAGACATGCTGTGTAGGTAAATTACAACTTCTAAATAGTGTGTGTACATTTGTTTGTGTATTATGGAAGAAAAGTCTGGCAATCTACTTCCTCCCTTGCCTAGTAAACTTTGTGGAGGGTGGTTGCTGTTCATGGTTGTTCATTGGGTTGTTGGAAGAGTGAATTGTGTGGATGGATGGATGGAGTAAATAAAACTGTAAAGACGAATAAACTACATAAAGATAAACCACCAGAGTTAACCATAAAGATGTGCACAAAGAATGCAAAGTTTAGGTCTGTTCACTGGCACTGGGATGGGTGTCAACTTGCTTTGCAGATCTTTGATTCCATTACCAGATTGAGTTTCAGAAGGACAGTTAGCAAAGGAAGATTAAGAGGCTAGATGCTTGCTGTCCTACTTAGTGGGTATATGGAAGTAGAAGGAGGGTTTGTGCAACCATCCACCACAGTTTTGTCAGCTGGCAGAGAAGTCCCACAGAGTAAAGCTGGATGTTCATCGTGTTTCGCTGTTGTAGTCATTACTCTAGGGTTATCCTGCTGGCAGGCTACCCGCAGTCGGCCTGAATTCCAAAGTCCTGGTCCGGCGTCGGTTGCTGTAGTCTCTTCCCTGACGTCAGTGTGCCAGGGATATAAAAGATGCAGCCAACGCCATTTTCTTCAGTATTTCTTGCCGCGCGGTGCCCAAAGCAAAAGCAGTTCGCAAGTGCCGGTCCGACTCCTGAGATTTTCGAAATTGAATTTCAGATCCAAAGTCTTCAATAAAGCTAAGTACCCCGTTGGGGAAACTTTTTTCTTGCTCCAGACCGATGTCAGAAAAAGTTAGCAATTGCATTTCTTGTGGGAAGCAAATACCTCATAAGGATTTTCATTCTTACTGTATTCCTTGCCTAGGCCCTGACCACGACGTTGTAGTTGTCGGTTTTGTGCTAGATTTAACCAACGCACAATAAAGCATCGGTACGATTTTGCTTTCCATTATTTTGGCCAAAGGTTTAACTATATAATGCTGTCAGAACAACCGATGACCGGAATTCATAAAAAGCGCAAGGATAAAGCAAAGGACAGGCATCCGAGGTCCAAAACCGATGACGAAGCCTCTTCTAGGCCAGTCGCCGGTGCTCAGTGAGGCGCTTTCGCAGCCCCTGACTCCCGCTACCTCAGAGCCACAGGCCACTTCCGACTCCCACGTGGAGCCGACTAGACCTCTGGATACTCAAGGTATTGGATCCTCGGAAACTAATTCCTCAGATGGGTCCGGAGCCGCTGAGCAGACATCGGCTTTTGAGGGTGTCTTCAACTTTATATCAAGCCTACTTCAGCATCCAAGACAAAGTCTAAAACAGTTTTAAAGGCAAGGAAACAAGTACAGCATTCTCCAGGACAGACTTCTATGCCTAAGAAACAGATGCTCAAAATGGCCGAAGACCTAATAACTGTGATCAGGGGTTCCCATCCCCAAGATACTGAATATGATTCCTCTGATCAGGTTTCCATTTCCTCTGATTCCTCTTCAGAACAGGGATATTCTATTCCTCCCTATGAGGATTCTGATGCTGAAGATTCTATTCCTTCAGCTTCTCCTCCTGAGGATTATTCATTTGGGGAAACCCTACATACCATGAGGGAGCATTTCCACTGGGAGAGCCAAGATTATTCAGATTCTAAGAAAAGACTTAGAGACTTTCTTTTACTACCTCAGCACAGACCTCTTGCAATTCCTCCTGTTTTAGACACAGTAGATGATGTATTTTCAGAGTCTGGCCTGTCTCCAGATTCCTTGCTTCCTGCACCTGTTAAGCTGGACAGATACTACAGGGTCCCAGATTCCCATAAATTTCTATTTAAAAACCCTGCTGCGGACCCAGAAACTATCTCACAGGGTCCCAAAGGGGTGAAGGCTGCTACTGCTAAAAACCCTGTTCCCATAGATATAGATTCTAGGGCTCTGGACAGATGGGGGAAAAAAGTCTACACTTCTGCTACCTTGGCTGTAAGGGCTTTAAATTGTCAATTTCATATGCTCAAATATCAGCAATATTTAATGTCTTTGTTAAAACAGAAAATGTTGAGAAATTCTGAATGTTCTGAAAACAAAGATTTGCAGGATTTATTGCATGCAGCTGAACAAGTGGGAAAACATACTTTGCAATGTGGCTATGATTCACTGGAGCCCGTGCAGGGCCGCTGTTACAGGTTCTGTTATTAGAAGGCATGCTTGGTTAAAAGAACAGAATCTGCCTGATCATGTTAAGGCAAAATTATTGGATGCTCCATTACAGCATGATTCTTTGTTTGGTGTTAAGGCAGAAGAGGTGTTAAAGAAAATGGGGGATAAAGCTAAATCTATGCAGACAGTAAAGGATTTCTTACAGGTACAACCACCCAGATTTAGCAGGAACTGGCCTTCTAAGAATTGGTCCTTTCCAGCGTCAGACAGGCCACAAAGAGGCAGATTCAGATGCCCTAGAGGCAGACAACAGCCCCAGGGCTCATACAGGCCCAAACAATGGGGTGATTCTACCTCCAAAAGCGGAGAAGACAAATCACAGCCTTATAGGAAACAGTTCCAATGACTTCCCTCTGCCAATGCCAAGCACTTACCTTTTGGCAGCACCCTTAGGGGAAAAGCTAGCACTTTTTTCACAAAACTGGCACAGGATCACCCAGGACAAATGGGTCTTAAATATAGTCTCTCAGGGCTACAGGTTCCACTTTCACACCCTTCCAAAGGTAAAAGGTATGCCAGACCTGCCACACAATCAATGGGCAGAGGCACAAAAACAAATTTCATCTCTCATGGACATGAGGGCTATTCAGCCAGTGCCACAACAAGAGCAGGGACAAGGATTTTACTCAAGACTTTTCTTAGTGCCAAGAAAGGACAAAGCCTGGAGACCAATTCTGGACATGTCTATTCTAAATACTTTTCTGGACGTTCCAAAATTCAAAATGTTGACTCTGCAGCAACTTCTGCCCATGTTGGGCATGAAGGCTTCGCTTGTAACTTTGGACCTCAAAGAGGCATACCTGCATGTACCAATCAGACAATCTTGCAGAAGATATATATACTCTGTTAAAAGGCTTATGCCGAGGCGCTGGAGAACATCAATTGTTGGTACTATAAAATAAATTATTTGGATATACTGGCTGAGTCGTTTCCTGGACTATTTTTCCTTCTTGGTGGTTTAATATAATCTTGCAGAAGATACCTCAGATTCATAGCTGGCACAATGCACTACCAATTCTCTGCACTGCCCTTTGGCTTATCTACTGTGCCCAGGGTCTTCACAAAATGCCTGGCACTAGTAATTGTTTATTGCAGACAAAGAGGAATTCAAATATATCCCTACTTGGACGACTGCCTTATTCAAGCAGAGAGCAAAGACATTCTACTAAGGCATCTGGCATTCGTAAAAAGATTATTAATTTGCCTAGGGTACACAGTAAACGAAAAGAAATCAAAATTAGTACCCTCTCAAGAGATAATATTCCTGGGTGCAAGCTTAAATACAACTGCCCAGATGGCTTATCTCACGCCAGACAAACAAAGGCAACTTACTTCAAAAATATGGCAACAAAGACCCAGTTATCTGCAAGAAGAATTCTGCAGGCTCTGGGCTACATGGCATCCTGCATTCTACTAATTCCATATGCAAGACTGCATATGAGGAAACTACAATGGTATCTAAAAAATGTTTCGACTCAACATTGCCACAGCCTGGAAACCATTAATTACTCTCATTCCCTGCCTGCAACAGGAGATTCGATGGTGGGCACAGGCCTGTCACCACAACAAGGGACAGCCATTCACTTTACCCACAGCCGGGCAGGCACTAACAACAGATGCATCAGATTATGCCTGGGGGGCACACGTGGCAGGAAAATGTATTCAGGGCACTTGGCCCACAAACCAAACGTATCTTCATATCAATCAAAAAGAGATGCTAGCTGTACAGAATGCCCTGACAGCCTTCAAGAACCTACTTCATCCAGGACAACTACTGATAAAGACGGACAATACTACAGTCATGTGGTACATAAACAAGCAAGGAGGCACACATTCCTACCCCCTTTGCAGACAAACCATGACTTTGTGGAACACAGCATTGACTTATCAAGTATACCTGCAAGCACAATTCCTGCCAGGAAAGAAAAATACTTTGGCAGACGAACTAAGCAGAAACCTCATGGATCCTCACGAGTGGAAACTAGATCCACAAATCTTCAGCATGATAACAGGGAAATGGGGATGCCCAGACATAGATCTATTTGCTTCCCCTCACAACTGCCAGCTACAGAAATTCTGCACTCGGATGTATCATAAACAAGCATGGTAAGTGGACGCCCTTTCATTCAGCTGGAAAGCCCTCACAATATATGCCTTTCCTCCTCTGCCTCTCCTCCCCAGGGTACTCCTAAAGGTCAGACACGAGAAGCCAAAATTGATCCTGATTGCCCCAGACTGGCCACGCCAGCACTTGTACCCAGTCCTAAAGAGCTTGTCTCAAGGCCCAGCCTGGACATTGCCTCAAATTCCTCATTTGCTGACCCAACAAAACAATCAGATCCTACACAGCCAACTCAGAACCCTAAATCTGGCTGCATGGCGGATAATGTAAACTTTCAGTACACACCTCTCTCTAAAGCAGTTATGGATGTTATTTTGGAGCCCAGGAGGCCCAGCACCAGAAAATCTTATGCAGAAAAATGGAAGAGATTCTGTGCGTGGAACCAGACACACGGAATTGACACACTTGTACCAAATATTCCCCCGATTTTACAATACCTAACTGAGATGTTGGACAAAGGCCTCTCCTTCTCATCAATTAAGATCCATGCCTCTGCCATTTCAACTCACTACAATACAGAACCACCTATTTTCTCTCATCCACTGCTAAGGCAGTATCTCAGAGGGGCCAAAAACATTAGACCTGCAAGGAGAGTACCAATATCTGCATAGGACCTCAGTTTTGTCTTGGAAAAACTCACACTGCCTCCCTTTGAGCCAGCCAATACAGCTGAGATAAAATACTTATCATGGAAAACAGCTCTTCTCCTAGCAATTACTTCAGCAAGAAGAGTCACAGAGTTACAGACACTAATGGCTGTGGAACCTTTTTATTATTTTCCATCCAGATAGGGTTTCTCTAAGGACAAACCCAACATTTATGCCTAAGGTAGTGTCCAGTGTGGCTCTGAACCAAACCATTCATTTGTCTACCTTTTATCCAAACCCGCAGAATAAGGGGGAGAGACTTCTGCATTCATTGGACATAAACAGACAGCTACGCTTTTACTTGGACAAAACTAAAGTTTTCAGAAAGACTGAGCAACTTAGTGGCATATGCTGCAGGATCACAAAGAAAGGCTATTTCAAAGCAGACTATTTCAAAATGGATAGGCTACTGCATTCGTTTCTGCTATTCACAACATGGCAAATCAGTGCCTAAGGGCATTAGGCCACATTCTACCAGAGCAGCAGCCACTTCAGCAGCCTTCCTCAGAGGAGTACCAACCAAGGACATTTTGGAGGCTGCAAACTGGACTTCAGTGCACACTTACAAAGCACTACCACTTACCTCTCTACTCTAAATCCAGAGCAGGCTTTGCCACTGCAGTTCTGCAGGGCCTCATAGCCACTCCTAATTCTGTTTAGGCCTAGCCACCCAACCTCAGCTTTGGGATTCAACCCAAGAGTAATGACTGCAACAGTGAAACATGATGAACATAGTACAGTTTTGTACCTACCATAAATGTAGATGTTCGAGTGTATTCACTGTTGCAGTCCAGGTTACCCACCCACCATCACCCTTTCTTTGCTGGGACTTATCTGTACTTCTGTATCCTATACAACCTATGTGGTGTATTTGCTTGTAGATGAAGGTATTGTTTATTTTAGTGCATGCTTTTATAAGCAATGCTTGTTTAGCCTACCCTTTTGGGGGCACCTGACATCTGGGGCAAGAAAAACTGAAGAAAATGGCGTTGGCTGCATCTTTTATACCCCAGGCGCATTGACGTCAGGGAAGAGGCGACAAAGCAACCGACGCCGGACCAGGACTTTGGAATTCAGGCCGACTGCGGGCAGCCTGCCAGCAGGATAACCCTAGAGTAATGACTGCAACAGTGAATACACTCGAACATCTACATTTATGGTAGGTACAAAACTGTACTTTAAATAGCCTCAGACAGGAGTTCACTCAATAAGATGCAGAGTAGTATGTGACCTTATTTTCCCCAGTCCCATTCTTGGCTAACAGACCCTTTAATATGGCTGCTTCTTCTATTGAACCACAAACCTTTTCCTCTGCTAGTCATTTGTAATTGGTTCATAGGTTCATAGGTTGGTACTAGGCTATCAGCCCTAGGGCCTATACAAGCCTAGCCATAACAATTCCCTGGCTATTTCTTCCCACATTATTTACTTTCCTGGACCCCTGTCCAGGCGACTGACGTGATCCCTGGGGTGAATTTCCTTTCTCCCATCCATTGGTGAGCTTTAAGGAAATTTGCAGTGGAAACAGGAACCCTCTCCTTAGGTTTATATGGGGTAGATGGGAGCAGCAACTGAGGGAGTGAATGGGGATATATGTCCAAGAATGTAAAATGGGTAAAAAGTGCATGAGAAGTTTAGAGGTCGCTTGAGTGCAGACCTGTTAACCAGCAGAATGTTCTTAGAAGTTACAGCTCTGAATGCACCAGGCTGATGCCATTAGTAGGCCAAAAATCTTACTGTGTTGGTTGAGTGCTGGATCACCTGGATTAAGAAATACAGCATCACACTTTGACATAACTATATGAGCTTCAGCGGATTGGAAAGGAGACTTGACTCCAATTCTAAAGAATCGATTTGATTGTGGCCAGGGGGCAGTAGAGCAGCTCTTACTCCTTGTATGTTTAGAAGGGTTGTGATTGCTTGTCAGTGCTATCTACATTTTTGTTTTTAAATCCAGAGAAGGTAATGACGTTGCACTCCAAAAATTCCTCTCAGAAATGCTACAGTAGCATTGTCTCATGGCTGCTCTTGCCATTCTGTCCCTGTATTTGAGGCACAAGACTTGGGCCCTCATTTTCTAGGTTAAGTAAAAATACAATTAGGATGGGTGGAGAATTCTGCCAAAAAATTCTGTCTTCTCCAATTCATAATTTTATTGGACATCATCTCAAGTTGAAGTCAAGGTTTGGAGAGTATCCACTCCATAGAGATCCAAGATTAGCATCTCTGATGTCCTTCAAGGATGCATCTGCAGTCCTTACAAATGGGTTGTCCTGTCCACAGGCAGCCCTTCGGTCGGCCGGATTCCAAAGTCTGGGTCTGGCCTCGGCTGATGTCGCACTTCACCCGACGTCATAGCTGCAGTTCTTCGGGTATAAAGGTATCAGCCGACGCCATTTTCCTCAGTCTTTCTTGCCGCGTGGCGCCCGAAGCAGAAGCTGTTCGCAAGTGCCGGTCGGTCAGAACCAGAGATTACTACTACCGAAGACTTCTAAAAGCTAAGTACCCGTTGGGGACTCTTTCTTGCCTCAGCCGATGTCAGAAAAAGTGAATAACTGTTTAACTTGTGGGAAACAAATACCTCATAAAGATTTCCACTCTTACTGCCTACCTTGTTTAGGCCCAGACCACGACGTAGCAGCTTGTCTAGCCTGTGCTTCTTTCAACCGACGGACGCTTAGACGTCGGTCGGAATTTGCTGAGGAGTTTTTCGGCTCCGCTTTTGCTTACAATATGCAGTCGGAAACTCCGACTTCGCAATTAACTAAAAAGCACAAGGAAAAGGACCGACACTCGCGGTCCGCGGTTTTGGCCGAAACCGCGGTTAAGTCAACCGCGAGTGTCTCGGTTTCGGCTGAAACCGAGTCCACGGTTCTTCCTGGTTTGCCAGGGCTAAAGCAGCAAAATCTACCAAAACTGTGCCTGCTAAGACCCCCTCTCACAGGCCTAGCTCTAGTTCTCAAATGCTTAGTTTAGCAGAGGATCTCATTTGTTTGATCCGGGGATCCCAACCTCACCCTGACAGGGCCTCTCACCCACCTCCAGAGAAGAGGCCTAGAGCAGAGCCCCCTGAGCCAGTTTCTTCAGATTACTCCTCTGATGATTCAGATAATACAAACCCTCCAGAGGGCCCTTATTCTCCTTATGAGGACTCTGATGCAGAAGACTCCATTCCTTCTGCCTCTCCGCCTGAGGAATTTTCTTTTGGGGAAACCTTGCATGCTATGAGTGAACAATTTCAATGGCAGGGCCAGGATTTTTCAGACTCTAGGAAAAGGCTTAGGACCTTTTTGCATTTGCCACAGCATAGGCCTTTAGCCATTCCTCCAGTACTTACTGTTGTGGATGATGCATTTAATGATGCTTGTACTGCTCCTGATTCTCTACCTCCGGCCCCTGCTAAGCCTGACAGGTACTACAGGGTTCCGGACACACATTATCATTTGTATAAGGCTCCTTTTGCAGATCCTGAAACTATCTCCCAGGGACCCAAGGCTGTAGCAGCTACCTCTGCCAAAAAAACCCTCCCCTCTGAAAGGGAATCTAGGGCCTTAGAGAGATGGGGTAAAAAAGTTTATACTTCTGCTACTCTTTTGGCTAGGGCCTTAAACTGTCAATTCCACATGATTCAGTATCAGGAATTTATGTTAGATCAGTTAACTAAAAAACTGTCCTCGTCTGAACCATTAGACAAAAAATCTGTTCAGGAAATGGTGCATAACATTCAGCAGGTCAGTAATCATTCCTTAAAATGCGGCTATGATGCACTGGAGGCTTCCTTTAGATCAGCTATGACTGGTACAGTGATCAGAAGGCATGCATGGTTAAAAGAGCAGTCCTTACCAGACCATGTTAAGTCAAAGCTCCTAGATGCTCCCATGGATAAGCTCAATTTGTTTGGCTCCCCTGCGCAGCAGGTGCTGAAGAAGGTGGAAGAGAAAGCAAAATCTGTGCAGACAGTCAAGGATTTCTTACAGGTCCAGCCTCCAAGGTTTAGCAGGAACTGGCCTTCCAAGAATTGGTCCTTTCCAGACACCGCCAGAGCTCCGAGAGGCAGGAATAGGCGCCCAAGAGGCAGGGGTCAATCCAGAGGTGCCTACAGGGGACGTTAGTGGCAGCCTAACAACCAGCGAAGTACTGCCACGGATCCAGCCACCACTTCCACAGGACAATCACAGTGACTTGGCTCTGAGACCGCCTACCAGGGAACAACTAGAAGCACCCTTAGGCGGAAAGCTAGCCTTATTTTCAGTAAACTGGAATCACATCACAGGAGACAAATGGATTTTACAGACAATAGACCAAGGTTACAGGTTTCACTTCCATACTCTACCAAGGAAGAGAGGAATGCCAAACCTACCTCCAAATCAGAAGACAAAAGCTCTAGAACAAATACACCACTTACTAAGGATGAGAGCTATAGAAAGGGTACCATCTATGGAACAAGGGCAAGGATTTTACTCCAGACTTTTCCTGGTGCCAAGAAAAGAAAACCAATGGAGACCTATTCTGGACCTGTCCGCTCTAAACACATACCTCATTGTTCCAAAATTCAAAATGCTGACCCTACAGCAGCTTCTTCCCATGCTGGGCAAGGAGTCTTGGCTGGTAACTCTAGATCTCAAGGAGGCATACCTGCATGTCCCCATACGACCAAATTGCAGAAGATACCTCAGATTTCTTGCAGGATTAGAGCATTATCAATTCTCAGCATTGCCCTTTGGCTTATCTACTGCGCCCAGAGTATTCACGAAATGCCTGGCATCAGTAATTGCTCATTGCAGGCTTCAGGGAATTCAAATTTACCCTTACCTGGACGACTGCCTGTTACAAGCGGACAACAAAAACAAATTAGCAAAAGATTTGAAAAAGGTCATTCATCTACTGCAAGCCCTGGGATACACAGTCAATATAAAAAAGTCAAGGCTGATACCATCCCAAAGGATAACTTTCTTGGGTGCAGAGCTGGACACATCAAATCAAATGGCATCCCTCACAGCAGAAAAACAGAAGCACCTTCCTCTCTATTTCATGGCATTAACAAAGCAGAACCAGCTAACAGCAAGGAAAGTCCTGCAAGCCCTGGGTTACATGGCATCCTGCATAATATTGATTCCACATGCCAGACTACATATGAGAAAGTTACAGTGGTATCTAAGGAATTTATGGTCTCAGCACAAGCACAGCCTAGAAACCCGAATTCCAATAATTCCATGCCTGAAGCAAGAATTCCAATGGTGGGCTCAGGCCTGTCAATCGAACAAAGGGCTGCCCTTCCACAGCACTCAACCAAGCCAGACTATCACAACGGATGCCTCAGACCTCGGTTGGGGGGCACACATGCTGGACAGGTGCATACAAGGCTTATGGACTCAAGACCAGCTGAACCTACACATAAATCAAAAGGAGATGCTGGCAGTAAAACTGGCAATTCAGACATTCAGACCATTTCTTCGACAGGGTCAATTGCTGATAAGGACGGACAACACCACAGTTATGTGGTACATCAACAAACAGGAGGCACACATTCATACCCTCTATGCCGGATGGCAATGGACCTCTGGAATGTGGCCCTGAGCTTCAACATTCAGTTACAAGCAATATTTGTACCAGGAAAAGAAAATATACTAGCAGACATCCTAAGCAGAACTACCACGGATGCCCACGAATAGATGCTGCATCCAGACATCTTCAAATCCATTACAAGGAAATGGGGACTACCAGAAATAGACTTATTCGCATCCCCACACAACCACCAATTGAAAAAATTCTGCAAGAGGGCATACCACCCACTTGCTTGGAAGGTGGACTCCCTATCTTTCAGTTGGAAAAACCTGACAGCATATGCATTCCCACCTCTTCCTTTGATGCACAAGGTGCTATTGAAGATCAAAGAAGACCGTCCAAGGATCAATCCTGATAGCTCCAGACTGGCCGAGGCAGCATTGGTACCCATTACTGAGGAGCATGTCTCGGGAACAAATATGGCTTCTGCCCCTAGTTCCCTTACTGTTAACACAGAACAACTTCAAAACCCTGCATCCAAACATTGCATAAGACAAAATAACCCAGATTTATCTCAAAGGGTTAAAGACATTATCTTGGAGGCTCGCAGACCCTCCACAAGGAAAACTTATTCAGCAAAATGGAAAAGATTTCTCATTTGGAGTGCAGCGAAAGGAGTAGATGTGTCACTGGTAAACATAGCTAACATCCTGGAATACTTGGCAGAGCTTTTCCACAATGGCCTGCCCTACTCTTCCATTAAGATTCATGCATCAGCTATTTCAGCAGAATACAACATGGACCCTCCAGTCTTCTCACATCCTCTACTAAGGCAGTTTCTGAGAGGAATTAAAAATGTAAAACCACCAAGGAAGCCACCATTGCCTGCATGGGACTTGAACTTTGTGCTAGAAAAGTTGACACTCCCTCCTTTTGAGCCAGCAGCAACAGCAGAATTACAGTACTTATCATGGAAAACTGCTTTCCTGCTTGCAATCACTTCAGCAAGAAGGGTTTCGGAATTACAGGCATTAATGGCAGTACAGCCCTTCCTTATCTTCCATCAAGATAGAGTGTCCATGAGAGCTAATCCTACTTTTATGCCAAAGGTGGTCTCCAGTGTATCTTTAAACCAAGCTATCCACCTGCCTACATTCTTCCCCAACCCACAGAACAGGGGAGAAAGACTATTACATACCTTGGATGTACATAGGCAATTGCGCTACTACCTGGACAGAACCAAGAGCAATAGAAAAACTGACCAGCTACTGGTAGCATATGCAACAGGAATGGAAGGAAAAGCAATTTCAAAACAGACAATCTCTAAGTGGGTAGGAAATTGCATTAGATTTTGTTACTCTTACCATGGAAAGACAACTCCAGAAAACATCAGGCCTCACTCCACAAGGGCTACAGCCACTACTACAGCTTTTTTACGAGGAGTGGCTACCAAAGACATTTTAGAGGCTGCTACTTGGAGCTCCGTGCATACATTTGCCAAGCATTATAATCTACCCTTATACTCCAGATCCCGAGCAGGTTTTGCCACTGCTGTTTTGCAAGGGATCCTAACTACACCATAATCTTATTATTACCTCCTCCCCCAGTTTGGCTATGGTATTCTACCCATTTGTAAGGACTGCAGATGCATCCTTGAAGGACATAGTACAGTTTTGTACCTACCATAAATGTAGATGTCCGAGAGGTATGCATCTGCAGTCAGGATTACCCGCCCTCCTTCCCCTCTGTGGTACTCCTAGGGTATTTGCCCATCTTCTAGCTAGCTGGGGGAATCTATTATGGTGTATTTGTTTTGTATATATGTATATACATGTTTATTTTTATTTGCTCTCTGTTATTTGGAAACTTTTACATTTATCCAAATTTAGCCTTCCTAGAGGGCACCTGGCATCTGGGGCAAGAAACACTGAGGAAAATGGTGTCGGCTGATACCTTTATACCCGAAGAACTGCAGCTATGACGTCGGGTGAAGTGCGACATCAGCCGAGGCCAGACCCAGACTTTGGAATCCGGCCGACCGAAGGGCTGCCTGTGGACAGGACAACCCATTTGTAAGGACTGCAGATGCATACCTCTCGGGCATCTACATTTATGGTAGGTACAAAACTGTACTTTGTTGCTGATGATGATGACATGCTTCATCTACATACAATGAAATGTTTGTCAGGTGTGTGAAACACCAAAAATCACCATGATGCTTCGTGGGTAATGATCTATCCAACGCAGTGAAAGGTCTTTACTGGCAGACACATGTTTTTACAAAGCTTTCAGCCGCTCAAAACAGAACTGCAAAATTCATACAATGTTAACTTTTGTTGATAACAGGAACACATTTAGAAAATGCCTTGTGCTAATCCTGTGTTTAAACTGAAAGCCCTTTAATACCAAGGTAGATATGGTAAGCTAGAATACAAACTGTCTAGGTATATAATGCCTGAGTTCGTGAAAGTGACCCTGACCTCTCCCTTCCGAAAGTGAAAGATCGCCTGTAAAGTTTTATCCTTTGTCCTTAGACTTGTCCATCTGATGTAGTTTCACTTGGTAGACTACTAAATGGAAGCATTAATTTGCAGATAGCCTAAAATGAATGGAAACTGTAGCAGGAAAATAAATACTTCTTTATTAGACCTTGACCCAAATAATAGTAAAGAGCAGGTCTTCAACTGGGGAATAATTCAGCCTGGAAGGCATAAAAGAATACATTTTATTAGCATCATTAAAAACTGATATTTCACCTGGGAAGCATTAAAATGATTGCAACTTCAGGTCAAAAACAAGGTGTCCTATGTCAAGTGCTCTGCAGTTTGCCAAATAAAAAATGATTCTGCATCTTGGTTACAATTCTAAACTGTGCTTATTATTCAGAAAGTAGAGCACTGAATTCTAGGAGGGCAACAGAAGTATGTAACCTAGGTACCTAGGCCTAAAGGTACTGATAAAGTCATCTAAGCATGTAAGTCCGATGTTGCCAGAGGAGAGCAGCACTGAATCTCACTTGTGTTGTTTTTCCAAACTGGGTTTTTAATTCAAATAAAATCCATTAGAAAAAAAAAAGTGATTGTGTCTTTCAAAGACTTGTTTCATTCCCTCACTATCCACTTGTCTGTTATAACACAAAACAAAGCTCTAGATTAGGAGTAAAGATAACCATTCAGAATGTCAGATCCTGGCCGCAGTTAACTTAGCAAAATTTAGCAAAAATAAATAAACAAAACACTTGCAGGGATCAATCCAGGTCACCCAAGAAAAGAAGAGCTGAGATCCAGTTAATATTTCCTAATATCTGGTAACAATCAATGGTCTATGAAATCCTCTTAACACACACGCTGTGCTTCGAGGAATTAACTGTTGCATGTAGCTGTTAGAAAGTACATTTCAAAAAGAAATCCTTGTGCAATTTGAGTAAGATTAGACAGTGATGGCGGATGTATACTGTTTGAGATTATCCGAAATCATAATAGGAATACAAATGTACATAATTATAACTTTAATATAAAGTATTTCTGACCACAGGATGTTTGTTATAGTTATCAATGGACACGACAGTTTTTTCTCATGCAATAAATGTCTCTGACCTTTGCTCCTGTACTTTACAGCTAACTATAATTGCTATACAAGCAAGTAGGCTGGAAACTGCCTAAGTAAAAGTCACACTGCCTTTTGAAAGAGTTAGTTTTGACTGCAACATTAAATTCTAGCCCTATTCCTTGAACTACTGAACAACCAACCTGCCCTGAAGGAAAGAGAAAATGGTCTTAAACCCAGGCCTTCCAGATTTCTTTTCTATCTTTGCTGACCAGTTATGTGACAGTGGCGGTAGAAAGTTAGAATATTTCTTATATACAATATTCTGTAACTTGCACACCAGTCCATCTCTTACATTTCTGGTCATAATTCTAATTATGATTACTCCATGCCATGTAACGTTCTTTTTGAAAGTGCTTGCCATCTGTCCAGTCAGCATGTCTGTAAGTCAAGCTATCCCTGTATAGCATAACCCAGATGTATGGAAGCATGGTAACTCAGTGGTAAGGTTTGTGCCATAAAGATTCTGGGTCCCGGGTCCAAGTCTGACCTCTGTCAATGTCTATGTGGAGGTTTCTATTTCTACCAGTGTATGCATGAGTTTGGGGGTATTCTGGTTTCCTCTCACATCTCTTAAGAGCATGTTGGCTGATTGGCTATGCTAACCTGCCTGGGTCATAGCTGAAAAGAGTTCAAGAAAGACAAGTTAACAAGTCGTTAAAAAATAAAAAGCACATTGCACACATTTGCATGTGCTGCTGTAGATATTCAGGGCTATGTGAGACAAATTAACAATGGTTGTTTAATTTCTCCCCTGCGTTTGTGTTTTGAGTACGTAATGCCTCCTTTTTTCTCCTCTGTCTTTTTAATTACCCTATAGCCATCTGTCATTAGCCATGTCCTGTAACCCCTCCTTGATCTACTCCCTGACATCCACGGCAGCTGGCTGGATTACCCCTCGTGGACAGGGGACCTGTATTTGGAGAAATACCACATGAAAGAGTCTGTGAAATACATCAGCCTGATGGCAAAGAGACAGGGCATCCATTTGCACTGCAGAGACCCAAAGTTTAAGAACAAACTTGTGGCGGCAGTATGGCTAAATGGGGAAGATAGAATGAAGCAGCTAACAGCTAGCCCACCTGTCCTGGAGGTGAAGGGTTTGGGGAAGCCCAATGGCTGTGCAACCTCTGGTAGAGACCAGGATATTCTTCAACTCAGGTTCAAGGGGGGTGTGACAAGGTGTGTCACATAATTGCACCAGCCACTCCCTAAGGTAGGAACTTTGATCAGCAGACATAAGAATGATAGCTCCCAGTCCCATGCAGTCACTCCCCATTGAGTCTCTGCATTCCCTGAGATTACACGCAAGTTACCATTCAGGGTGACTTTCAAAGAAGTTGTGGGGGGGGGGTGCCCAGAAGGAGCGTTCAGCGATCCGGAGAGGGAAGATGAGCAGGTGTGGAAGTTGGGAGTACATTCAAAGGCAGTGTAGGTGGTGCTTGGAGTGGACAAAAAGTGTTTGGGAAGTAGATAGATAGAAGATCAAGGGGATCCTGAATGGTGCCATCCTGACAGCTGTAAAGGGCTTTTTGTTATGCACTGTCCACTGTCCTCCCCCTAAATTTCATAATGTCTTCTACAATATCCCACCTGCCTTATTTGCTTGCATTGTCTGCTGTGCATAGTCTCTATCTTTGAAATATGGTGTTCAGTTTTTCTGTGCCTATGAGCCTTGTTTCTCTTGTCTGCAGTGTTACTGCCTCCCTTCATTGGCACTGCATGTAGCTGGACTTATTCCCCAGCTTTCAGGTATTGCATGGCATGAGTCTAGCAGTTTAACATAGAGGATTATAGCAGTGAGTGACTAACGAAGATTCATCCCTTATCCCAATGTCTGATTCCTGTAGTGACATTTTGCTTAGCATGTGATCTAAGCAAAGTCACTTATACTCAGTCAAGGGAATGTGCTTTTGGGTTGCCCTTGCAAAGATGCTGCTATGAGGTGTGAGTTTACCTTGTTAACAAATAACAAAATGATGATATAACCATTCTTCTGATAGCTTTCCATTTCCTCTGTGATTTTTAGTTTTAGCTTTATGTTGCATCTCCGCCTCCTCCTCTTCCCCCATGTTTAATTTGAAGAATCTTAGGTTGATTTGATTCTGTAGTCCTGTATGCAGTGGCTGCTTCCGATTATAAGTAAGAAAGCATCTCCCAGAAACAAATTGGGGAAAAAAATGCTTTATTCCCTCACTAGTTGTTTGAATCTGGTTGCTGTTATTAGACTGGTTGCAGGGTGACTGTTATAACATGTATGTCCTTTGTGCAGCATTATTTTGATTTTAAGCTTTTTCCCCAGTATCACCTGGTATTCCTATGTTTATTTATTTATATGTAAAGCAAATACATTCTGTGATGTTGCTTTTGTCAGAAGATGCACCCCAAATGATTGATTCTGTTGATATGTTACTTTTGGTTAGCCAATACACTGCCCCTCCATCTGTGAGATTGTACTTTGTAGATGTGTGGCCGTGCTGTCATCACTATTAAAGGTTCAGCATTATTTATTTGTTAACTAGGTAGATGGGCTGCTCCAAGCATCCCTTTCAGACACAGCCCAGGTCATAAGGCAAAATTGTATGTAACAAATCTTAATTGAGAACATGATGCCTGATTGTGGACCTGATTTAGTTAATCATCACTGACTGGGTCCCACTCATCATAAGCCTGCCTTGCTGATTGGTGATGATTGTAATTCATGGTCATGAAACAGTGCTTGGTTACATGTTTATTACCGAACAGGAGACCGTGCAGGCATGGAGAAAACAGTTACCATCACATACTTCCATTTGTTACCGTTCTTTATGTTTGTGTAGTCTCAGCATTACTAAGAAGCAGGGGACTTAGCCCCCCATAGCAGTGCTTTCTTTATATTTTTGTGTATTAAATTTGAGTGATCTGTGCGATCACTTCAGTGGGGGTTGTTTCAGTGTGTTTGTTTCCTGATGATGTTAACCAGACACGTCAGTGTATTGTGATCTTTCAGTAACTGGGCCATGATACACTGCCACCTCTGTGATTAGTAATCACTTGTTCTGTAATCCATTCAAACACATTCTGAGTGATGAAAGATCTTGAAAAAAACATAATCTTTGAATCCCATAGAAAGTGAACAGAGACACTGGGAGGATGGCAAATAAGAACCAAAGGCTAACTGATATATTGATAAAAAATGCATGTGAAAAGACCCTGGGGCAAAAAGAAAACATCAAAACTGCACGTATGCCAAAACAAAATACAGGAAGACGGCCACATATACATTGAATCCCTACAATTTTACATCATCGATTTCAGTTAATAAATAGGTGATTGGTCTCCTCATGGAATAATTGATCAGAATTCAGGAATGAGTGCACCTCACTAGAAGGCCAGCTGAAGTGAAAGGACTTGGGATATGCTGCATGAATTTCCAGTTGGGAAGGGGTGTTTTGTACTTCACTCAAATTTTCATTGTACACCAGCATGAAACAAAATTCCAAAGTTATAGGGAGGGACACAGAGGATGTCCTACAGAAAAATCTCAAACAGAGAATACATTCAACATGCCAACGTAATCTTTCCTGAATTTGTGGACAGAGGTATGTAGTGATAAAATTGTGAGATGACCAGTAAGACTCAGAAGGCAGCTATATTTCCCTAAAATTATTTGGCAAAAAAGTGATATATTTTAACTTTTTTGTTCTATATTTAAGTGGTATGGCTTTGTAATACTAGATGCTGGAGTTCGTTCTCATGACTTGAGTTTAGCAGTCTGATGCAGGTATGCACTTTTGTGGTCACTGCAGATGCATATTTCTCATCATTTGGATTATGAGCATTTGGAGTACAGTGCTTCTGAAAATCACTTTCAGTAAAATTTGTTCACTGCCCTGTTAACAGTCAACAAATGAAATGTCCATTATTAAACTGCACTGCACTGCCTGATTACGTTGCAGTCTGTTTGAGCTGTCATCCAGAACTAGCATTCTCAATAAATTAGTGTTTGGAAACAGGGTATATGCCACATGATTTAAGTAAATATTTCTTATAACATCAGTATTACAAAAAGTACTTTCTCTTCATGCAACTTACAAGTTATTGTTAATGGAAAATTGAATGTTCGACAGGGAGTCAGCAAACATTCATTCTTCCGTGGAGCGGCTTTCAACAAGCTAACTTATTTTATGATATAACTACTCACATAGGTTTGAAGGAGAAAACTACCTGTAATAAGAGATGTAGTTGCCAAGGAACATACCTCTGTTGTATCTGTAGAATGTAAATTGAAATTCTGAATTCACTGGGGCTGCAAGACCCTTTCATATGGTGTCAGGCACTGCTGTAGAAGAGAAACAAGAACTTCAGACAATGTTGGAATATTCCTGGAGTCCCTTGACACTGTACTTTCAAGGTTTTCAAAAATCTACACAGTGAGAAACAGCTGTACCCATTACAGGAGTACAGGTTTCACTGCATTAGGCAGCATTGTGTATTTGCTTTAGTAGAACCAGCATCACTCAGTTTTCAAAAGTGTCGGTTCAAGAAGTCGGAAGAACTGACGAGAGGTTTGGTAAAAAGGGCAAAAAAGAACTGTTATGTGCACAACAAATAGAATTATTCTCTTGACAGTTGTGCTGTGATAAGCACATTATAGTTTTTTAATTATTTTTTCAGTCTGAGTAATCATGGCAGATCAGGGGAATGGTGTATCCCATAATTTAATTTTTTATGTACTTTATTCCGTTATGTTCAAAGTGTTACAGTCTTGCAATCGTGTGTTTTAAGCTTAAGTCATAATATAGAAGCTTCTAAACATAAAGATGGGATGCTTCCACAGGCAAATGCAAGTCTGCTAAAGTTTTATTTGCCAAGTATGTTTACACTGGTAGCTTCAGTTCTAACGGTTCACAGAAAACAGATCTCTTTTAACAGGTTTACCATGCCTATAATTTAGTATGTAAAACTCTTTGTATATGATTGTACAGTATGCAAGGAGTACTTATTATGGTTTTAAAGACACAAAAGCTTTCTGTCTTCTACTGTTATTTTAGAAGGTATTGCGCAGTACCTTTAACTGTATTCCTTTTGGGAAGGCCATTGTGCTTAGGAACGAAGCTGTGTGTTGTTATATTGACTAGTTGAAATGGTAGTGCGATTCGTTGCATGGATGATAGAATTAATAGGTGTGTGTCTTGCAGACATCATGTAGTGAATATAATAGAGAACATCACAAATGAACTGAGAAGTAATCGGGAAGTACATTTTAGTAAAGCATGTTTCCATGTGCATTTCATTTGTTGATCGTGAATCTTATTTAGGTACGCTGGAAATCAGGACACATCTGATTTTGTTAACTGGATTTATTTACTGTGAAACCCAGGACACTTTTCTACCTATGACCCTCACTCTGAAACCCAGATTTCTTTCCTATGGTTGACCCAGAAATGTCCAGTATTAACAATGGGAGACAAACAATGTGCTTAATTAAAAAAAATAATAATGTTAATAAGCACAGTGCAGGGATACTTTCATCAGTTGTGTATACTGCTGACAATAGAGAACTTGCATATTTTTGAAGGATATAAACTTTGTGTGTGTTTGTTTTGCAGGGATATATTTTAATAGCCATGATTTTCTGGCACTTGGTATTCTCAGTAGTTTGTAATGCTTTTGTGGAGCTGCAGATAGCCCTGTGTAGTAACTGCACATTAATAGTGCAGTAATTAGCCAGCATCATGTTAGAGATGGTGGGGTGGGAGATTGGCCTAATGGTTAAGGGGTTTACCTTATGGACACAAGGTGTGAGGTTTGATTCTCACATAAGGTAATTAACTAGGCTTAAAATGACCCTAAAGGGGAGCTAGCCTAATACTAATCTATGAATCTATGCCAGCAGTCCATACAGCGGAGTGCTTACAGGGCACTGCTCTTCTGTCACATTTTTAACCAGTTCAAACCAATGAGCCTGTGGCAGAAAATATGCATGGACTGTACGAATTCTGCGTTAGGTGATTTTGCTTTGATGATGTATTGAGCAGCAGGGACTTCATTGTCCGATATTTCTTATACTTTACAGATAACTTGAAACTGGCTGTTGGAATTTTTAAAAATAGGAGTGTTTTATCTTTTGTAGAAGTATACCTTAATGTCTTCTAGCCTGGTGTTATTTTAAATAGGAAGGATAGGTGTCTTAAGTCTTAAAGGATACTGTCTCAAGGAATGTAATTGCATGTTTGTAGTGTATGATACCATAGTGTTAGGATAACTATAACCTATTCTATTACCACATAGAGTACAGTGCAAACTTATTTAACTACAGTTTAATTCCAGGCTGCCTGTGAAAGTCAACTAGCTAATGTCTGATGGCCATTTCATTTTCTTTTCTTTGTTTCTTAAGCACTTAGCTATCCATACGTACTTCTTTTACAAATGCAACCCGAAAGCACTGGTCTACTTAACTGATGTACATGGAGTTCCATAGTTTGCAAATAGGGGCCAAGAGAATCAAACCCTGGACTACAGGGTAAAGCGTATTAACAGATGATAACCATTCATTAATGGTCCAGAAGGGCTATGCTTACTACTACTTTTATTATTGTGTTGTACTAAAACTAGGGAGAAGGTAACTGTCAATTTAGTTTCTAACACTGCCATTAAAATGGATACCAGGGTTCAGAAATTCAGGAAAGATTGGGTCACAGTGAGCTGCTTTCATAATGTACAGTTCACTCCCCAAAATTAAGGCATGCGTTTCACTGGAGGAATTAATCTAGAGGCAACATAATTGGTTCTGTGCCACCAACAAATGTCAGTTCAGAAATGCAGGAAAATTACTGAGAGATGTAACTGTTATTGTACTGGTAAGTGACCACCTCAGTTCAGGCGGTAGTATGTTTGGCTTAGCCAAGAAGACGAGAAGGCTGTGACTCCTATCCCCCCAACTAGGTGCTTGGACTCACGTCTCAGTGCTGACATGGATAATGCAACACATTTGATGAGAAGTTAAACCAATGTTCTGGTTACCTTGGTTGGTGGTAGCATTGATGCGTGTTAAAGGTCTCTTACCAAAAAGAGCAGGCGAATCTCACCATTGTGAGTATAACTAGCACTCTGGGTCTTCCTTGTTAACAGGCTGTAGTCTTAGTAGAACTATCTCCATGAGCAGTTAATAAGTAGGTGGATGAGTAGGCAGACTGGAATATCTTTCTTTCAAAGTACTTTATTCCTTGTTCCATTTTATTAGTTTACTGTTTTTGGATAGTAAGTTGCTTTTTGTGCACCCTTCTACTTCTGTCCAGACATCTTCCATTAAGTAGGCTTTTTGGCTGTCACAGCACTTCAGCTGTCAGTATTTAGTTAACCAGCATTATGACAGGTATCCCAAATTGTTATCTTACCACTGACATCCCTTTGTTTGACTGTAGAAGAACAAGAAAAGAAAGAAAAAAATCTGTTGTTGGGTAAAGGTACTCTTCTGAAGTTCTGACACATTTTGCAAGAAGTGATTTATATACAGAGCTGTCAAAAGTCTGAGTTATTTCAAAAGAAAAAAATAAAACACCACATCATATCTCTTGCTTAAGTGGTCCTAAATACCAAGATATTATGATAGATTAAAGTGTTTCTAGTGTGTGGTCTGATGTCAGCAGAAAATAAATTCCTATTCCTTCCTGAAAATGAATAAATCATAACAAGAGTTAGCGCTGACAAATTAAAGAACAAACGTAGCATATCCCCTTCAACATTACTGTAATGGCATGCAGTGGTCTTTACATTTGATGACTCCGTGGGCGTCATGAACTCAGCACACATACATTTTTGTGCCTACAAGGGGCATCTTTATATCAAGCTGGATTCTTGTACTGGAGACGACCCTGAATCAAAGAGATGATCTTTATTTATTGGTTTGTTTTTGTTTGGTGACACATTGATGTCAGAGTTTGTCAGTACCTGTCCTATCACTGGACTAGAGGAAGGGAATGAGAGGAAAGTAAGATACAGTGATTAAAATCTGCCATTATACTGTCAGTTGCATGGTGGGAACAGAGTACTGTTTTAAGTTTTTTGGCCACCTTGGACCTCACGGTATTGGCCCAGCCTACAGTGCATCATGTCCATGCCAGGTCTACCAGCCATCCTCCTAACCCCCAGACTATTTTGGTATTTGCTGGGGCCCTTAGGGTATCCTTGGGGCTTGACCATCTATGCTTCCATCCAGGGGTAGCATCATTAATGACTGCCCTCCCAGGATGGGCACCCATCCCTCCCTGTCACTCCTTTAGTTGCCCAAGCCATTGGGTAGTATTTAGGGCTTTATCCCTTTACACCACTGGATCTGCCTAGGAACAGAGTACTGCTGAGTGTTTTCCTAACTTTACTTTCTTTTGTTTTCGTTTGCGATAGGGGGATGATAGGCTAGAAAAAAGGCATAATGTGCTGTTTTAGGACTTGTTCCATTTGTGATAAGAAAAAAAAAAATCAAGCTCATTATAACTGACATAAACATATTCCAAATACAGCTGTATCATCACAGCAGTACAAGAAAGAAACTACCTTTAAGCTGCACCATAAACCACTAAAATGAGAATAGTTTTTGAATAGTACATGTTTACTTGCAGTAAGACAGGAAAAGAAGATAGTAAGCTGATGACAAAAAGGCTGAGCTGATCTCGAGTGCCCTCCTTGATACTGTTATTCCAGGGTGAGCTGACCAGAAACATGTTGACCAAATAACCCATTCGCTGTTTTGTTTCATACAGGAAATGCCCATTAAGAGAGTAGTAAAGGAACCCAGGAAATGCCCATTAAGAGAGTAGTAAAGGAACCCAGGAAATGCCCATTAAGAGAGTAGTAAAGGAACCAGGAAATGCCCATTAACAGAGTAGTAAAGGAACCAGGAAATGCCCATTAAGAGAGTAGTAAAGGACCCAGGAAATGCCCATTAACAGAGTAGTAAAGGAACCAGGAAATGCCCATTAAGAGAGTAGTAAAGGAAACACTGGACTGCAAAAAGTAAAACTTCTTTCTGCCATTAACTACGAGTTGCTGTAAAGTTTCCTTTTTTTAATTTGTACACATACAAACACACACACACACTATATTGAGTATGTAATATTTTTTGGTATCTGGTGCTGCTGCTGTGACAATATAATTATAATTTTGATCTGGCCCACTGGCTAGAGGTTTGGTGTCTGCCTAATCTAGCAGTAACACAGCATTGATTAAATCACTTGAGAAACTACTGAATCTTCTGGTGATGGTAGGCTTTGAATGGCAGACAGACAGCTTACCTTCATATCTTTTTTTTAAGTCTCATTTTGTTCAATATAGTTTCACCAAAAGTCAGCCACAAATAAGTAAAAATTAGAAACCTTGAGTGAAGTGAGGCAAACCCCCATGCCTCCTTTACCTCCTGAACTCCTTCATTTACTATAATACCCTGAGAGATCACACAAGCTGAGGGCAATTGCTGTTTTTTCATTGAAATGATCCAGAAAAAAAAAAGGAAAAATCAGTGAGTTACACAAATGTTCTTTGTGTTTCACTGATGTTCATCGTGCATACAGCTGCAGTCATTACAGATGGGTTATCCTGCCGTCAGGCGGGTCCTCGGTCGGCCGAATTCCAAAGTCTAAGTCCGGCGTCGGTTGTCGTCGCTTCTTCCCTGACGTCAGTGTGGCAGGGGTATAAAAGAGGCAGCCGACGCCATTTTCTTCCGTCTTTCTTGCTGTGCGGTGCCCGAAGCAGAAGCAGTTCGCAAGTGCCGGTCGGCCAGCTCCTGAGATTTACGAAAGTATTTCAGCCGAAGTCTTCTTTAAAAGCTAAGTACCCCGTTGGGAAAACTTTTCTTGCCTCAGACCGATGTCAGACAAAGTTAATAATTGCATTTCTTGTGGGAAGCAAATACCGCATAAGGATTTTCACTCTTAGTGTATACCTTGCTTAGGGCCAGACTACAACGTCTCGGCCTGCCGTTTTTGTGCTAGGTTCATCAAGCGCACTATTAAGCGCCGGGCGGAGTTCGTCCTTCATTATTTTGGCAAAAAATTTAATTATATCATGTCGTCGGATACACCGACACCAGTTTTAAGCAAAAGACGCAAAGACAAGGACTGACATCCGAGGCCTGCACCGAGTACTGAGACCACGCTTAGGCCGACTACCGGTTCTCTGGTTCTCAGTGAGGCGCCTACGCAGCCCCTGACTGCTGATGAAACTATTTTACCGGTGTCTTCAGTACCTGAGGCCGCAGGCTCCTCGGTCTCCATTCCCACTGCAGATACCGACACCACTCTTGGCGGGGAAACTGAAAATTTAGTCAGGCCTGCCATTTCTGAAGGCGTCTTCAGGCCTTCCACCTTCTCTATTAAATCCTTCACTAAATCTAAAGCTGCCATGAAAACTAAAAAACAGGGTCCTCAGACCCCCTCTCAAGGCCCCATGCCTAAAAAACAGATGCTTAAAATGGCTGAAGATTTGATAACTCTCATCAGGGGTTCTCAACCCCCCTCTGACAAAAGACCCAGATTGGAGGAAGACTACCCTTCCTCAGACCAGGCTTCTATTACTCTGATGCTGAGGAGTCTATTCCCTCGGTATCCCCCCTGAGGACTACTCTTTTGGGGAAACCCTGCATACATTGAGAGAACACTTCCACTGGGTAAGCCAAGATTACTCAGATTCCAAGAAAAGGCTCAGGGAATTTCTACTGCTCCCCCAGCATAGGCCCCTGGTTATCCCTCCTGTTTTAGATATTTTGGATGATGTGTACGCAGAAGCCAGCCTTAATCCAGATTCTTTACCTCCAGCCCCTGTTAAACCAGACAGGTATTACCGGGTTCCTGATTCTCACCAGTTCCTTTATAAAAGCCATACTGCTGACCCAGAAATAATTTCACAGGGTCCCAAGGGAATAAAGGCCTCTACTGCTAAAAACCCTTTACCTTCAGAGAGAGATTCTAGAGCATTAGAAAGGTGGGGGAAAAAGGTGTATACATCTGCCACTTTAACCATGAGGGCATTAAACTGTCAGTTCCATATGTTAAAGTACCAACAGTTTTTGTTATCTCAGCTGAAAAGCAAAGTGACACAAACAGAACAACCAGATTTGAAAGAGTTGCAGGATTTGTTGCATGGAGCAGAGCAAGTGGGTAAACATACCATGCAGTGTGGTTTTGATGCTTTAGAGGCCTCATGTAGAGCTGCTGTCACTGGGTCTGTTATACGTGTAGACATGCTTGGCTCAAAGAGCAAACCTTACCAGATCATGTCAAAGCAAAGTTATTAGATGCACCACTTCAAAAAGATGTATTGTTTGGTGTTAAAGCTGAGGAGGTACTAAAGAAAATGGAGGAAAAAGCGAAATCTATGCAAACAGTGAAAGATTTCTTGCAGGTACAACCTCCACGCTTCAGCAGAAACTGGCCTTCAAAAAATTGGTCCTTTCCAGCCACGGACAGACCTCAAAGGGGCAGATACAGACACCCAAGGGGTAGAGGACAACCTCAAGGATCTTACAGAGCTAGACAGTGGCAAGCACCAACCCCAAGAGGTGGAGAAGATAGATCACAGTCATTTAGAAAACAGACACAATGACTTCCCCCTATGACTGCCAAACAAAGCTTTAATGGCAGCACCTTTGGGCGGAAAACTGGCATTATTTTCAAAAACTGGCACATTGTTGCAAAAGACAAATGGATTCTGGTCATTATAGACAGAGGCTACAGGTTCCACTTTCACACCCTTCCAAAAATGAGAGGCTTGCCAAACCTGCCACAAAATCAAAAGGCAGAGGCACAAAGACAAATTTCCGCTCTCATGGATATGAAAGCGATTCAAGAGGTACCTGCAAAAGAACAAGGTCAAGGTTTTTATTCCAGACTATTCCTGGCACCAAGGAAAGACAAAGATTGGAGACCCATCTTAGACCTATCCATCCTAAACACATATCTACAGGTGCCAAAATTCAAGATGCTCACATTACAGCAGCTTCTTCCCATGCTGGGCAAGGAGTCTTGGCTGGTAACATTGGACCTCAAGGAGGCATACCTGCATGTCCCTATCAGACAAGATTGCAGAAGATACCTCAGATTTCTTGCAGGTTCAACCCATTACCATTACCAATTCTCTGCATTGCCCTTTGGCTTATCTACTGTGCCCAGAGTGTTTATGAAATGCCTGGCATCAGTAATTGCCTTCTGCAGACAACAAGGAATACAAATCTACCCATATCTGGACGACTGCCTGATCCAAGCGGACAGCAAGGACATTCTATTGCAGCATCTGGCGTTTGTAATAAAACTGTTAAACTACCTGGGATACACAGTGAACAAAAAGAAATCAAAACTAATACCTTCTCAACAGATAATTTTCCTGGGTGCCAGCTTAAATACAACCACCCAGATGGCCTACCTCACGCCAGACAAACAAGGGCAACTGTCTCAATACTTCAACAAAATGGCAACTTTCACCAGACTAACTGCAAGGAAAGTCCTGCAGGCTCTGGGATTCATGGCATCTTGCATCCTACTAATACCATGTGCAAAGCTGCATATGAGGAAACTACAATGGTACCTAAAAAACTTATGGTCTCAACACAGCCACAGCTTGGAAACAATTATAACACTCATTCCATGCCTTCAAAAGGAATTTTTGTGGTGGGCTCAAGCATGCCAAAGAAACACAGGTCTCCCTTTATGTGTACCTCAAGCAACTCAAATCATCACAACGGACGCCTCAGACTACGCCTGGGGAGCACACATGGCAGATCAGTGCATTCAGGGAAAATGGTCCCAAAAAGAGAAGCACCTACATATCAACCAAAAGGAGATGCTAGCCGTGCAAAATGCTCTTATGACCTTCAAAGACCTACTGCATCCAGGCCAGCTATTGATAAGGACAGACAACACCACAGTCATGTGGTACATAAACAAACAGGGGGGAACTCATTTATACCCCCTGTGCAGGCAAGCCATGACCCTATGCAACACAGCACTGGAATTGCAAATTCAACTACAGGCACAATTCCTGCCAGGGAAGGAAAACACACTGGCAGACAACCTAAGCAGAAATATGACAGACCCACACGAATGGAAGTTGCATCCTCAAGTTTTCTCAAAGATAACTCAGGCATGGGGACAGCCAGACATAGATCTATTTGCTACCCACAGAAATTACCAGTTGGAAAAATTTTGTTCAAGGACCTATCATCCACAGGCCTGGAAAGTGGACGCACTCTCTTTCAATTGGACAACATTGACAGTCTATGCCTTCCCGCCTCTCCCTCTACTGACCAAAGTTCTATTAAAAGCCAGAGCAGAGAGGCCACAAATGATTCTCATTGCTCCAGACTGGCCACGACAACACTGGTATCCTCTCCTAAGGAGCCTGACACACTCCCCACCATGGATCCTACCTTTAGTCCCTCTTCTGTTGTCCCAGCACAACTACAAAACCCTTCACAGCCAGCTCAAAACCCTAAATCTAGCTGCATGGAGAATACCTTAATTTCCCAACAGACTCTCCTCTCCAAGGAGGTGCAGGATGTCATCTTGGAGGCCAGAAGACCCTCTACTAGAAAAGCCTACTCCGCCAAATGGAAAAGATTTTGTTCATGGAATCAAGAAAAGGGCCAGAATCCTTGGGTAATAAATATACCTCAAATTTTACAGTACCTAGCTGAGATGTTAAACAGTGGCCTTTCTTCTCCTCCATCAAGATCCACGCTTCAGCCATTTCTGCACAATACAATACAGATCCTCCTTTATTCTCACATCCTCTATTAAGGCAGTTCCTCAGAGGGGCAAAAAATATAAAACCCCCACGGAAACCACCAGTCCCAGCTTGGGACCTCAACTTCGTATTGGAAAAGCTGACCCTGCCTCCCTTTGAGCCGGCTTCTTCAACAGAGCTACAATACTTGTCATGGAAAACAGCCTTCCTTCTGGCTATTACCTCAGCACGCACGATTTCGGAACTACAGGCCCTCATGGCTGTGCAACCATTCATCATTTTCCATCAGGACAGAGTTTCCTTATGAACCCAACCCTACCTTCATGCCAAAGGTAGTATCCAGTGTAGCTTTGAATCAGACTATCCATTTACCTACCTTTTATCCAAATCCACAGAACAAAGGGGAGAGACTACTACATTCCTTGGACATTCACAGACAACTTCGTTATTACTTGGAGAGAACAAAGCCATTCAGGAAATCTGAGCAGCTCTTTGTGTCCTATGCTACAGGTGCTCAAGGAAAGGCCATTTCCAAACAGACAATTTCAAAATGGATAGCCCACTGCATACGCTTTTGTTATTCATTTCATGGAAAATCTGTGCCTGTATACATCAGATCCCACTCCACCAGGGCTACAGCTACCTCTGCAGCTTTCCTCAGGGGGGTCCCTACCAAGGACATTTTGGAAGCTGCTACTTGGAGTTCAGTGCACACTTTCTCCAAGCACTACCACCTTCCACTATACTCAAAATCTAGAACGGGCTTTGCCACAGCAGTCCTGCAGGGCATTCTCGCCCCTCCTAGTTCCACTTAGTGCCTGCCACCCTTACTTAGCTTTGGGATTCTACCCATCTGTAATGACTGCAGCTGTATGCATGATGAACATAGTACAGTTTTGTACCTACCATAAATGTAGATGTTCGAGTGCTCATACAGCTGCAGTCCAGGTTACCCTCCCTCCATCCCCTCTTAGGACAGGCTTATGACAAACACCTTTATCATACAACCTATTTGGGGTATTCTTTTATGGTGTATTTGCTTGCAACTACTGTTTTTGATTTATCTTCATTGCATGTTTGCATAATATTATGTTTTGCCTTCCTTTCTGGGGGCACCTGACATCTGGGGCAAGAAAAACTGAAGAAAATGGCGTTGGCTGCCTCTTTTATACCCCTGCCGCACTGACGTCAGGGAAGAAGCGATGACAACCGACGCCGGACCTAGACTTTGGAATTCGGCCGACCGAGGACCCGCCTGACGGCAGGATAACCTATCTGTAATGACTGCAGCTGTTTGAGCACTCCAACATCTACATTTATGGTAGGTACAAAACTGTACTTTGCAGTCATCACATTTGGTTTGTCCATGCCAGGGTTGCTTTCAGCCGGCCCAAATACCAGAGACTTAGTATTTCTGCGTCGGTTGCTGTTGCTTGAGGACTGACGTCAGGTCGTCAGTGGTACAAAGTAAGGCAGCCGACGCCATTACAGCAGTCTTTCTTGCTGTGGAGCCTGAAGCAGAAGCAGTTCGCATGAGTACCAGTCGGTCGCTACCTGAGTTTTCGTTTCCGAATTGAAGCTGAAGTCTTCTAAAGCTAAGTACCCTTTGGGGATCCTTTTTCTTGCACTAACCGATGTCAGAAAAAGTTAATAATTGTCTCACCTGTGGTAAGCAAATGCCACACTGAGACTTTCACTCTTACTGCGTCACTTGCCAAGGCCCAGACCACAACGTTCCCCGTTGTTGCTTCTGTGCTTTAACTCCAGAACTATCCGTCATTGGGCCCTTATTGTAGCCAGATATTTTCGTTTACAGTCCTCTAATTCCAATATGGCTTCGGTAAGCCATCTGATAGCAGATCTTCAGAAAAAAACGTAAAGATAAAGACAAAGACAGACCGCACAGGTCCAGAACTTCTGACGATGCTTCCGTTAAGCTAGTCGTCAGTCCTCCGGTACTCATTGAGGTGCTTTCGCAACCCCTGATGCCCGCTTCAGTTGATTCGCAGGCCGCTACCGAGACCCCTTTGGAGTCTGGTATGCTGCAAAATTCTCTTTTGTCTAAGGATTCTGCGGTCGTCTCTACCTTGGATGGGTCCGGAGCTGCTGAGCAGGCACCGGCTTCCGAGGAAGTCCTTCACACTGCCGAATCTTGACACAAACTGGTGTCTTCTTTCAAGTCTACCGTTCTTTTGAAACCAGCTGAGTTCCATCACCCCAGGGTTCGAACCACACCCAAGAAACCAGCTACCCACTCTCGGGCGCCTGCTACCTTGCCTCACTCTCAGATGCTTAAAATGGCAGAAGACCTTATCAGGCTGATCAGGGGAAGCCAAGCTACCCCTTCAAAAAGGAAAAGAGATCTTTCTCCAATAGTTTTGTGTGAACAAGAGTCAGATGAATCTGATGCATCTAACTGTGAAGACATGCAGCCCCTCTCCACTTATGATGCAAAGGAATCCATTCCTTCAGCCTCTCCCCCAGAGGATTTTTCCTTTGGGGAAATCCTGCATACTTTAAGGGAGCATTTCCAGTGGGAGAGTCGGGACGACCCTCAGTCTAAAAAGAGACTCGGGGAATTCCTAGATCTTCCGCAACACAGACCCTTGGCCATCCCCCCAGTCCTGGATGTGGTGGATGATGTTTTCCTTGAATCCAGCTTGACTCCTGATGCCCTACCTCCTGCTCCCAGAAAACCAGACAGGTACTACAGAGTCCCTGACTCACACAAATATCTTTTTAAAAATCCAACAGCTGACCTTGAGGTCATTTCTCAAGGACCAAAATGGATTAAAGCAACCTCTGCTAAGAATCCCACCCCCTCAGACAGGGATTCCCGAGCATTGGACAGGTGGGGTAAAAAAGTATACACCACAGCTACTCCTGCTATCAGGGCACTAAATTGTCAGTTCCATATGCTTAAATATCAGCTGCGGTAGCGTTGTCACCTCACAGCAAGACGTTGTCTCGGTCGATTCTCAGCTAGAGCGTCTTCTGTGTGGAGGCATGCGTGAATGGGCGTGCCGTCGTTGAAGGTTGGGCGTCAGGGCTGGTAACTCGGCACGTAAAAATCCACTACCAAACATTAGCGGACCGGAGTTCCGCTGTGGCGACCCCTAACCGGGATAAGCCAAAAGACACAACAACAGCAACAACAACCTTGGAACTCCTTAAACAAAAAATGTCCTCTTTTCCTGCTTGGGCAGAATCTAAAGATTTACAAGACTTAATGCATTCTGCAAGTCAAGTAACTAAACACACCTTGCACTGAGGTTTTGACGCCCTAGAAGCTTTTTGTAGGGCAGCAGTCACTGGATCTGTCATTAGAAGACATGCATGGCTCAAGGAACAACCCATGCCAGACCATGTCAAATCTAAATTGTTGTATGCACCCTTGCACAAAGATAACTTATTTTGCACTAAGGCAGAAGGGATCTTAAAAATGATGGAAGAAAAAACAAAATCTATGCAAACAGTTAAAGATTTCTTACAGGTCCAGCCCCCTAGGCTCAGCAGGCGTTTTCCCTCCAAGCACCGGTCCTTTCCTGCTCCGAATAAACAGGCCCAGCTTAGGACCAATGGAAACAGACCCCCCCAGACAGCAGCCTCAGGGAATGAAGAGATCTAAGCAGTGGACTACCTCCACTTCAAAACCAGGGAGTTCTATGCCACCCCCTTATGGTAAGAACTCACAATGACTCACCTCCTCCCGACCTCCCCCCTGCCCACCTTCACTTAGCCCAAGGAGGAAAACTCTCCTTTCACTCAAGCACCTGGGCCACCATTACCAAGGACCAATGAGTTCTGAACATTGTGTCTCAGGGATACAGATTCTTCTTCCACGCCCTTCCAACCCCAAAAGGGTTCCCAGATCTACCGCCAAATCGGTGGGCAGAGTCTCAAAAGCAAATCCATTCCCTGATCTCTTTGAGGGCAGTAGAGCACTTTTCCTACAGAACAGATAGGCCAAGGCTTCTACTCCAGACTTTTTCTGGTGCCCAGAAAAGAGGGAACCTGGCACCCCATCCTCGATATATACATTCAAAACAGCTTCCTGATGATCCCAAAATTCAAAATGCTTACCCTCCAGCAGCTGTTACCCATGCTCTCCAAGGATGCTTGGCTAGCCACCCTGGATCTAAAAGAGGCCTACCTCCACATTCCTATCAGGGATTCATGCAGAAAATATCTCAGCTTCAGGGCAGGATCTCAACACTTTCAGTTCTCTGCGCTTCCCTTTGGCTTATCTACTGCTCCCAGAGTTTTCACAAAATGCCTGGCTCTGGCCATTGCCTTTTGCAGACAAAGAAATATTCAAATTTCCCCCTACTTAGACAACTGCCTTTTTCAGGCAGACAACCAGGAAAAGCTGCTCAAACATCTGGCCTTTGTAAAGAGCCTACTAACCTCCCTATGGTACACAATCAACGAAATGAAATCAAAACAGGTGCCCACCCAAAGGATAATCTTCCTGGGAGTAAGTCCGGACACAGCATCCCAAATGGCATACCTTACACCAGAGAAACAAATTTTCCTGTCATCCCACTTCTCTCAACTGGCCACTAGGCCCCAGCTTTCTGCAAGTAAAGTCCTGCAAGCTCTGGGGTTAATAGCATCTTGCATACTCCTCATTCCATATGCCAGACTGCATATGAGGAAACTTCAGTGGTACCTAAAGTGCCTTTGGTGTCAGCACTCTCAAGACCTGGAAACTCTTCTACCTATAATTCCTTGCCTCAGAAAGGAATTTCTCTGGTGGGCAACAGCATGTTCCCACAACAAGGGACTGCCCTTCTCCCCACACCCCGCCGCCCAGACCCTCACCACAGACTCATCAGACTATGCTTGGGGTGCACACCTGGATGGCAGGTGCATACAGGGCCAATGGAGACAACAACAAATCCCCCTGCATATCAGTCAAAATGAGATGATGGCTGTGCAGCAATAGCTTTCAAACCCCTTCTCTCTCCAGGGGTTCTCCTGATCAAAACAGACAACACCACTGTGATGTGGTATATCAACAAGCAGGGAGGGACTCACTCCTACCCTCTATGCAGGCTGCCCATGACCCTTTGACTCACGGCCTCTTCCATGCAAATACACCTGTTAGCACAATACCTACCAGGCTCTCTCAACTCTCTGGCAGACCAATTAAGCAGAAACCTTTTGGACCCACATGAGTGGCAGCTCAACAAAAGTACCTTCTTCCTAATAACTCAGAAATGGGGAACCCCAAAGGTCGACCTCTTTGCCTCCCACACCAACCATCAGCTCAGCAAATTCTGGACCAGGGAGCATCACTGCATTGCTTGGAAAGTGGATTCCCTGTCCTTCCCCTGGGTCAACCTCTCGGGCTATGCCTTTCCTCACTTACCTCTCATCCCCAGTGTACTGCTCAAAATAAGGGAGGAAAAACCAAGGACCATTCTTACAGCTCCAGACTGGCCCGGACAGCACTGGTACTCCTTGCTACGCAGCCTGTGCCCACTGCCTCCATGGCATCTCCCTCAGATTCCAAATCTCCTAACCCAGAGGGAAGGGGAATTAATGCATCCCCAATTGCAGACACTCAATTTGGCAGCTTGGCTTATTCCCTATCCCCAAACCAATCTGCCATCCTCCGTAAAAAGGTTCTGGATGTTATCCATGAGGCCAGATGCCCTAGCACCAGAAAGTCTTATGCAGATAAATGGAAAAGGTTCTGCACCTGGATCCAGGCTAAGGGGGCCAATATGGCACAGCCCACCATCCCTTTCATCCTGGAGTACTTAGCTGACCTACTACACAGTAGTCTCTCTTTCTCCTCTATAAAAATTCATGTCTCTGATATTTCTGCTCATTTTACCACTGAGCAGCCCCTTTTCTCACACCCTTTGATCAGACAGTTCCTCAGAAGGGCTAGCAACTTGAGCCCCCCCCCCCCCAGAAGGGCACCAACACCAACTTGGGACCTTAACTTTGTCTTGGAAAAGCTCACCCTGCCCCCTTTCGGACCAGCTTCTTCTGCAGAGCTAAAATTTCTCTCCTGGAAGACAGCCTTCCTTCTGGCCATCACTTCAGCCAGAAGAGTCTCTGAACTGCAAGCACTCATTGCTGTGGAACACTTCATCATCTTCCATGCAGACTGGGTATCCATCAGAACTAACCCATCCTACATGCCCAAGGTGGTGTCCAGTGTGGCTCTCAACCAATCTTTTAATTTGCCCACCTTCTTTCCTAATTCCCAGAACAAGGGGAAGGGATTATTCACTCTCTAGATGTGCACAGACAGCAAAGGTACTATTTGGACATGACTAAACCCTTCAGAAAGTCTGACCAATTGCTGGTTAGCTTTGCTACAGGGGCAGAAGGCAAAGCCATCTCCAAGCAAACCATTTCCATATGGATAGCACACTGCATCCATTTCTGCTACAAACAGCATGGTAAGCCTCCCCCCAAGGGGGTAAGGACACACTCCACCAGAGCAGCCTCCACCTCTGCAGCTTTCCTCAGAGGAGTCCCCACCAGGGACATCTTGGAGGCTGCCACCTGAACATCTGTTCACACTTTTAAAAAGCATTACCACCTGCCTCTCTTCTCCGAATTCAGGGCAGCGTTTGCCTCTGCAGTCTTGCAGGGCTTCCTAGACTGCCTTCACCCATTTCCTCAGCTTTGGGAATCTACCCAAATGTGATGACTGCAGCAGTGAAACACGAAGAACATAGTACAGTTGTGTACACTTACCATAAATGTAGATGTTTGAGTGTATTCACTGTTGCAGTCCTGGTTTCCCTCCCTCCGTCCCCCTTTCTACTCTTTCTCCTTTTGTTGTCATTCTTCCTTGTTGTTCTCCTTTCCTTACAAGGGACATATTGGTATTTATTTTCAACTGGTGGGGTTCTTCCACCAGAACCTGGCCTCCTACTTTGGGGGCTCCTGACAGGTTAGGGCAAGAAAAACTGATGTAATGGTGTCGGCTGCCTTACTTTATACCACTGACGACCTGACATCAGTCCTTAAGTGACAGCAACAGACGCAGAAATGCTAAGTCTCTGGTATTCTGGCCGGTCGAGGGCTACCCTGGCAGGGATAACCCAAATGTGATGACTGCAACAGTGAATACACTTATGGTAAGTGTACACAACTGTACTTGTTTTTCTTTGGGGGGGGGTGCTCTCTGGTACCTTTTCCTGGCGGTGGTCTAACACAACACATATTATCTACGGGAAATATGGTGGTATATCCATTAAAGGTGCATTGGTGTCATCAGACACTGGAGACCATGAAGAAAATGGGTATGGGTTTGACTTCTACTCTTAGCCATTTCTGCCCCGGCCCTGTCCCAGCATGACATGCTTTAAATGCAACATTTCCTTTCCCCAAAGTACATTCCCCTCCCAAGAGAATAATCCCCATGGTTTCACATATTAAAGAAGCATGACTCCTCCTCTGTGTCATTTCTATCCTAATCTGCTTCCTCGTTGTACATTATGTTGGGGCTGAATGAAATCTCTTAAAAACTTTCATTAAGAATTTATTTCTTTGCACTTGTATCACTTTGACTGTCTTGTCTGGCTACGTTTTCCCAAGAAAAACACACATTAAGGTACCTGGTATTTGATTATTTTTTATTTCACACCCACTGAGATCATAAAGCTAATCAGGCTCAAATTTCATTACTCTCTCACTTTGTGATGTCATATAAAGCTGCACTCTTTCCTTCCTTGGGAGTGTAAACCCACTAAGCCTTTAGTAGTGTGAAGGTAAATAAACTCAATAACCAGTGAGAGCAGCTTCACTAATTAGCCAAACTGCAGCCTAGGAAATGTGGTACTATAGCTGACAGGAAGGAAGACAGGACATGTAACTTAAAAAAATGTCAAAAAGACTATGTTATTTAGATGTTCTTCATGTTTCACTGTTGCAGTCATTACATTTGGGTTATCTGCTTGCAGCAGGTAGCCCTCAGTCGGCCTGATTATCAAAGTCTTGGGTCCTGTGTTGGTTGCTGTCCATCTTCCATGATGTCAGGTAGTCAGGGGTATAAAGCATGCAGCCGATGCCATTACATCAGTCTTTCTTGCCGTGCGGTGCCCGAAGCAGAAACAATTCACAAGTGCCAGTCGGCCGACTCCTGAAATTTTCATTTTCGAGTTTCAGAGCCGAAGATTTCAACAAAGCTAAGTACCCTGTTGGGGATCCTTTTTCTTGCTTTAAATCAATGTCAGTAGAAGTTAATAATTGTATTTCTTGTGGAAAGCAAATACCTCATAAAGATTTTAATTCGTACTGCATTGCTTACTTAAGCCCAGACCATGACGTCCCTTGCTGTCGGTTTTGTGCCTTATTCAAACCTCAAATTATTCGTCATCAATTCATGTTCGCATCTAAATATTTTGGTACTCGGTTCAGTTATCCAGAAATGGCTTCGGTAAGCCACCCGACTACCAACATTCCGAAAAAAACGCAAAGATAAAGACAGAGACAGACCACATAGGTCCAAAACTGCCGAAGACGCTTCTGTTAAGCTAGTCGCCAATTCACCAGTACTCAGTGAAGCGCTTTCTCAGTCCCTGATACCCGCTTCTTCAGATTTGCAGGCCTCTACTGAGACCCATTCAGAGTCCGACATGCCGAAAGATGCTTCTTCGACTGTGGAACCTGCTGATGTCTCTACCTTGGATGGGTCTGGAGCCGCTGTGCACGAACGGCTTCTGAGGGTGTATTCAGGCCTACTGACTTGCATATTAAACCAACGCCATCTTCTTCAAGGCCTAAAACTCGATCCATGCCTAGAAAACCGACACCCAGACCGCATGGTCAGGCCCCTATGCCTAGAAAACAAATGATAAGAATGGCTGAAGACCTTATTACTCTAATTAGGGGAAGCCACCCTTCTCCCTCTAAAAGACCTAGAACTGATTTTCCTTCTGATTCTTCTGATCAGGATTCTAACATTTTCTGATGACCATAAGTTGCCCTTATTTACCTGTGAGGATTCTGATGCAGAGGACTCCATTCCCTCTGCTTCCCCTCCAGAGGATTTCTCTTTTGGTGAAACTTTGCATACTCTTAGGGAGCATTTCCACTGGGAAAGCCAGGATTACTGTGACTCCATAAAGAGGCTTAGGGAATTCTTACTCCTACCTCAACACAGGCCTTTAGCTATCCCTCCTGTACTGGACATTGTAGGAATTCTTACTCCTACCTCAACACAGGCCTTTAGCTATCCCTCCTGTACTGGACATTGTAGATCATGCCTTCTTGGAATCTAGCCTGCCCCCTGAACCTTTACCTCTGGCTCCCAGAAAACCTGACAGGCATTACAGAGTACCTGATGCTCACAAGTTCCTCTTTAAGAATCCTACTGCAGATCCTGAGACCATTTCACAGGAACCCAAAGGAATTAAGGCTACTACTGCCAAAAACCCTACCCCCCCCCCTCTGATAGAGATTCCAGAGCCCTGGACAGATGGGGTAAGAAGGTATACACTGCTGCTACGTTGGCCATTAGGGCCTTAAACTGCCAGTTTCATATGTTAAAGTATCAGCAGCATATTATTGGATTGCTTAAACAGAAAATTATATTGATTCCTGACTGTGCTGAAAATAAAGAATTACAGGAATTAATGCATTCTGCTGAACAAGTTGGAAAGCATACTTTGCAATGTGGTTTTGATGTATTTAGAGGCATCTTGCAGGGCTGCTGTCACTGGGTCTGTAGTTTGAAGGCATTCTTGGCTTAAGGAGCAAACTTTTCCAGATCATGTTAAAGCTAAATTACTGGATGCTCCCTTAAGCCAAGACCGCCTGTTTGGTAACAAAGCAGAAGACGTACTTAAAAAGATGGAGGAAAAAACTAAATCTATGCAAACTGTTAAAAGATTTCCTGCAAGTACGGCCTCCCAGATTTAGTAGGCACTGGCCTTCTAAGAATTGGTCATTTCCTGCCTCTTCCAGGCCTTCTCAGTCCAAACCCAGGACCAGCAGACCACCCAGGCTTCAGTCTCAAGGTACTCTCAGGCCTAAGCAGCGGGGGGCTCCCACTTCCAAAGCTGGAAGTAGTAAGACACCCCCCCCATGGTAAATTGTCACAATGACGTAACTTTAAACCTTCCAAGCCCTGCTCAACTGACTGTTCCTTTTGGGGGGAAAGATTGCCCTGCATACAAAAAACTGGGAACTCATTACCAAAGACAAATGGGTTTTAAGTATAGTTTCCCAAGGATACAGATTCCACTTCCACTCCTTACCAACCCCAAACGGTTGGCCAGACCTACCCCCAAATCAGTGGGCAGAGCTCAAAAGCAGGTTCTCTCTCTTCTAAGTGTCAGGGCTATTCAGCCCGTCTCAGAAGAGGAATGTCGGCAAGGTTTTTACTCAAGACTTTTCCTGGTACCCAGAAAAGACAAATCCTGGCGTCCTATCCTGGACCTGTCTATCCTAAATACATTTTTGGTAATCCCAAAATTCAAAATGCTATCTCTTCATCAGCTGCTTCCTATGCTAGGCAAAAATGCCTGGTTGGCAACACTGGATTTAAAGGAAGCCTACCTGCACATCCCAATAAGGGAATCTTGCAGAAAATACCTACGCTTCAGAGCAGGCTACATGCACTATCAGTTCCCTGCACTGCTCTTTGTCTTATATACTGCACCCAGGGTATTCGCAAAGTGCCTACCTCCAGTCATTGCATTCTACAGGCAAAGAAATATTCAAATATACCCATGCCTGGACGATTGTCTAAGTCAGGCAGAAAGCCAGGACATACTGTTAAATCATATGGCATTTGTAAAGAAATTACTAACTTCTCTGGCTACACCATAAATGAAAATAAATCACATCTAGTACCCTGCCAACAAATTTCATTCATGGGAGCAAGCTTGAATACAACTTCCCAGATGGCCTACCTCATGCCAGAGAAACAAGTTTATTTGACAGCCTACTTCAAACTACTGGCCACAAAGGCCAAGCTATCTGCAAGGAAAATACTGCAAGCCCTGGGGTTCATGGCTTCTTGCATTCTACTAATTCCATATGCAAGACTGCATATGAGAAAACTGCAATGGTATCTAAAAAGCCTATGGTGTCAATATTCTCAGGACCTAGAATCAATGATTCCTATTATCCCTTGTCTAAAGACAGAGTTCCTTTGGTGAGCAGAGGCCTGCCACCCCAACAAGGGGCTGCCATTCACTCTGCCCCCTGCCACCCAAACCCTAACAACAGATGCATCAGACTATGCATGGGGGGCTCACTTGGCAGGGCAGTGCATTCAGGACAAATAGAACCCGAGTCAAATGCACCTGCATATCAATCAAAAAGAAATTTTAGCTGTACAGAATGCTCTGACAGCCTTCAAGGACCACATTCTTCCAGGACAGTTATTGGTAACGACGGACAACACCACTGTTATGTGGTACATGAACAAGCAAGGATGAACCCACTCATGCCCTCTCTGCAGACTAGCCATAGCTCTGTGGAACACAGCCTTGAGCTACCAAGTGCATCTACAAGCTCAATTCCTGCCAGGCAAGCTAAATACACTGACAGACAACCTAAGCAGAAATCTCATGGACCCACATGAGTGGAAACTGGAACCAAAGATATTCAACATTTGGAGAAGCAAATGGGGGAGTCCTGAGATAAACCTGTTTGCCTCCCCTCAGAACTACCAATTGGACAAATTCTGTGCAAGGACTCACCACAGACAAGCTTGGAAAGTGGATGCCCTTCCCCCTGTGCCTCTCCTCTCCAAAGTTCTGCTAAAGATCAAACAGGACAAACCAAGGACAATACACATTGCACCAGACTGGCCATGCCAACACTGATACCCCCTCTTGCTCAGTGTGTCACTGCTGGAACCATGGCACCTGCCTCAGACCCCTTCCCTGCTGTCCCAGCAGGGGGGCCAGATTCTGCACTCCCATCTTCAAACCCTGAACCTTGCAGCCTGGCTAATTACCTGAACTCTACGTTACCATCCCTCAGTAAGCAAGTGATGGATGTCATTCTGGAGGTAAGGAGGCCTAGTACTAGAAAATCCTATGCTGAAAAATGGAAAATATTCTGTTCTTGGAGCCAAACTCAGAGGGTGGGCACAACAGTGCCCAATTTACCACACATTCTTCAATACTTAACTGAGATGCTTCACAAGGGCTTTTCCTTTTCTTCCATTAGAATTCATGCCTCGGCCATTTCAGCACTTTATAATACAGAGCCATCCCTCTTCTCTAATCCACTGTTGAAGGTATTCCTCAGAGGGGCCAAAAACTTAAGACCGCCCAGGAGAGCCCCTACTCCAGCCTGAGATCTTAACTTTGTGTTGGAAAAGCTCACTCTACCTCCCTTTGAGCCAGCTGCAAATGCAGAGTTGAAATTAATTTCTTGGAAAATAGCCTTCCTTCTAGCCATCACTTCAGCAAGAAGGGTGTCTGAATTACAGGCCCTCGTGGCAGTGGAGCCTTTCATCATCTTTCATGTGAACAGGGTGTCCCTCAGGACCAATCCTTCCTTTATGCCAAAGGTGGTATCCAGTGTGGCCCTTAATTAGTCCATTCATTTGCCAACCTTCTTTTCTAATCCACAGAACAAAGGGGAACGAATACTGCACTCCTTGGACATGCATGGACAACTTATATTTTACTTCGACAGGACTAAGCCTCTCAGGAAATCTGAACAACTATTGGTTGCATTTGCTACAGGGGCAGAGGGGAAGGCCACTTCAAAGCAAACCATTTCTAAGTGGATAGGCCATTGCATTCATTTCTGCTATAAGCACCAACCTACCCTACAGGGGATAAGACCACATTCCACGAGGGCTGCATCTACCTCTACAGCCTTTCTCAGAGGTGTCCCTACCAGGGACATCCTAGAAGCTGCTACCTGGCGTTCTGTACATACCTTCACCAAGCATTATCACTTGCCAATTGTTTTCTAAATCCAGAGCTGGTTTTGCCACTGCAGTTCTGCAGGGCCTAATAGCTGGTCCTAATGCTCTCTAATTGCCTCCTCCCTTTCTTAGCTTTGGGAATCTACCCAAATGTAATGACTGCAACAGTGAAACACGAAGAACATAGTACAGATGTCCTTCAAGGATGCATCTGCAGTCATAACATATGGGTTGTCCTGCCTCAGGCAGCCCTTCGGTCGGCCGGATTCCAAAGTCTGGGTCTGGCCTCGGCTGATGTCACATCTTCCCCGACGTCAGAGCTGCTGGGGTATAAAGGCATCAGCCGACGCCATTTTCCTCAGTCTTTCTTGCCACGCAGTGCCCGAAGCAGAAGCTGTTCGCAAGTGCCGGTCGGTCAGATCCAGAGATTCAGCTACCGAAGACTTCTAAAAAGCTAAGTACCCCGTTGGGGACTCTTTCTTGCCTCAGCCGATGTCAGACAAAGTAAATAATTGTTTAACTTGTGGGAAACAAATACCTCATAAGGATTTCCATTCCTACTGCCTTCCTTGCTTAGGCCCAGACCACGACGTATCAGCTTGTTTAGCCTGTGCCTCCTTCAACCGACGGACTCTTAGACGTCGGTCGGAGTTTGCAGAAAAGTTTTTTGGATCCGCTTTTGCATATAAAATGCCGTCGGAGACTCCGACTACACATTTAGCCAAAAAACGCAAGGAAAAGGACCGACACTCGCGGCCCGTGGTTTCGGCCGAAACCACGGTTAGGCCTACCGCGAGTGTCTCAGTTTCGGCTGAAACCGAGGCCTCGGTTCTACCTTCTGCCGAAATCATACCTCCGACAACCGAGGCCAGCGAGGCCCTGGCCGAGTCGGCTACAGAAATCCCTACCGAAGAAGCAAGCGCACAAGAATTGTCCGACACCATTCCTTTGGACATTTCAACTCCTGCAAGTGGGGCAGCTAGGCCCCCTGCTTCTATGTCTATTAAGGCTTTCTCCAGGGCTAAAGCAGCTAAAATTACAAAAGCTTTACCTGCAAAATCAACTTCTCAGAGACCTTCCTCAAGTTCCCAGATTCTCAGTCTTGCTGAGGACCTTATATCTCTGATTAGGGGTTCCCAACCTCACCCAGACAGGGCCTCCCAACCTCCTCCTGACAAAAGGCCCAGGACTGAACCCCCTGAACCTCTCTCCTCTGACTACTCCTCGGATGGATCTGATTTGTCAGACCATCAGGAAGGGCCATACTCACCTTATGAGGATTCTGACGCAGAAGACTCTATCCCTTCTGCTTTCCTTCCAGAGGAATTTTCCTTTGGGGAAACTTTACACTCTATGAGGGAACACTTTCAATGGCAGGGTCAGGATTTCTCTGATTCTAGAAAAAGACTAAGGACTTTCTTACACTTGCCACAGCATAGGCCTTTAGCCATACCTCCTGTGCTAACTGTAGTTGATGATGCATATAATGATGTCAGCTCTGCCCCTGACTCACTTCCCCCAGCCCCTGCTAAACCTGACAGATACTACAGGGTTCCGGATTCCCACTTCCACTTGTATAAAGCCCATGCTGCAGACCCAGAAACTATTTCTCAGGGCCCGAAAGGTGTTGCAGCTGCCACTGCCAAAAACCCACTACCCTCTGAAAGGGAGTCAAGAGCATTAGAGAGATGGGGAAAAAAGGTTTACACATCTGCTACTCTTTCTGCCAGGGCTTTAAACTGTCAATTCCATATGATACAGTACCAGGAATATTTGTTAGATCAGCTGAATAAAAAGCTTTCTTCTCCTGAACCTTTAGACCGTAAGGCCCTTCAGGATTTGGTGCACAATTCTCAGCAGGTCAGTAATCATTTCTTAAAATGTGGCTATGATGCACTGGAAGCTTCATTTAGATCAGTTATGACTGGGGCAGTAATTCGTAGACATGCCTGGCTAAAAGAGCAATCCTTGCCGGACCATGTCAAAGCTAAACTCCTAGATGCTCCAATGGAGAAACAAAGTTTATTTGTCTCCCCTGCACAGGAGATTCTAAAGAAAGTGGAAGAAAAAGCAAAATCTGTGCAAACAGTTAAGGATTTTCTGCAGGTCCAACCTCCGAGGTTCAGCAGAAACTGGCCTTCAAATAATTGGTCCTTTCCAGGCACCTCCAAAGCACAGAGGGGCAGGAATAGACACCCAAGAGGCAGAGGTCAATCAAAGGGTTCCTACAGGGGTCGCCAGTGGCAACCTGCCAACCAGAGGAGTACTGCCACAGCTGCAACTACAACCACTTCCACAGGACAAACACAATGACTTGACTCTGATTCCGCCTACAAGGGAACAACTGGAAGCACCCCTGGGTGGAAAATTGGCTTTATTCTCAAAAAACTGGCATTGCATTACAAAAGACAAATGGACATTGCAAACAATAGACAAAGGATACAGGTTTCATTTCCACACTTTACCAAGAAGGAGCGGAATGCCAAACCTTCCACCAAACCAGAAGCCAGAGGCTTTAAGACAAATCAACAATTTACTTCAGATGAAAGCAATAGAAAGGGTACCATCTATGGAACAAGGTCAAGGGTTTTACTCCAGACTATTCCTTGTACCAAGAAAAGAAACCCAATGGAGGCCTATTCTCGACTTGTCCGCACTAAACACATATCTCATTGTGCCAAAATTCAAAATGCTGACCCTACAGCAACTTCTTCCCATGTTGGGCAAGGAGTCTTGGCTGGTGACTCTAGATCTCAAGGAGGCATACCTGCACGTCCCTATACGACCAGATTGTAGAAGACACCTCAGATTTCTTGCAGGATCAGAGCATTATCAATTCTCAGCATTGCCCTTTGGCTTATCTACTGCGCCCAGAGTATTTTCGAAATGCCTGGCATCAGTAATTGCACATTGCAGGCTTCAGGGAATTCAAATCTACCCATACCTGGACGACTGCCTAATACAAGCGGAGAACAGGACAAGACTTATAAAGGATTTGGCCTATGTCATACACCTGTTACAGGCCTCGGGATACACAGTCAACATCCAGAAGTCAAGACTAGTGCCATCCCAAAGGATAACCTTTTTGGGTGCGGATCTGGACACAATAACTCAGATGGCTTTTCTCACAGAAGAAAAACAAAAGCAACTCCCAGTCTACTTCATGGATTTGACAAGACAAACTCAGCTCACTGCAAGGAAAGTCCTGCAGGCCCTGGGTTACATGGCATCTTGCATAATCTTGATCCCACATGCCAGGCTGCATATGAGGAAATTACAATGGTACCTAAGGAATGTATGGTCTCAACAGAGGCACAGTCTAGAAACCATGATTCCAATCATTCCATGCCTGAAAAAGGAATTCCTGTGGTGGGCTCAGGCCTGCCAGTCCAACAGAGGGTTGCCTTTCAACAAACCACAACCAAGGCAGACCATCACCACGGACGCCTCAGACCTAGGATGGGGAGCACACATGGAAGACAAGTGCATCCAAGGCCTATGGACTCAAGACCAGCTGAATTTGCACATAAACCTAAAGGAGATGCTGGCAGTGAAGCATGCAGTCGAGGCATTCAAATCATTCCTCCAGCAAGGTCATCTGCTGATAAGGACAGACAATACCACAGCCATGTGGTACATAAACAAACAGTGAGGCACGCATTCCTACCCTTTATGCCGGATGGCAATGGATCTGTGAAACCTAGCCCTGAATCTCAACATCCAACTGCAGGCCAAATTCGTACCAGGAAAAGAGAATTCACTAGCAGACAGCTTAAGCAGAACTACCACGGATGCTCACGAATGGATGCTGCATCCAGACATCTTCAAAATCATAACAAACAAATGGGGAATGCCAGAGATAGACCTGTTCGCCTCCCCACTCAACAACCAACTAAGGAAATTCTGCTCAAGAGTAAACCACCCACAAGCCTGGAAGGTGGACTCCCTCTCTTTCAACTGGAATGCCCTAACAGTGTATGCTTTTCCACCACTCCCATTGATGTACAGAGTACTACTGAAGATCAGAGAGGAACAGCCAAAGGTGATACTGATAGCTCCAGACTGGCCAAGGCAGCACTGGTATCCGCTACTGAGAAGCATGTCTCGGACGAACTCATGGCCTCTACCCCTATGGCCTCTACTTCTAACGCAGAACAACTTCAAGACACTGCATCCAAACTTGAAAACACTGCAGCTGACTGCCTGGAAAATTGCCTAAAACAGAACCAAACTATCTTATCTCAGAGGGTCAAGGACATAATCCTGGAGGCTCGTAGACCCTCCACAAGAAAGACATACTCAGCTAAATGGAAGAGATTCCTCATTTGGAGCGCTTCAAAGGGTACAAATGTCACACTGGCAAACCTAGCACACATCCTAGAATACTTAGCAGAACTGTTCCACAATGGCCTGTCCTATTCCTCCATTAAGATTCATGCTTCAGCAATTTCAGCAGAATACAACATGGATCCTCCTATCTTCTCTCACCCTCTCCTCAGACAATTTTTAAGAGGGATCAAAAATGTAAAACCTCCAAGAAACCCCCTCTTCCTGCATGGGATCTCAATTTTGTGCTGGAAAAATTAACACTACCCCCTTTTGAACCAGCAGCATCAGCAGGCTTACAGTTCTTATCTTGGAAAACTGCTTTCCTTCTAGCAATCACTTCAGCAAGAAGAGTATCCGAGTTACAGGCACTGATGGCAGTGCAGCCTTTCCTTATTTTTCACCAGGACAGAGTGTCTCTGAGAACCAATCCTACTTTCATGCCAAAGGTGGTATCTAGGGTATCCTTGAACCAAGCTATTCATTTGCCTACGTTCTTCCCTAACCCACAGAACAGGGGGGAAAAACTACTGCACACCTTGGATGTACACAGACAACTACGCTACTATCTGGACAGAACTAAAACCAGCAGAAAAACTGACCAACTTCTGGTAGCATATGCAACTGGAGTGCAAGGAAAAGCAATTTCCAAACAGACAATCTCTAAATGGATAGGAAATTGCATTCGTTTCTGCTACTCTTTTCATGGAAAGACAGCTCCTGAAAATATCACGCCTCACTCCACAAGAGCCACAGCCACCACTACAGCTTTCCTACGAGGGGTGGCTACCAAGGACATTTTAGAAGCTGCTACTTGGAGCTCCGTGCATACATTTGCCAAGCATTACAATCTACCTTTATACTCCAGATCCCGAGCAGGTTTTGCAACTGCAGTTTTACAGGGGATCATAACTACACCATCCTTATCTTAGTACCTCCTCCCCCAGTTTGGCTATGGTATTCTACCCATATGTTATGACTGCAGATGCATCCTTGAAGGACATAGTACAGTTTTGTACCTACCATAAATGTAGATGTCCGATAGGTATGCATCTGCAGTCAGGATTACCACCCGCCTTCCCTTTGTGGTATTCCTAGGGTGCTTACCCCTCTTTCAGCTAGCTGGGGGAATCTATTATGGTGTATTTGTTTGTATGTATGTATATATATATATATATATATATATATATATATATATATATATATATATATATTGTTTTATTCTGTTTGGAATTTTCAACTTTTATCCAAATTTAGCCTTCCTAGAGGGCACCTGGCATCTGGGGCAAGAAACACTGAGGAAAATGGCGTCGGCTGATGCCTTTATACCCCAGCAGCTCTGACGTCGGGGAACATGCGACATCAGCCAAGGCCAGACCCAGACTTTGGAATCTGGCCGACCGAAGGGCTGCCTGAGGCAGGACAACCCATATGTTATGACTGCAGATGCATACCTATCGGACATCTACATTTATGGTAGGTACAAAACTGTACTTTGTGTACACTTACCATAAATGTAGATGTTCGAGTGTATTCACTGTTGCAGTCCTGGTTACCCTCCCTCCAGCCCCCTGACTGCTATTGTCTGTACCTCTCCTTTTGCTTACTATAGTTAAAACTTTCTGGTGTATTTGCTTTTTGTTGGAGGTGTAACCTTGTATATAATTGCTTCCCATTATGGGGGCACCTGACATCTGGGGCAAGAAAAACTGATGTAATGGCATCGGCTGCATGCTTTATACCCCTGACTACCTGACGTCATGGAAGATGAGACAACAACCGGCGCAGGACCCAAAACTTTGATAATCAGGCTGACTGAGGGCTACCTGCAAGCAGATATCCCAAATGTAATGACTGCAACAGTGAATACACTCAAACTTCTACATTTATGGTAAGTGTACACAACTGTACTTTATTTATCCTTTGAGTGTTTCATGGACTGTATAACCTTTATGTAGGAAACAAATATGCAAGATTCATTGCCAAACAGTCGCTGACATTTGTACTGAGGATTCTCAAAGTTGACAGTATTTCTCACTACTTCCAAGTAAATGGGAATGTGATTTGACAACACAGAGTAAGGCCATGTTATCTTATCAGCTGTGCCCTCACAATATATTATGGGTAAGAAGTAGTTTTCTAAGAAAACAGATCACTTCAGCATGGCTGCCCCTATGAAGGCATTCTGAGTTAAAGAAAAATACAATTAAATTAGTAATAAGTAGTTGTTATACTGCAGGCAGATTGGGATTGTGTAGAATTTCATGGCAAGTTAAAAAATACATATCTTTTACTTTAAGCAATCCTTTAAGGTCTTCTTCCTCTAAGAGGGGAGGACTTACTTGGTGATGGGACACACTGTGATAGTGTACCAAAAAAGCATAGAAACCAGAGAAGAGAGCAAGTTCATAGGTGTGCCTGGATGTTCATCATGTTACACTGCTGCAGTCGTTACACTTGGGTTATCCTGCCTTCAGGCAGTCCCGCAGTCGGCCAGAGTTCCAAAGTCTTGGTCCGGCATCGGTTGCTGTCGCTTCTTCCCTGACGTCAGTGCGCCAGGGGTATATAAGATGCATCCAACGCCATTTTCTTCAGTCTTTCTTGCCGCGCAGTGCCCGAAGCAGAAGCAGTTCACAAGTGCCGGTTGGCCGACTCCTGAGATTTTCGAAGTCGAATTTCAGATCCGAAGTCTTCAATAAAGCTAAGAACCCCGTTGGGGAAACTTTTTTCTTGCCTCAGACCGATGTCAGAAAAAGTTAATAATTGTATTTCTTGTGGGAAGCAAATACCTCATAAGGACTTCCACTCTTACTGTATTCCATGCCTAGGCCCTGATCACGACGTCACTAGTTGTCGGTTTTGTGCTAGATTTAACAAACGCACTATAAAAAGACGTTTTGATTTTGCTTTGCACTACTTTGGCCGAAGGTTCAATTATACTATGCCGTCGGATCAACCGACGACCTCAATACCGAAAAAACGCAAAGACAAAGATAAAGGCAGGCATCCGAGGTCCAAAACCGACGACAAAACCTTTTCTAGGCCAATCGCCAGTTCTCAGTGAGGCGCTTTTGCAGCCCCTGACACCCGCTACCTCAGAACCAGAGGCCGCTTCCAACTCCCACGTTGAGAAAACTAGGCCTCTGGAAACTCAAGGTATTGGGCCTGCAGAAACTAATCCCTCAGATGGGTCTGGAGCTGCTGATCAGGCATCGGCTTCTGAGGGTGTTTTCAGACCTTCACAACTTACCATTAAAACAGCAGCCAAGACAAAAGTACCATTAAAGACAAAGAAACAAGTACAGCATTCTTCTGGACAGTCCTCCATTCCTAAGAAACTTAAAATGGCCGAAGACCTCATTACTCTAATCAGGGGTTCCCATCCCCCTCCTGAGAAAAGGCCTAGGCAGGATACGGACTATGATTCCTCTGATCAGGTTTCCATTTCCTCTGATTCCTCTTCAGACCAGGGATACTCTCTACCTGCCTATGAGGACTCTGATGCTGAAGAATCTATCCCTTCAGCCTGTCCTTCTGAGGATTATTCTTTTGGGGGAACTTTACATACCATGAGGGATCATTTCCATTGGGAAAGTCAGGATTACTCTGAATCCAAGAAAAGGCTCAGGGATTTCCTTTTATTGCCTCAACACAGGCCCCTGGCTATTCCGCCTGTGCTAGATATTGTGGATGATGTGTTTTCTAAATCCAGCTTATCTCCTGATTCTTTGCCCCCTGCTCCAGCCAAGCCAGATAGGTATTATAGAGTCCCTGACTCTCACAAGTTTATTTACAAAAACCCTTCTGCTGATCCAGAAACTATTTCCCAGGGTCCAAAAGGGGTTAAGGCTTCCATTGCAAAAAATCCAGTACCCTCTGACAGAGATTCCAGAGCTTTGGATAGATGGGGGAAGAAAGTATACACTTCTGCAACTTTAGCAGTAAGAGCTTTAACTTGCCAGTTTCACATGCTTAAGTACGAGCAATATTTAATGGCTCAGTTAAAACAGAAAATGCTTGCAAGCTCAGAAGCTCCGGATTGTAAAGAAATGCAGGACTTATTGCATGCAGTTGAACAGGTGGGAAAACATACTCTGCAATGTGGTTTTGATTCTTTGGAGGCCTCTTGTAGAGCCGCAGTTACAGGTTCTGTGATTCGAAGACATACTTGGTTAAAAGAACAGAGTTTACCTGATCATGTTAAGGCAAAATTATTGGATGCTCCTTTACAGCATGATACCTTGTTTGGTGTTAAGGTAGAAGAGGTGTTAAAGAAAATGGAGGATAAAGCTAAATCTATGCAAACAGTCAAGGATTTCTTACAGGTACAGCCACCTCGATTTAGCAGAAATTGGCCAACAAAGAATTGGTCCTTTCCAGTGTTAGACAGGCCACAGAGAGGCAGATACAGATGCCCAAGAGGCAGATCTTAACTCCAAGGCTCAAACAGACAACGACAGTGGGGCACCTCAACCCCAAAAGGAGGTGAGGACAAGTCTCAACCTTACAGGAAACAGTCACAATGACTTTCCCCTTCGTACGCCAAGCACTTCCCTTTTGGAAGCCCCCTTAGGGGGAAAACTAGCACTTTTTTCTCAAAACTGGCAAACAATCACCCAAGACAAATGGGTTCTGAATATTGTGTCTCATGGTTACAGGTTCCACTTTCATACTTTACCAAGGCTGAAAGGAATGCCAGACCTGCCACGAAATCAATGGGCAGAGGCACAAAAACAAATTTCAGCCCTCATGACATGAGAGCTATTCAAAAAGTACCACAACAGGAGCAAGGACAAGGGTTTTACTCAAGACTCTTCCTGGTCCCCAGAAAGGACAAGGCCTGGAGGCCCATGCTAGACCTTTCAGTTCTGAATACTTACCTGGATATTCCAAAATTCAAAATGTTGACATTACAGCAGCTTCTACCCATGCTGGGCAAGAAAGCTTGGCTTGTTACTCTGGACCTCAAAGAGGCATACCTGCATGTCCCTATAAGACAAAATTGCAGAAGATACCTCAGATTCAAAGCTGGTACAATGCACTACCAATTCTCTGCACTGCCCCTTGGCTTATCTACTGCGCCCAGGGTCTTCACAAAGTGCCTGGCACCAGTAATTGCATTTTGCAGACAAAAAGGAATTCAAATATATCCATACCTGGACGACTGCCTCATTCAAGCAGAGACAAAGGACATTCTTTTACAGCATCTGGCGTTTGTAGAAAGGTTGCTAATTTCTCTACGGTACACAGTAAACGAAAAGAAGTCAAAACTAGTGCCCTCACAACAGATTATATTCCTGGGTGCCAGCTTAAATATAACGGCCCAGATGGCTTACCTCACGCCAGGCAAACAAGTTCAACTAACTCAATATTTTCAATTACTGGCAAAAAAGTCCCATCTCCCAGCAAGAAAAATTCTGCAGGCCCTGGGATTCATGGCATCCTGCATAGTACTAATACCATATGCCAGACTGCATATGAGGAAATTACAATGGTACCTAAAATGTGTTTGGACTCAACACTCTCACAGTTTAGAAGCAGTAATACCAATGATTCCCTGCCTACAACAGGAGTTTCGATGGTGGGCACAGGCATGTCACCTAAACAAGGGTCAGCCTTTTACACTACCCACGGCCAGGCAAACCCTAACAACAGATGCTTCGGATTACGCCTGTGGAGCACACATGGCAGGAAAATGCATTCAGGGCAAGTGGACCACAGACCAGATGCATCTTCACATCAATCAAAAAGAGATGTTGGCTGTTCAAAATGCCCTAACAGCTTTCAAGGACCTTCTGCATCCAGGACAATTATTACTAAAGACAGACAACACCACAGTAATGTGGTACATAAACAAGCAAGGGGCACTCATTCTTATCCCCTATGCAGGCAAGCCATGACCTTGTGGAACACAGCTCTAATGTATCAAGTTCACCTGCAAGCACAATTCCTGCCAGGAAAGAAAAATACTCTGGCAGACGATCTAAGCAGAAATATCATGGACCCTCACGAATGGAAATTGAATCCACAAATCTTCAGCATGGTAACACAAAAATGGGGATGCCCAGACATAGATCTTTTTGCCTCCCCACTGAATTGCCAACTACAAAAATTCTGCACAAGGACTTACACCACAAGCAAGCATGGAAAGTGGATGCTCTTTTGTTCAGCTGGAAAAACCTAAAAGTTTATGCCTTCCCACCACTGCCTCTCCTTTCAAAAGTACTCCTAAAAGCCAGTCAAGAAAAACCACAGATGATCCTGATTGCTCCAGACTGGCCACGCCAGCACTGGTACCCTATCTTAAGGAACTTAGCTCAAGGCCCACCATGGATTTTGCCTCAAATTCCACACCTTCTGACTCAACAAAACAATCAGATCCTGCACGGTCAGCTCAAAACCCTAAACCTGGCTGCATGGCAGATTCATTAGTAAAACAGGCAACACCTCTCTCTAAAGCTGTTATGGATGTCATTTTGGAGGCCAGGAGGCCTAGCACCAGGAAAGCTTACTCAGAAAAATGGAAGAGATTCTGCGCCTGGAACCAGGCTCAAAGCCTTGACCCTCTTGTTCCAAACATTCCTCAGATTTTACAATACTTAACTGAGATGCTGGACAGAGGGCTATCTTTCTCATCAATTAAGAACCACGCCTCTGCCATTTCAGCACATTGCAACACGGATCCTCCTTTATTCTCTCATCCCTTGCTAAAGCAGTACCTCAGAGGGGCTAAAAACATAAGACCGCCCCGGAAAGCACCAACACCAACTTGGGACCTCAATTGTGTTTTGGAAAAACTGACCCTACCACATTTTGAGCCAGCAATCCAGCCGATCTAAACTTTTTATCATGGAAAACAGCTCTGCTCCTGGCAGTAACTTCAGCATGAAGAGTCTCAGAGCTACAGGCATTAATGGCAGTGGAACCTTTTATAATTTTTCATCAGGACAGGGTTTTAAGGACAAACCCTACCTTTATGCCAAAGGTGGTATCTAGTGTGGCTCTCAACCAAACCATCCATTTGCCAACTTTTTATCCAAACCCCCAGAATAAAGGGGAGATACTTCTGCATTATTTGGACATACACAGGCAGCTATGCTTCTACTTGGACAAAACAAAAGCTTTCAGGAAAACTGAGCAACTGTTTGTAGCATATGCTGCAGGATCACAGGGCAAGGCTTTTTCCAAATGGATAGGACACTGTATTCGTTACTGCTACTCACAGCATGGAAAATCAGTCCCAAATAACATTAGGCCACATTCCACCAGGGCAACAGCCACTTCAACAGCCTTTCTCAACTTGGAGTTCAGTGCACACCTTTACCAAGCATTACCACCTGCCTCTTTACTCTAAATTCAGAGCAAGATTTGCCACTGCAGTTCTGCAGGGCCTCATAGCCAATCCTAACTCTTTATAGACCAGCCACCCAACCTTAGCTTTGGGATTCTACCCAAGTGTAATGACTGCAGCAGTGTAACACGATGAACATAGTACAGTTTTGTACCTACCATAAATGTAGATGTTCGAGTGTTCACACTGCTGCAGTCCAGGTTACCCTCCCTCCATCCCCTCTGAACTAGCCGGACTTATCTATACCTTTCTATCCTATACAACCTTTGTGGTGTATTTGCTTGTAACTGAAGGTATTGTTTTTGTTTTATATGTATACTTTTTATTAGCAATATGTATTGCCTACCTACTTGGGGGCACCTGACATCTGGGGCAAGAAAAACTGAAGAAAATGGTATCAAATGCATCTTATATACCCCTGGCGCACTGACGTCAGGGAAGAAGTGACAGCAACTGATGCCGGACCAAGACTTTGGAACTCTGGCCGACTGCGGGACCGCCTGACGGCAGGATAACCCAAGTGTAATGACTGCAGCAGTGTGAACACTCGAACATCTACATATATGGTAGGTACAAAACTGTACTCTAAGGCCCTGGAGCCCTTAGAAGCCTAGCTATAGGATTACCCTGGCATCATGCCACCCGACCTTAGTTCCCAGTGCCTCTGTCGAGTAGAGCCAATGGAGTTATCCCTGGGGTGAATTTTCTATTTCCCAAATGGACTGTTAGTTAAGGGCCCAACGTAAAGGAGAAGAAAAAAATAAACTAATTATGGTTTTTGTTGTGACATTGAACCTGCTGGTCTATAGAATTGGGCATATATGTACTGTAGCAAGTTTTACTAAAAAAATCTAAGCAGTCAGCTTTAAGTTTTGAAAATCTTGAAATTTCTAAGAACTTGCAGTGAATCGTTCTCCGGTAGTAGCAATTTACGGATCATTACAATGGATTAAGTGAGTTACCCTGAGTATAATCTTTTTAAATCTATACTGCCTGTCATGTGATCTTTACCTGTCAGTGTGTGAAAAAAAAAACATAAGCCTTTAGATCTAACTCTGTGGCATAGAGTGATGAAGTCCTGCCTGCAGCTTAGGCAGCCCAAGCTCAGTTAGAGTCTGGGGCACTTGTAATCAAACCATAGGAATTCAGTGGGCGGGGGCGCTATTCAGATAAATGTAATACGTTCCACTCGTGTTGGGCGATCCATTATAATGTTCCAAAAACATTTTGAATGTTGCGAAATGGACAAACCGCAGAGGCTGGGGCACTGATTCAGTTGGTCAGGGGATGATGGGCGTGAAGGGCCATTGTCAGCTTATTCTTCCTGTGGAAGGGAGCAGTCCAGCCCAGTGCAGTCATTTACTGGAGAAGATGTGCATGTGATGCAGCATGTGAGCTAAGGACTTGCATTTGACTCAAGCCATGCCTCGTGGTAACCTTTGTGGAGCATGTGGTGGAACATGTCTACCCACAGAGAAAGGCATATGAATCTTAGCCTATGTGCAAGTCAGCTGTCAGGGGAGAAGTTAGGGCCACAACAGTAAAAAAAACTCTGCTGGCTGCTTGGATAACTTCTCATGATCATCTGTCACCCCATAGGGGAATAAATGAGCTAGCCAGTTGTAGTAGGCAGGTAGTTGGCCAGAGTGTGGGGAAAGAAATAATACATAAAAAGCATAGGCCATTAAACTTACATTTATTATGATTAGTAAAGTTTATATGGTACTGTGGCTAGAGAAAGTCAGCATAAACAGGATTTTCACTTGTAAGCTCAGAAAATTTAGAGGTATTATGGGCTATATGAATGACAGGTGCAACATGTAGTTTTTCAATATGAAAAGGATAAAGTGTCTAAAGTGTATTGTTACACTTCGCCTCCATCTGTTCTGTGTTTCACAGTTATTTATTTGTGGGTATACTCCTGACTGTATCTTTAAGCTGTTATGATTTAAGCATACAGTTATGATTTTGGACGTCAGATTTAGCCTTGCTTCTCTTACATTTCTGTTGCTCCTCACAAAGTCACACCTGTTTATAGGTGAAGCTCAGTTGATTGCTTCTGACTGCCCATAGCTAAATTTACTGTTTCTAGTATCATCCCCTTTTCTACAAGTTGAGGTGATTTTAAGTTAGAATACTAATAAGATGGTTGCACGGTGTCTCCTTTTTCAGGCAGTGATGAGGGTGTGCCAAAGCCCCTCCCCAAAAGAAAATACTTATTTTGTAAATACTTGATGTCTTTGAGCAGCATTTCAACTAATTGGCCATGCCAAAGCAGCACCCAGTGCCAAGTCTAATGGGTGACTGTACTTTAATCATGAATGTTTTCATTAGACTTTTGAGAAACCATGAATCCAAAATATTGCAATTGTAACTTTAAAGGATGTGTACTGTTCAGCTCAGCCTGACAATAGTACAGCAGTCTACAGGTTTAGCAAAGAATTCTGGTGCACTGAGGTAGCTAAGGTGGGTGGGTACACCACGGCTGATGGTTTCTTCACCTGGCAACAATTTAATCTAATGAAACAGTGCAGAACTGACATCTTACAAGTATTTGAAGGTTTATTGACCTGAGAAAAACTGGAGAATGGCTGCTGTAGTCTCAAACTGTAGTTCTGCCCTCTCTGCCTGTCAAATGAAGTGTACACTAAAGTTAGGTGGCAGGCAGAAAAAACAAATTGTTGCAGTTACTTACATCAGAGGACACTGAAAGTTGCAGATTCAGTCAAACGTTTGTAAATGAGTTTAGCACTAAATAGTGAGCTTTCCAAAAAAAAAAAAAATGTTTGTGTTGCCAACTTCACAGCTGACAGAGTGCAAGACAAAAGAGGTGGCTGATTCATTGCTTTTTGTGTTTGTTCTTGCTGAATGGTGTTGACGGATATTGGTGCCAGATTTGTAAAGTACTTTAATACATCAGAAGCCTTTTTCTCTTCTTGTACAAGTTGCCTATCATATGATTTTGATTTGCAGTAACTGGATAGGCACAAGTTACCCTAAAATATTCATTTTTCTAGACTGGGGAGGGGCAGTATGAATAGGAAGAAGCATAACGTTCTCTCAAAATGACAATTAATTGGTCCAACAATGATTGAAACCTAACTGTCAAAACCTAAAACATCAATCCACAAAGTATCGAAAAAAAAATAAAACACAATTGTTTGAGAGAAACAACCCCCCCACCCCACCTGGGTACTCCGACCTAATTGTATATAGTAACCCCAAGATTGTACTCCAGTGGGAAGAGGGACATTTCCTTATCCCCACTGTACCATAGACCATTGATCATTGAAATTGCCACACCTAGTGACTATAGTGTCTTGCATACAGAGAGACACAAAGTCATAAAATACCTTGATCTGCAGGCAGAAACGAGAGCCATGTGGAAGAAAGATAGCCAGACAGTTCCAGTAGTAGTAGGAGCAACTGGTCTTATAAAAAAGAATTTACAGTCATATTTAGATATGTTACCAATTCATGTAACACCGTATGAATTGCAGAAAGAGTCATTGCTGGGCACATTGCGGGTAGTGCGAAGAGCACTTTTGGCTAACATCAGAGTGAAATAATACTAATTTCATGAACTTTAATCGTACTCTGACTTAGGAATGGGGTCCATTCCCGTCATGGTATTAGAAACCCAAAAGACTTGGAGAAATCAAAAAAGGGAGATACCATAGTTAATGAATTTTTGTTTCAGCATAAATTTGTACTCCCAAACTTGAAGGAACAACAAAGAGCCTGAAATTATATCCGAGACAGTATTCTGATTTACATTATGTACAATATTTTTTTCACCTGTAGTAGATAATACAGGTTTTCTATGTAATGCTGTCTGGAGCAGATCGGGTCTTTTGTCAAGCAGGGTAAGCTGTAGTTAATTTGCTTGTAGTAGCTGTATTTACACATGGGTAATGGCTGGATGTCTAGGGTGATGACAGCACTACTCGCTGGACTAAAATAGCTAATGTTTTACAGCAGTAAAATCGTGTAAAAGTTAGAAACATTGCGCTTTCAGCTGTAAATCCTTTAAAAGTTACTGTTTTGTATCCCTTTCTAAGTTGTGGAATGATTTATGATGCTTTTACTAGGAACTGAGTGAGGGACCTCTCTTTAGAAGTCACCATGACTAATACTTACCAACATTTAGCCAGTAAATTGTTTCATTTTAAGATTACTGCAGTCACAACTGCTTAAAAAACTGTACTGTATGAAGTTTTAACTTTTTATTTCACTGGGATTGTCAACAACGTGGGGATGCGCTGCAAATTCTGTGTAGTTTTTGAGTTTTATAGAAATGAACAAAGTTCCCAGTAATAAATAAGCATCTGCAAAAGACTGTTGTGTTGAGAGCAGTAAATCAGATGTACCACATCATGTAACACTTGACAAAATGACACATCACATTAAGTTGTACCATGGTACAGAGGGTTAAAGCCCAGACTGTGCCTCATTTCACTTAAGTTTGGTTATTAGCCTAAGCACAAGTGGGGGTGAGAGGGGAGGAACAGACATTAGCAGTTCATGCTTGATGACCAAGTTGAAGACAACCAAAGCCACCATGACTGTCTTTTAAATGGGCGAAGAGAACAATCCATTACGGCAGCAGAAAATGCACATATACGATGAAAAATAACCTGATATTGAAGTACATCCTTACCTCCCCCAAACAAGACTGTTAAATGCCTTTCCCATACTCAGACCTGCAGAACAACCTCATTTTCTTCTTGTTTCACTCGCACAGGACATACTAGAGGGATATTCTTGCCTCCAGAGAGAATGAACTGGGTAAACTTCTGCAGTTGGTGCTTCCAGTAAAATTCTGCAAATTAATTTAAGCGGCGTTGTGCTTAGAACATTCTTAAATGATTTAGGGTCTCAGAATGCACAAATATACCACATGTCCACTGACCACAGAAATTTGACCACAGAGTGTGTTCAGTTTCTTAAATCTTTAAAGAGAAATGTTGTTTTATGTTTTCTACTTTTTGGCATAACCTTTCTATTTACTTTGAAGAGCATGGAGATTGTAATTTAAAATGGAAAAGAGGGATCAACTTTACATGATCGAAAGCTCAAGTGATCGACTTTCATATGGCCGAGACCTTATGATCGAACATTTGAAACATCGATCATGTAACAAAAGTAAAATACAAACAAAAAAAAAAACGAAATGTATCTAGCAGGGCGGCAAGCCCCCCTGCACCCCTCACACCCCCGCTACTTAAATATACCAACTCCGAGATCGCACTACATTGTGGAAACGGGAAATCTTCCCTTTTCATGCTGTATGAAGATCTCCATTCAGACCATTTGAGCTTTTAAAAGCTCGATCATATGGCCTCTGCCATATGAAAGTCGAGCTTTTAAAAGTTCGACTATCTGAAGGGGACCCAATAGAGATGGCCTTTACAGAAATGGCATTCTAACTGTTCTGAAAAAGTCTGTATGCCTCAAAACTAGTTTTGTTTAATTTAGAACAAAGTTTACAGCAAACTATACAATGAAAAAAATTGTATGCCTCAAAACTAGTTTTGTTTAATTTAGAACAAAGTTTGCAGCAAACTACACAATGTAAACTCAGTATAAACTCAGAAAACATAAGTGAATGTCAATGTATTCCCTTGTAATGTAGTTTGGTTGTTAACCATGAAGTAGATTAAAATGAAAATAAACCATTAAGCAACAAAAGCATAATGTGACACAAAACTGCTGTGTTTAGACAGCGTGGTGAATTTCATGCAGTAAACAAAGGTCTCTGCCAATGTTGTTAATGAAAAGGTATTTAACTAGGCAGTTGCACTGATCCAGTGGACCCTTTTCAATTAAATGTTGGGGTATTATGTATAGTGAATTGGAATCAGTTTGAGAAGGTCACTGGGAAAATTCTCAAGCTCAATTCCAAGGAGGGACCATTTTTTTTTTTTACATTCAGTTGAACTGCCACTAAGTCAGGAAATGGAACCTGAGGTTTAAAGTGTCTGAAAGCGGTAGTTAAATGGCAACAAACTGGCATGCACAAGTCCTAGAAACAAGCTGACAGTTTAACAGCAGCCCACAAGAAAAGTGTTTTTGAAAAAAAAAATGAAAATTGCTTTTGGCTTGACAACAGTTGTAAATTTGTATTAGAAATAAAGAAAGTGCACCAGATATGTTTAAAAATACTATGGATAAGCAGAGACAGCTTTTCATGCTAGCCATCAGGTCATCGGGGCATAATATTTAGTATGACACTAGTCATTAGAAGAGTATTGCAAGCTGTCCTCCTCCTTGATGTAGACAGATGGAGCTCTGACTACAACCTGACGTTTACTTGGGGGAGATTATGAGGCACTGCTTGCTCATCTCCACCCTCCACTATTGACCTCCATAATAACTACCATGCCATTGTTGAGGTGTTGCCCTGTAATAAGGGGAAGGGGTGTGGTGTTGACTCAAGTGGTCAGCTGGCACAGGCAAGTGGAATGGGAGAAAAGACTTTGGGAAAATTACTGTTAGCAGATTATTTTTTTTTTATTATTTTATATGTTCATCAAAGCTCTTTGAAGTAGTAAAAATGTCTAGACTTGTGTTGACAAATGGCATCTATGTTCCCAAAAGATATACTTGTATGTCCAGAAAGCTCAGATTATGAAATGCTGCCATTTTATTGTATTACATTCTTGTCCGTTAACCTCTACTGCCCCTCCATTTCAGTAACATACAGAAAAAAGAAAGTCAAGTTTAATGGATTTTGAACTTTAAGGGCATACCCTTCCATAAATGGGACTTGTAAAAATCTGCTTAAATCTGTCAGCTGTGTTCCTGAACCCAGAACAATTAGGACAATGTTCCTGACCCAGAGACTCCCCAGACTCTAGAATGGACTGCCCATACATGTCAAGCAGAGTGCCTCTTCAGCCCTCTTCAAAAGGAACGTTGATGATTGGATGGGAGAAAGGAAATTCACCCCGGGGATCACGTCAGTCGCCCTGCTAGATAGGGGTCCAGGAAAGTAAATAGTGTGGGAAGAAATAGCCAGGGAATTGTTATAGTTAGGCTTGTATAGGCCCTAGGGCCAATAGCCTAGTACCAACCTATGAACCTAAGAGTTCAAACTGATACCAGAAGTAGAAATTTTTAAAGTCCCTGATGTCCATCTTCTTAAGGGGAGAAGTAAGAACTGTTGTAGGAAGGCAGCCTGAAGTGGAGGCCCAAAGAGGAAAGAATAACAAAATTGTGTGTCAATCAGCAGCCATTAAAACAGGTGGAGGTTATAAGTAAAGAAGTAATGTATCTAACCAGGTGGTTAGCACAGTGGTGCTGTCTCACAGCAAGAGGTTGTTTCATTTCTCAGCAGAGGTGCCTTCTGTGTGAAATCCGCATGCATTCCTTTTATTTGTTTGCATGGGTTTTCTCTGGGTGTTTCAGTTTCCTCCCACACACAAAAGAAATGTACAGTAGGTAGATCAGGAACTCTAAAATTGTCTGTAGGTGTGTGTGCCTGTATGATGCGTTAGAAAGATCTGGCAACCTACCTCTATCCCCCTTTGCCTTGTAAATAGCAGTGGCCTTCCACGGGGTCACTCAGGGAGTTGGCTGAGATTTGTAAAGCGAGAGAATGCAAGATGTGATGGTAGACATTAGTTGTTTTCCCCTAAAGCAAGATGTGATGGTAGACATTAGTTGTTTTCCCCTACACTGAAGAAAGATGCTTTACTGTCAGACGCTGAGAACCGATGGTGTTCATAGACTGTGGCTGGCCTTTCATCTTTTTTTTTCCCCTTAAGGATCTGCTCACTGTTTTCAGCTCGGGTTAATAAGACTGTTTAGTCAGTCCCTTCTTACACATTTAAGGGAGAAGCACCAGTGAGCATTTGAAGAAATGTTAAAAATCAGTAAGAAAGAATGAATAAAGGGTAAAAAGGATATAAATGATGATGAGTGACCAGTGAGGTTTTAGACTGCATCAGGGATATAGTAAACAGGAGGCTGAAGGCAGTGCTAAAGCAGGAAAGCATCTCATTGAAAGGAAATTACAGGTTTCACTCGCTCCTTAATCCTCTGTACCCAGAGGAATTTATTAAAAAGGAATGAAAAAGTAAACTAAGTAAAAACATTGTCACTATCCCTGAGGAAGTGTTTTCTGCTGTGATCTAATGAGTGCTGCTAAACAGACCCATAAAACTGTTGTGCCGGGGAACTTTAGAGAATGGGAGGTAAGAAGCAAGGGGGAGCATCAGAAGGAAAAAAGTAAGTGTCAGGGGTTGGGGAAGGGATATTTGTTTTCTTTACTACAGATGTGGATCATTTTCATTTGTTTATTAGACTTAGGGGTGAATTCAGATCAGCAGTCCATGTCTTCTCTTGCCTCATGCTGTTACTTTTGCTGTCTTGCAAATTGCTAGCCTGTTAAAAAGTCATATACATGCTTTCTGGTTATTACCGTTTTGGCATGTGTCTAAAGTGTATTGTTGCACTTCGCATCCATCTGTTCTGTGTTTCACGGTTATTTATTTGTGGGTATACTCCTGACCATATCTTTAAGCTGTTATGATTTAAGCATACAGTTATGATTTTGGACTTCAGATTTAGCCTTGCTTCTCTTACATTTCTGATGCTCCTCACAAAGTCACACCTGTTTATAGGTACATACCTTAACTCATTACATCCGAGTGACACCTCCAGGTGCATCTGCAGTTAACTCCTACTGCCTCTAGTTGTCAAATGGTGCTTGTTCATATTTGCATCAATAATTCTAAAAACATGCTATGTACAAGGCTGTGAAAGATCATCTTAAAGCTTGCACAATGGCAAACTCAATTACATTAATATTGTATCTCTTCCTAGTGCATGTAAATAGATATTAACTGTTGTTTTTATGATATTAATTTATATAGGTACAGTTGTGGTGGTGCTGCGGTAGCATTGTCGCCTCACATTAAGACGTTGTCCTGTTCGATTCTCAGCTAAAGCGTCTTCTGTGTGGAGACATGTGTGGATGGGCGTACCTTTGTTGAAGGTAGTGCGTCAGGGCTGGCAACTTGGCACGTAAAAATCTACTGCCAATCATTAGTGTACCGGAGTTCCATTGTGGCGACCCCTAACCGGGAAAAGTCAAAAGACACAACAACAGTTTTCACATTTTTCTAAATATCTCCACAACCAAGTAACACAGACAGAACTTGTTAGCCTCATATGAAAGCACTCAGCTAGAGGATTAAAATGCTGCTTACAGTATGTGTGTAATTTGCGTGGTTGTAGAGATACTGTAAGTTGTTTATAAAACATTATAAATGTAATAGTTACTATGTTTACTGTGACTTATAAAATTCAGTTTAAGACCTGGAACCTAAAGAATACTACCACTGTAAAAATAGTTTGTCATTTACACTTTTTTCATAACTGCTATGGTTCCAGAGATATGAACATTTGTTTGAAATGTGAGGACATAATTTGATTCTGTCAAAAGGCTTAGGCTCCACCCATTGGAAGTTACAGTGCAAACTTCCTGAGCTCCATTGGAGTGAATGAGTTAAATAAATAAAGTAAACCAATACAAAGACACCATACCACTGACTAGAATTTAGAATATAAAGATCTTTTTGTGAAAAGTAAAGTGCTGCTCTCTCTGACCCTCTGCTGTAATTTTTATAGACCAGTGCTAGGATTTTTAATGTTCAGAGTATGAGAGGTCATTTCCTGGCCTGGTTTTAAGCTGCAGGTGATTTGAAAACAAAACAAATATTCTTGACCCCTATCACCATTTTGGTATTTCTTTAAAGTCTATTGTTAACACTTCTTGTGCATCAGTGTTTTATACATAATTTTATTTCTGATTGTACTCGGGATGTTTCAGCTGCAAATGGTGTGAAAAACAAAACAAAGATGATGAGATGTTTTTTGAACATTTATTTTCACTGTTGACGTGTTCCCCTCATGACCACACCCAGAAAATCCTTGCAGTGGTTATACCAGCAAAGCAGTCTAGGTAGTTAACATCGCCATACTTCTTTAAAGGGATAATTACATACATTAATTATGGTTTCTCAAATCTTCTCATGTGTTAATTTTCACTGTGGAGTGGTGTGAATTCCACACATTCAGTTTAGCTGTTGTGTTGCCTGTTACCTCACAATCCTTCACTCTGCGGTCCTCTGAACAGGCATTAATTTTGCATGTACTGTAGAGCTCTATTGTGCTTTTTGTTTGGTATTTAATTAGTGTTCTGAAAACAGATATATAGATAGATGCATCCATATAGTTGCATGTGAGGAAACAGTGCACAGGTTAAAAAAAAAAAAAAAAAAACATACATGAATAAATACTAAACAACAACCAGCACTAAATCAAATATTTTCAGCATCTTTAATGAAGAAAAAAAACTGCAGGCCATGGTTTCGCCCAAATTATCTTTTCCAATGCATATACATACTTGTGTTGAGTTGCCTTTTAAATACATCATGTGTCTAAAGTTCCCACTTTTAATATCTGCAGTCTTAAAGAAATACCTGCTCTTTATTTTAATCAACCTTGTTATCCACAAATGCGTGTTTTACACAAATGTGGTAAACACTCTTAAATACCTGTAATTCTCCGTAAAATCAAAGAAATTAAACTGCTAGGTAATAAATATTGATAATGGTTCTGTCAAAGAAACCCTACCACTTACAATAAGTCACCCTGGGGTAGGTAAAATTGATTTATGAATTTTAGGAACTAAATAAAAATATTGTCTAGAGGGATGTTCAACAGTTAGTTCCCACTGTAATTTCAGTGTTGTAACTGTTTTCACAACCCACTTGACCAAAAATTGGTCTGTCTACACCTTAAAGTGTGGGGTGGGGTCATAGGTTCATAGGTTCATACTAGGCTATCTGCCCTGGGGCAATTATAAGCCTAGCCCGATTCTGTATGGCTTACGCCACCCCTTGATGTGAGTATACTGTGCCCTTTTTAAGGTTTAGTTTACTGTGCCTCTGTCTAATAGTGACACAGGAGTAATCCCTGGGACAAACCTACGTTCCCCCATCCACTTATCGAGATTCTTCTTGAAGAGATTCAGTGAGGTGCTCTGCCTCACATGAACTGGAATTCTATTCCAGAGTGAAGGGAGCCTCTGGGTTATGAACCTGTCCCTCCAGCAAGTTCTATTTATTTCTGTGCTGAGGTTCAAGTCCCTCGAGCGTGTGGCTCTAAGGGATTTAGATTTACTGAGGTGGAGCATGTCCATTAATTCTGGATTTGACATGCTTTGTATGTCAGGCATAGATCGCCTCGAAGTAGGTGGTATGCAACTGAGTAGAGCTGGAGTTTTTTTAACCGAGCAGCATATGGCATCTGTTTGAGACCCTTGATCCTCTTGGTGAGATACTTTTGGGGTCTTTCTAATTGCTGCAGGTGTCGGGTAAGGTACATCCCAAAAGGGGCATTGTATTCTATGATGGGCCTGATGAGGGATGAATAAAGGGGCACGATCACCTCTTTTGATCTAGATGTGAAACCCTTCGTGATGAGGTGGGCTATGTAGAAGGTCTTTCTAACCACTTTGGCAATGTGGTTTTCAAAGGAGAGATTGCTATCAACTTGGGTCCCCAGGTCCCTAATAACTTTCTCTGTACTTAATGGGTTTCCGCCTATGTGGTAATTTGTGGGCACATTGTTTTTGCCAAAGGATATGACTATACATTTTTTGGCATTTAACTTTAAACCATGGCGCTGGCACCAGTTATCTGTCTCTGTGAGACCTTTTTGAAGGATGTTTGTGTCAGCTGGAGAGTTGATTATGGCGCCCAGTTTGCAGTCGTCTGCGAACTTGGTGAGCCATAGTCCTCCCACGTTTGCCTGTACCTCGGAAAAGTATATACCGAACAAGAGTGGTCCCAGGACAGAACCCTGTGGGACGCCACTTGTGACCGGTTTCGAGTCTGACATGGCTCCAGCAACTCTCACTCTGTGGGTTCTGTCTTTGAGCCAGTTTGCGACCTATCTTGTGACATAGGGGTTTATATTTAAGCTGGATAGCTTATCTATGATGCCTGAGTGGGGTATTGTGTCAAATGCCTTTGCAAGGTCCAGATAGGCTGTGTGGACTACCTTCCCTTCATCTATGGCTTTGGTGACTGTTTCAAAGAAGTCAACCAGGTTCAAAAGGCAGGATCTGCCCTTGACAAAGCCGAACTGGGTAGGATCTAGTGTCTGTAGGTCCCCAATGTCTTTGTTTATGAGCTCCATGATGATCCTCTCCATAGCCTTGCAGACTAAGCTAGTCAGGCTTATGGGGTGATAGTTTCCAGGGTCTGTAGAGGCTCCACCTTTGTGGAGTGAGACCACTGTTGCTGTATGCCATTCTGTGGGCACATATCCTGTAGTGAGGCTGAGATTGTATAGCTGTTTTATTTGAGGGATTAGTTCCTCTTGTAGTTCATGTAGGACGCAACCTGGGACGCCATCTGGTCCCATGGAAGCAGTGTTTTTTGCTTTGGAGAGGGCAGCCCTCACCTGAGCATCTGAGATGTTTGGGAGGCAGCCCTCTGCCGGGATAGATACTTGCTCTTTTGGGGGTTTGCACTTAACCTGTCTGCCAGGATATTGGCGATGTCTGTGGGTTCAGTGTATTTTTTGTCATTTAGAATCAACTCAGAACAAGTCTGGGAGTTGCATCCCAGGTTTCTAACATAACTGAAAAAGCCTTATGATTGTCTTTGGTGTCCTGTGCAATTTTTCTCTCGAAGCTGGCCTTGGAGGATTTTATGAGGGATCGTAATTTTTTGCTAGTACTGATCAGAGATGCCTTCCCTATTAGGGATTTTGCTCTATCATGTAGTAGCTTCCTCCTTCTGTTGTACAGTTTATTTATGGCAGGGGTCCACCAGACTGGACGCCTGCCTTTGGATGATTGGGTCTTGGTTTTGTTTGGGATAGCATGATCCATGCATTCCTGGAGATGTCCATAGAATGCATTTATATAGGATTCTGCATTTGGGCTGTAGTTTCCACTGGCCCTGGGGCCTTAAAGGATTCCACTTTGGTTTTGAGAAGTGAGAAGTTCGCTTTTGAGAAGTTTTTCACTGTGGTTTTCTGGGCTGGGGGTGGGGTCGGGATGTGGACATCCAGTGAAATTAATTTATGGTCTGATCTTACCAATGAGGGATATACTTCTGGTGTGGAGCATAGAGTCCCCATGTTGGTAATGATCAGGTCTAATATGTTGTCCCCTCTTGTGGGAGTGGTGACTAGTTGTTCCATAGCATTTGAGTTTATAATTTCCAGGAATCTTTGGGCTAAGGTGCTGGGGTTTGAGTAGTGCTTCCAGTCAATGTTTGGGTAGTTGAAGTCGCCCAATATAATGGTATTCGGAGAGATCTTCATGTTCTCCAGTGTTTTCAGGAAAGCCGAATGGGGATTCCTGACTTTGAGAGGGTGGTCTGTAGGATGCTATAAACTGAAAAGCAGTCTTGCCCACTGTTAGTTGCACATGGATGGTCTCCGATACTTCGTGCAATGCCACTAACCTGGAGGTGTGGATATCCTTGATAAATATGGAAACTCTCCCTCCTTTTGTGGTTCGGTCCGGGTTTTGGGGCCGAAAAGCATGATATGAGGTATAGCCTGGTAGTGCTGGGGTGCTCTCTGGAGCCTTGAACCAGGTTTCTGTCACTGCACAGATATCGATGTTCTCCATACTGAGGAGAGCTTTGAGTGCATGCCTCTTGAGGTTAAGACTTCTGGCATTTAGCAGCATTACCCTTAGTTTCTTGTTCCTTGTGCTGTCTATGGGGGTGGGTTTGACTTTTGAGCCTTGCCTAAAAAAGGCACTATGGGGGTGGCAAGAGCCTTTGCCAATATCCGAAAGCCCAGTGGTGACAGGTGCAAGCCGTCCCTAGCGAAGCAACGTGGCTTGTCGAGCATGTCATCCCAGGCTGACAGACACTGGATCCCCTTTGAATGACACCAAAATTTTAGCCAATTGTTAAAATCGATCATTTTGTCTTTGTACTGTGGCATCATTCTAGGTGAGGGTAAGATGCTGCTCAAGGTCAGGGTCATACCAGCCTGGGCTACATGATGAGAGAGCTCCTCTATGTCTCTTTTCATGTAGTCCAGGGAGGTACATCTCAGGTCATTCACACCAGCATGTACAATGACTGAGTCATATTTGTGTTTGCTTTGGAGTGACCTGAGTGCTTGCGTTATGTGTCGGATCCTAGCACCCGACAGGCAGCTCACTGTGACCTTCTCTTTATTCAGCCTGGTGAGCGGGACGTCGGTGTGTCTGACAATAGAGTCACCTATAACAAGAGTATCAGGTGTGTTATTCAGCCTTAAGGGCTGTGGCTGCTTGGCACACTGACTTTGTGGGTTATGTGTTGTGTGTGTTTTGGTTTGAGGTAGCGTTTGCTTGGATGTCTGCTTTGGAGGTCTCTGTTGCTTAGATAGATTTTTATTTAGAGCCTCCGAGTATGTTTTTGTGTATTTATGTGTTTGGTTCGCTGATGTGGTGGGACTATGTGATACTGGAATTGTGTTGTATGAGCTTACCTTCTCCTCCTGACTGGTTACACCAGTTTTGAGATGAGAGAGCTCAGCCTCCAGTTTGGCTAAATAGTTGCATCTCTCACATATATTTGAACCTGTTTGGAGGAGGAGAGGGTTGTCCGTGTACATGAGACAGTTGTAACATTGCCTCAAAATTCCCTGATTCACCAGCTGGACTGGAGAGGAAACCATTGACTGACCTTTGGACATGCTAGAGTAATAGGGAAACTGAATTTAAGACGGACCAATAGAGGACAGGGTAATCGTAGAGAGTATGAGTAAGTAGTGCTTATGGTTTAATAGTGCTAACTTGTAGGATTACTTAATTGGACCAGTGAAGGGCCTTAGAATGAGAATATGGTGTTTAAATTGAGAGATAGAGCAGTTCTAAGGGAAAAAGTGAAGAGCAGACTTTGTGGAGCCAGGAATAGTTTAAACCCAATTAGGCGGCGCTGCCCGTTGTTGTGCTATGCACAAAAATGCGTAAAACCGTGCAAAAGAGGGTTTTAAGAGAGGAAGATGAAGGAGTTTTGGAATTGACCCAGAATGGCCAATAAAACTACAGTTTCAAGTCAGTAACCACTCCCACAGGGACAGGCAGGCTGCTCAATGTTTTTCACTGCCACTGATCAACAGAGAGACTTTCCTTTAGCCCAAGCAAAAAATGGCCTCACAGGAACTTACAAACAGTTCAAGAACAGCAAGCCTGTAACTGAACTTTTTTAAATCTCAGAAAAGTGGGAAAAAAGCAAGATTTTTTTCTTTTTGTTTTTTCAGAGATAGCAGAGGTTAACAAGTATCAACAAGTTATAACAGTGCAGTAAATGACCCCACACAAGAGTGCTATGCCAAAGACAGATAAAATGCAAGTTTTGAGAAAATAACGATTTTAAAAATAAGTGCAAACAGGAAATTCAGTAAACAGCTCTAGGTTGTGCTCTAAATACAGTTACTAATGCAGAAATCAAATTTAACAAGCCAGAAAATGCTCAAAATAGGCGGCTATGCAGAAAAACTTAGCAAACAAACAGAGGAAAAATGCTTAAAGTCTCAAAAGTGGCTCCTGTCTTCTCTCAGCGTTTTCTCCTCTTGGTGGGTGCTTCACCAACAGCCAACAAGCCTGAAAAGACGCCAAAACCACGAGGCAACCAGGTTTTAAGAGAGGAAGATAAAGGAGTTTTGGAATTGACCCAGAATGGCCAATAAAACTACAGTTTCAAGTCAGTAACCACTCCCACAGGGGCAGGCAGGCTGCTCAATGTTTTTCACTGCCACTGATCAACAGAGAGACTTTCCTTTAGCCCAAGCAAAAAATGGCCTCACAGAAACTTACAAACAGTTCAAGATCAGCAAGCCTGTAACTGAACTTTTTTAAATCTCAGAAAAGTGGGAAAAAAGTTTTTGATAATATCTCTGGTCCAGCAGCTGTGATTCTGCTTCTATCAAATAATTTTTCTAATCCCATGCCCCACTTTTGTCTGCCATAGCAATATTGTTCTTGAGTTTCTGTAATGTTCATTTCTTGATTAAGTAATGCAAGTGGCTTCTAAAAACCTTTTGATGATGTTTAGTTAAATTAAATACAGCTTGTTCAAACATTTTAACTGCAGCGTGATAGGGTGGTGCAAAATTAGAGCCTGAGGTCTATTATGATACCAACATCAACTATAATCTTAGAATATGGGACACAATAGTGGGACACAATAGGAGGGAACAAGTGATAAACCTGTACTTAACAGGTCCTTTTCACTCTATGCAATATCATATGATGACATATTAACAACCAAATCGTCATCTGATATTTGAACAGCAAGACTTGTTTGTTGAGTGCCAGAGCTTATGCTCAGCAGCTCGTGTTGTATTTGCTGTTTTCTACCTCGTTTTAACAAAGGGAGTTGTGTCTCCAAATCCCCTTTCTTGATGACTGGAGAAATCATCGAAGTGTCAGCTAGTTCTTTGTCAGTATCCATAAAGGATGAAAAATCAGTAGTTGATCCAGATTGTGGCCCCGGAGGTTTTGGGTATTGCAGGTTTCTCTTCTTTTGCCTCTAGAAATTTGATATCAATTATCCTTTAAATCTGGTGTGCCAGGTTTAAATTTTTTAAAATGTAAACTCGCTTTTTCCAAGTATGGGTTGCCATTTTTGTATTATTGTCTCATTGACGTTTGTTTATTTTATGCTGTTTAAACCCTCTTCATTGGGATATTTTGGGTCACGCTCATATTTATTTGCAGCTCCTGAACATTGCTGTAGATTGCTCTCTAATTCTGGCAGCAATTGTTGATAATAATTAAAACTGTCCAAAAACGTAAGATAAATCCACAGCCTGGTTATTCTTCCATCTCTGCATGAATGTAACATTTTCAGTTCCAATGCTTGATTGCAAAAATACCCTTAAACCCCGTGAGACCATTCCTTCCTTTGCACAATGTTTTGATGCCTTAATGTGCTGAATAGTTGAACGTACCTTTAATGATACTGTCTGTAATTTTGCCAACACCTGCTCTCTGGTGTTGAGGTAAGACACCAAATCATGTCTTGGTCCAGGACACTGTTGATTACATTGTACGAGTTCTATAAAGCTGTGCAAATCATCTTTTTCACTGGTAAATCCATTAATGAAGACGTTCAAGTAATTGATTTTCTCCTTAGGTGCTACCAAGCTTCACAGCTGAATTCAGTGTATTTCAGCAACTCCATCACTTATATGGAAACACAGGATTTCACTTCATATCAGTGATATCAATTGTTAGAGAGAAAGAAGCACATTATTTAAACATATGGATAGATACCCTTCAGCTATTTATACATTTATAGGAATAGATAGGGTGTATTATAAGACCCATTTAACAAAAACAAACAACAAATTCTTTAATTAGAAAGAAAAAAATCAGGATTATTAATTTGGGGGCAAATAGACATCCAGGTTTAAATGAAACATATTTACGATAATTAGATGTCTAAATATGTTTTTATTAAGTGATATTTATTGCTTAGCAGTTTAAATTCTTTGATTTTATACAGAATTATAGGTATTTAAGTACGAGTGTATATCACTCTTGTGTAAAAACATGCATCTAGGGATAACAAGGTTGATTAAAATAAAGTATAGGTATCTCTTTAAGAATGTGGGAGAAAACCGGAGCATGCAGACAAAACCCACGCGAACACAGGGAGGACATGCAGGCTCTATGCAGAAGGCACCCCAGCTGAGTATCAAACCAGGGACCTTCTGCTGTAAGGCGACATTACTGTCCGCTGCACCACTGTGCTGCACATTGGTGCAGCGGAGAGTGTTGTCACCTTACAGCAAAAGGTTCTTTGGTTCGATTATTGGCTGGAGTCCCATCTGTGTAGAGTCTGAATGTCCTCCCTATGTTCACATGGCTTTCCTCCAGTTGCTGCGGTTTCTTTCCACATTCTAAAGACATGCAGTGGGTGAATTAGACGCTCTAAATTGGGCATAGGTTTGAGTGTGCATGCAAATATGTGGTGTGCAAGAACTAGTGTGTCAGGGCTAGCCACCCAGCTGTGTAAACCTTGGCTCTAGATGATCGTCACTGTTGAAGTGACATCCTGACCCCACATGCAAAAATGGGCAAATGGGGTTGTGGATAATGTTGGAAATGTTACATATTCAAAAGGTAACTCAACCCAAGTATGTATAAGTATTGAAAAAGCCAATTTGCCTGAAACCATGGTCTGCATTTATTTTTGCTTCATTAAAGGCACTGAATATTTGATTTAGTGCAGGTTATTGTTTGGTATTTATATAGTGTGTGTGTGTGTGTGTGTGTGTGTGATTATGTAATGAAAACGACAGTCACATGAGCAAAAAAAAAAACATTGATCTGAAAAGATTAAAGATAAAAAAAAAAAAAAAAAAACCTTTTATGCAGGGGATAAGTCCCTTCCATCTCCCACACCCCTTGGAAATTATATATTCCAACTCCGAGATCAGACAACAGCAGAGAAAGGGCAAATTCGCAGATCCTGCTCTGCCACAATGTCTCTGTCTGTCACATACATACACATGCACATTGTAGCCACCTTAAGAGCCATCAAAGTAATGAAAAAGGAATGTTGGCTGTTTAGAACGTTCAGTATTGTGAACTGCAAACATATGTATATATGTGTACATGTATGTGTTTGTTTAAAGTGAAGATACCTATCCCTAAAATTACCTTCCATTTAACTTTTTGTTTGTTGTGAAAAAAAATCATATTTTCGCTTTATGGGTGTTAATTGTATGTAAGTGCCATTATCAAGCAATGTGATGGGTGGTACTTGTATGTCACATTTGTACTGTAATACTACTCTGCTGCTTGTGTGAATTTCCAGAAAATAAAGATTTGTAAACCTGCTAACGTTATTTTTAGGTAAAAGCCTAGTTACAGAAAGAGCACACTGGGTTTGGAAATGTGTCGCTTATTCCTTTTAAGTAGATGTGATTATCAGATTGCTATTAGAACTTGACTGTAGCGCCACATACAAACTTTACTGTAACATAAGACACAAAGTGAACTCGTAAGTGTTTATCTCTTGTAGTTTCACTCCATTCCTGCTTTCCCGCCCAGTTTCTTTTTCTGTGTATGTCACTGGATATATGATAACCAACAGAGAGAACATTGCATAACCAGTTCTTAACATGTCAGCAATCTTCTAGTAGAATTGTGACTGTACTTTGTATTTATTATTGAGAGGTGGAGCTGTTGTGTATTTAAAATTCAACCTGCTAAAAAACGACTGTATATTTGCAGACTTCATATCAATTACTCATTCCAAAGTTGGCCCTTTTGGTTACAAGGTTGTTACGTTTCAGTGATTGCATTGTTTACCATTGTAGAATGCTGCAACTTCATGTATGTGGCATCAGTTATAAGTCAGTGATTCATGGTTTCCTGCACTGATTTATAAATTGTTTTATTTGATATTCTAGGCTAGCTGCTGAAAAGCTGGACCTGCTTTTATTTTTTCTAAGAACTATAGTTTATAAGATGGATTAGTGAAGATGCCAGCGTTAAACTGAAACAGTATCTCAACATCCACTCATTGCAGTATGATGCCTGTGGAATGACTGGTACGTTTATTATGCACTGGCCTGTTAGCCACTGGCAGTCTGAAAGGTCAGACCAGGTCTTTCACTCTCTCAGTTCTGTTTCATAACCATGCTGCAATTTGTTCTGGCTGTCTCCATCCCCTAAGAGTAAGGTTGGTTGTTCATGGTTTAAAAAAAATAGATTACATCACTTTGGTTAATATTTACTGGGATCCATTAGGCAAACGATTGCAAAAAATTACAGTGAGTTGCCTTTATTTTTACATGGCGCCTTTCAATGGAAAACATTGGCATTTTTAAAGAAAGGAGGACAGAACACCACACTGCATAGTGGAGTTTTTTCAGCAGCATGATATCCCCCTGCCTGCGTGGCTGCCATATCTACAGAAACTAATATAGGTGGAGCTTGACCAGGGCTCTGTAGGGTGACAACATTGCCTGTTTTCATTAGGTGTCTGGCCCATGAGGATGCACCTCAGCCTGCTGTACTTTGGTGTACTTATATTCTAGGAGTAGAAAGAAATAAAATACATTGTCTAGGATGAGTGGGTGGCGCATTCTAGAAGGTAGTTTGTTTTGGTGTACAGTTCCAAGATGAATAATTTAAAATGCGACAGAACGAAAGACCCCCTCCATTGCATTCCAGTGCAACTAAAAGAAAGTAAAGCAAATGTTTACCTTTGTATTTATTGCTGTCTGCTGCCACTGGTTTACTCTGAGAATGACAGCAATTTCCAGTATCTGTAGGTCTTGCATATAAACCTATTTTCCTGTCTGGATGTCCTCATTTAAAAAGATGCTAGTTAGAGAGATTAATCGTAGTTTAGTCCTCTGACTTGTAAGACTGGGGGAGTAGCTCAGGTCATTCGCAGTTGCTGTAGCTTATCAGTCATTATACATAGTGTAAGTTCAGATGCTACTAGGAGCAGGTGGGAGGGTGACAGTTTGTGTGTGAGGTGCTTTATTTACATGTCATCCTTACTAGGGAAGCCTGAGAGTTTGGGCTTTGTCACTAAAGGAGTAGATCTGGGTGTGAGGGGAATCCCTTTATGAGCAGTTGCCACCTAGGAAATGCACAAAAAACAGGAGCAGCAAAGACTACAGTGTATTACAAAACAGTGAGCTGTAGATGTCTGACAAAAAATGCTGGTGCTGTGCCCCTCTGTGTACCAGAAGCTCTGGGGCACAGAACTTAGGATTCTAGGAGCAATGCATCTTCACAATTACGTACACAAGAGGAAGCAGGCAGGATGATCAGAACAATGGATTTGACACCAACAGTGTAATGGTTTCTTCCCCTCCTTCACTAGACATAAGAGTGAAGCAAACTGGTGCTGTTGTGGTACCACATCTGACTTCTTAAAACCTCAAAGGCTGCTGTTGTTTCTTTAACACCAGATTTTCTTTCTTTCTTTTCTTTAAATAATAGCTAAATGCATGGTGGATATGGATATAATAGAGTTTGATGTGGCAGATGTGCTAACCAAACCATTTTTTCCAACGTAATAGTTTTATCAGAATTATCAAACTGCAACATGAAAATAGGCAATTTTGTTAATAGTTTACATTTTTGTTTTGTTTTGTGTAACTTTTAAATTAGTGTAAGTACAAAGGATGACCACGAAACGTATTGTGGTTTAAGTGACTTTATCAAAAATCAGTGTATGTAAGCAGAGTTTGTGTGACTCAAACACGGTTCTGCAGAATGTAGTGCATATTACACAGTATACGTGAAGGATGTGTTTGGAGTTCTTGGGTTGGAGGTTGAAGCCCCTGTAAGTCCATTTATGTAGGTCATTTTGAAGGAGTGTCTTTTTGTCAATTTTAATTTCAGTGAGATGCATTACAATGAGTTAATATCTAACTGCCTGCATTTGAAAAGCCATAGCAATATTCATAGAATTTCAATTGCCTATGTACGTCCAGAGAATGTAATTTGTATTCACCCTTGTTTTGATAATTTGGAAAGAAAACTGGTAAATTAATAGATTGATTAATATTGGGCTCAGAAGCAACTTTAGGTAGAAAGGAGGGATTGGTTCTGAGGGAAACTCTATCTTTATGGAAGACCAAGTACGGGGGTTTGGCGCAAAGGGCTTGAAGCTCCGATACCCTTCTAGCCGAAGTGATAGCGATGAGAAAGGCCATCTTCCAAGGTAAGTATTTCAGATCCACCGAGGCTGCGGGTTCAAACGGAGGGGCGGTCAAGGACTGGAGAACAAGGGTTAAATCCCATGGAGGGACTGCGTCTGTCACCGGAGGCCTTAAGAGGAAGGTGCCTTTTAAGAAAGTCTTACATAATTTGGAAGATGCTAAAGAACCAAGATCACTTCCCACATGATAATGGGAAATTGCAGCTAACTAGACTTTGACCGTGGAAGAGCTAGCTCCTTGGGCGAATAAGGTCGACAAAAATTCTAACACCGCTGGTATGGGAGCTGTAAAGGAATCCAACTTTCTATGATCTGCCCAGATAGTAAAGTGTTTCCATTTGCTGTTATAAACCTTTCTCGTAGAAGGTTTATGAGCGGCCACTAAAATAGCCTTAACAGGGGACGAGATACCGGGAGTCCTAACTATTACTGGAACTGGATTAGCCAAGCTGTGAGCTTGAGGTTGTCCAGGTTCGGAGTTGGTAAACCCAGTGGGTGAGAGATCAGAGCCAGGGTGGGATCTAGAATCCATGGAGGATTCACTAGATGAGACCATAGGCATGGGAACCATATTTGATGAGGCCAGAATGGGGCTATGAGGATCACTCTGCTCCCCAACCGACGGGCTTTCTGCAAGAATTTTAGCATTAGGGGAAGAGGAGGATAAGCATAAAGTAGACCGAATGGCCAAACATGCACCAGAGCGTCTTTGGGGATTCCCCTGGTGGGGGAATTAGAGCGAAGTAGTCGCTGCACTTTGCGTTCGAAGGAGACGCAAAGAGATCGCAGCAAGGTTGACACCACTTGAGGAAGATTTGCTTCGCTATTCTGGGGTTCAGAGACCACTCGTATGGCGAGAGGATGGTTCGACTCAGCCTGTCTGCCAAAATGTTCGACCGACCCGGAATGTGCGTCACTATGAGAAAGCGGTTGGTGGAGATCGCCCATTCCCAAACTCTCATGGCCTCTCGACAAAGTGGGTAGGATCTGGTTCCCCCCTGTTTGTTGATATACCAGACCACTGACATGTTGTCTGTCTGAATTGCAACTGTCCCTAAGTGAAGAAGGGCCTGGAGTGCTTGCAATGCCAAAAGCACCACTCTCATCTCTAGGACATTATTATACAATAAGGTCTCTGAATGGGTCCATGTGCCTTAGACGGTTCTGCCCATACAGTGCCCCCCCCACCCTAGGCGAGAAGCATCCGTGGTCACCTTGGTTAGAGGTGGGGACATAGAAAAGGGGCGCCCTATCTGGAGGTCCAGTGACTGGAGCTACCAGAGCAGGGAATTCCTGCAAGCCCTGCTGAGGGGGGTGGGTGAACTCAGTGGGCGTAGCAGGATGGACCATTGAACCTACAAGGTCCATTGTAGTACCCTCATGTTCAAGCATGCTAAAGGTAGCAGATTGATCGTGGCCGCCATGGAACCTAGAGCCCTCAGAACCAATTCCGCTGGAGGAGCCGAGGATTGTAAAAGGGCCAGTACGTGGAGCTTCAGGGTACAAATCCGGTCCGGAGTTAAGAAGACTCTCAATAGGTTTGTGTCTAATCTGGCTCCTATGAAGTTTAAGATCTGGGTTGGATGAAGGGAAGATTTGTTGAGGGTGATTGTGATTCCCAGCCGGGAGGCCAGGTGGAGGAAGTAATCTCTGGCTGAACATAGTAGATGCCTGTTGGGGGCGGTCAGGAGCCAGTCGTCCAGGTAGGAAAAGACCTGTATTCCCTGGAGTCTCAGGTGGGCTGCTACTACTGCCAAAACTTTGGTGAACACTCTGGGGACTGTGGTGAGACCAAAGGGGAGGGCCCTGAACTGGTAGTGACTGTCTCCTAGCCGGAAGCGGAGAAACCTTCTGGATTGTCTGTCCATCAATATGTGGTAGTATGCATCCTTGAGGTCTATCGAGCACATCCAGTCATTCTCCGGTAAGAGAGGGAGAATGGATTGAATGGTGACCATCCAGAACTTTTCTTTGGCCACTGACAGGTTTAGTAAGGACAGGTCGAGGATTGGCCTTAAGTCCCCCGTCTTTTTTGGCACCAGAAAGAACCTGGAGTAGAAGCCCGATCCGGACTGGTCTAGGGGGACGTGCTGGATCGCTCTTTTTTCTAGCAGTTGCTTTATTTCTGTGGCTGCTGCCTCCGTTTGATTGGGTGGGACATCGGGGAGGCTCCGGGGTCTGGGAGGGGGATTCAGAAAGGGGATTTTGTAACCTCTGGATATAATTTGAAGCACCCAGCGATCTGTTGTAATGGACTTCCAAACTGCTAGGTTCCTCGAGAAACGTCCCCCGACTGCCTCCAGAGAGGAGCAGTCGGGTAACCCCTTAGGGTTGTTGCGCGGGCCGATCCGAAAAGGGTTCTCTCGACCCGAAATTCTTCAGTCCCCCTTTGCCTCTGGGCCGGCATCCACCCTGTCCTCCTCTGCCTCTGAAGGACGAGGAGTCCGGAGCGAAACGGGACTGTTGAGACTTCCGGAACCACATCTTCTTCTATCCCCTTTGGTTCCTAGAGAAGAACCTCTGGGGAGCTGAGAAGCGGACTCCGATGGCAGACAACGTATTCCCGTCTTTCTCGCTCTGGACCAGCGTGTCGCGGACGGTCTTGCCAAAAAGCGAAGAACCGTCAAATGGGGCATTTGCGAAGGACGCCTTGAAGGGTTCCGCAAAATCGCAGAGGTGGATCCAAGCATGCTGTCTCAAAACAACGCCCACTCCACTAGCTCTAGCGGCTCCTTCCGTAGCATGGGAGAGGAGCCGCATAGAAGTGTTTGAGATGGACTTAAGAGTGGCCATTTGAGCTGAGAATACCTTCTTATCCTCAGTCGACATGGACTCTGGGGGCGACCCAGCGTATTCCTTGATTAGATCCCGCTGGAGTCGTACGTCATGTGCCATATAGTTCAGCGACCTTCCCGTGAAGGTAGCTGAAGCGAACATCTGCTTCCCCAGGCGGTCCATCGTCCGAGACTCCTTGTCAGGAGGATGGACCGAGGAAATCTCCTGGGCCAGTTCCCTCTTGGTGGCAGCTGCCACCAACATGGCATCTACAGGAGCACCCTTGCTCCATACCGTCCTATAAGTGGGGGGGGGCTAAGGATTTTATCCGGTCTCTTTGGAATGGGCTCAACAGTGTCCGGTTCCTTCCATGCCCTGGTAGTAATGAGATCTACCAGGGGATCGGTGGCAGGGGATACCCAAAAGGTAGATGGGCCTGCTTCAAATGCCTCCAGAAACACAGACTCATCCGAGGAAGGTTTTTCGGCTGACCACCCCCCTCTAATTCAAAGCATTTCCATAATGTCTCCGAAGGAGACGTCCTCGGGGGGTGACCTTGGGGAACCTTCCCCTTCCTCTAAGTCCGTGTCTTCTGTCAAAGACTCAGGTGAGTCCAAGTGCCTCCTCTTGCACTTACGTTTGTGAGGGACCTCCTCGGGGGGGCTGTCCGAAGAGGCCTCACCAACCACATCTTGTTCCTCTAAGGGAACCATCTGGGATGTAGGTGCAGGCTGTCCCTGGGGCCAGGTGATGGAAGGTAGGCCCGTCTGAGAGAGAGTGCAGGGTGGACCCATAGTCTGAGCCTGGGGCCTGGAATCCCTCAACAATACCCTCTCCACAACATCGAATGCCGAGGGAGAACTGCTCTCTCTAAGATCTGAGAGAAGCCCCCTTGGATCCGATGTGTGGATCAGGGCTGGCGCCGAAGCAATCGGATCCGAAGGGCCAGTATGTTCCGACCGAGACGGAGCCGAAGACACACTGACACCTCCAGATCCGAAGCTCAGCTCTCGGCTCCAAGAACTCAGATCCGAAAAGGGACCCGACAGACTCAAGGGTGCGGTCGAAGCCGAAGTACAAAGCACTATCGGCGCCAAACCTCCCCCGGCTCCTATGCATCCCGGATCTGAAGGCCCCGAACCCCGGAAGTGGGTCAGAGAAGGAGCAATTGGGGCGAAAAAGGGGGTCGAGCTCCCCCCCGGAGGGGGGGGAGGCATGAGCACTCCCATCTACAGCTGGGCCTGGAGGAACCTACGCATCATCTGGTCCATATCTGCATCGGACAAGCTTCGGGTGGATCTAGAAGAGGCCGAGGCTGGCCGGGAGTGCCACCTCGATGACCTCGTAGGCGACCAGGTCTCCTCCTCCGGCTCCAGGGAGAAGCGAGGTGAATGGAGCCGGGAAGGGGAAGGCCCGGAAGCCCTGGGAGAGGCAGCTTGTTTAGCCGGCGGAGCCGAGGAGGAAGACTCGGCCTGCTGCTTGTGGTGTCTATCTTTCTTCTTCTCCCGCCTAGCTTCCCTCTCCTCCTGGCCTAAGGTGGGATGTTGAGTCCCGGCCAGGGGAGCAGGGGTGGAAGGGGGCACTGCTGCGGCAGGTGCCACCAAGGGAGAGGAGGTCGAAGCCGAATCCGGGGGGGCAAAAGTCCCGCCAGAATCAACTTTGACCTCCTGTCCTTTAGAGCCCTGGGGTTGAAGGCTGCACAAATAGTGTAGCCTGAGGAAAGGTGGTCAACCCCAAGGCAAATAACACACTGAGTGTGGCCATCCGCTGGGGATAGCTTATGGCCACACTTGGTGCATTTAGAGAAAAACGTTTTTGGGGCCTCAGACATAGTTAAACTAAAAACAACACAAGGCCCAACACACACGGAGAGGAATGAACTACACTAAAAATAATGAGATAACAATATTATAACTAAAGGGTTTTAATACTAGGGAGCAACACACACAACAAGCAATATCAGTCTACAAGAAAAGTTAGAAAAGAAAGATTTTTTTTCTCACGGAACGACTAACTCCCACGCCTGGAACTCATTCAAAGCTGTTGATTCAACCGCGGCAAACGAGATCTGAGGTCAGAGAGGGATGGCAGGGGATTATGGGTAAGGGGAGGAGCTTGGAGCTCGGATATTAGCTGTTTGAAGCTGCCAGCTCAGATCCGATATGGATCCGATACCCGCAGGTTGATGGACAAATGAAGTTAACTACTTCAGATCCATTTTTTTTCAACGTAATAGTTTTCTCAGAATTATCAAACTGCAACATGAAAATAGGCAATTTTGTTAATAGTTTACATTTTTGTTTTGTTTTGTGTAACTTTTAAATTAGTGTAAGTACAAACGTCAACTTTTATAGGATGACCACAAAACATATTGTGGTTTAAGTGGCTTTATGAAAAATCAGTGTATGTAAGCAGAGTTTGTGCGACTCAAACACGGTTCTGCAGAATGTAGTGCATATTACACAGTATACGTGAAGGATGTGTTTGGAGTTCTTGGGTTGGAGGTTGAAGCCCCTGTAAGTCCATTTATGTAGGTCATTTTGAAGGAGTGTCTTTTTGTCAATTTTAATTTCAGTGAGATGCATTACAATGAGTTAATATCTAACTGCCTGCATTTGAAAAGCCATAGCAATATTGTCATTATTCACGATAACCTTATAATTACACAAACTCCTCACTTTAGCAGAACTATCAGTGTGTATTATGTTTGGGACAGAAAGGTAACTATTTAAAAGTTATATTTAACTGCAGGTAGAGCATGTTGTGTTGACCTTTGGCTGAACCACTAGTCATTCAGCCACTTGGAGGTCATTAAACGAGTAACTTCTTCAGATGTTCATAAAACTGTGCTACACATTTCTAAAGGACATTTTTTGAATTTATGCATCACAACACACATAGTATAAAGAAAAGATGAAGCATTAAGTGATGTGTCTTGTTTAAAAAAAGTGCTAAAAATGGTTAAAGCTGTAAAAGACAGATAAGTACTATATAACGCCATTTTTTTACCAGTGTACCAGTGATAACCTGTTTTTTGCATTTTTAACAGTTGTTTTCAGGCAGCCTATGCAAAACTAAGTTTAGAAGACTGATACATGTACTTAAAATGTTTAAAAGTGGGACTGCTTTTAGCATCAGCAGTCAACATAGCCTTGAGTGGCTGAGCTCACCTAGACAAAATAATGGAGAACATCATCACCCCTCATAAGACTATGCTTGCTTTACGTGCAAAATAAAAATGGGCTGCTACAACTTTTGTTTGCACAATTCTTCCTTATATTGTCATGTATCCAGGTAAGAACAGCTTTAAATTGTAATGAGCCACTCAACCGCATAGATCTTCCAAATTCTTTTGAAAACAAATGCAGATGTACATCCCTGGATCCTGAGGAACTGTCTGGGGGTGGATGGGAGAAGCGCTGTATTTTGTCAGTTCACATGTCATTGGGGAGGGAGGAGATTTTGGTTGAATGCTGACACTCTCGGTCTGTGAGAACTGGGAATGGGTTCAATAGTCCCCATATTATTGGGAATACAACAGCAGACATCTGCTGGATTTCTCTGTTGCATTATTGCATGTCCTGTGTGGGGATGCAAGGTCTCTGGGTAGGGTAGAAGTTACAACTTGCTCTTCAGTATTACATTGCAGTGAGTCACCTTGATCTCCTATCAAGCCCTAACTGTTGACTCGCATCCAGGTGAGCAATAGACTTCTGGGATCTGGAGGTTGAAGAGAAGCTCCAGGAGCAGCTGATGATCAGCTGTGGTAGGCGTGCACAAAAAACAATTAGGGGAAAAAAACGTATGTGGATGATACTGTGGGTGTTATATAACTGGCATTTTGAAAAAGTTCCACTAATATTACCTATCCCATAGGTGGTAGACAAATTTAATTAATGTGAAAATCTTGTCTTTTTACTTGAACATGCAAGAGCCTTATTAACTGACAGTACTTGTTTCTAAACCAAACTACTGTTTAATATGGAGACTAATACAACTAAATAAAACCTCTGCTTACAAATGACCTGAATTTATTTGTAGAACTTCTTAATGCACTGTGCTACAAATTTTGATTCTTTGCACTACTATGTTTTCTTTCAAAAAACTTTCCAAGTTGTACTGTATTTTCTGTCATATATAGAACCTAACTTTTCCTTTACTAACTAATGATAATGTTATTCCTATAATTTTTCATGGCTGTTATAATGTACAGTTATACAGTACACTGAACTGCATATCTGGGGATGCACTGTTAGTGGGCTGTGCCCAGTTAAACAACCAGTAAAGAAAATGTGGCAAATATAGAGAACACTGTACCTGATGAAAATGCAGGTCCAGAATAGCAGGCTACGTGGTCAGACAGGCATACAAAGTTGTCTCTTGCTTAATAACTATGCTGGGATTTACTTCTACCGTCACAGACCACTGTTGTTTTACAGATAAGTAGATTAGATTAGATGAGATTAATTTAGGTTAGACAGAGAGAGACACACAGATGGACAGAAAGACTGATAGCTATATAAACTGGGTAGATGGACAAGTAGACTGGCAGATGGAGTGAGAGAGAGGTAAAGGTTAAGTTTGTTTATAAGTGGGTTTGCCACCTGTTAACCACCTGCACCTAGTTTTTTTTTTTTTTTTTTTTTTTTTTTTTTTTAAGATTGAGAGTGGGTAGGTTGGTGGGGTGGGGGGTTGGAAATTTGCTTAAAAGCAGAATTAAAAAAAAAAAAAAAGATGACAAGTGTCATGGCTCCTGAGAAAGCCAGTGGAAATGGACTGTACCAGGAACCACCATTAGACCAACCTCCTGCAGCTGTCAGAAAGAATCTACAGTCAAATTATGCTGCTTAAAGTCATGGAGGAAAATATGAAGGCCCAGTATTCTCTATTATTGCCTAAAATATAAATAAGGCACACAGAAAAGTAAACTGTAGGCTTCTTACAAACCACAGCAGAATTGAGTTACATATACTTTAACAACTGGTAAAGTTTAGCCAGGTGTTAAGACTGCTTTGCTAACAAGACTTTCCCAGGCTACTAAACGCCACCCATTGTTCCCACAATGCACTGTGCATTGGCAAAGAGAATACTTTAATCTTTCCACCTGAGAAAGAGTTTGGACACACACTGATGGATGGCCGCAGGCTTCTTCAAAGGAAATCATTTGATTTCCTATTTAGATCATGAAAGTATTTCCAAATGCCTGTTAAGACATTTAGAGCAACATATGTTTTGTAAATATATAAACACGTATAAATTTTCAGCTTCCAAACCTAAAAGACATAAACACATTGTACAAAAAAGTAATCAGTAAGTATCACTAGGAGGTTCATATTAAACAGTCAGTTGTGAGATGTTAAATAACTACTGTTCAATTTCTTGTTTTCTTTTCAGTACAGTAAGTTATTATTTGTAAATATTTTGCAGATTAGAAGAAATTTTCTCTGGATTTATAATCTGTTATGTATTTATTGCTTACGTGTTATTTCATATAATGTACTGCATTCACTGTAATACTGTAACGTATACTTCATTTGAACTTGTTATGGTATATGATTCGTTGTACTGTATAGCTGCTTATGTCTTCATATTATGTTATTTTATTTTTTTTAAATGTATTTAATAAAAAAAAAAGTGTGCCCCTTCCCCAAAACCAGTGATCCTGGGTGATTTCCAGTCTCCTGTTAGGATACTGCCACAGGACTGTGTGACCCAGGTTTGTGAAGAGAGGTAATCTAGTAGTGTCACATCATTCCTATCTTCCCCTCAGTAATTCCAGCAGTCATGAGTATTGCTAGTTGCTTGAGTCATAGGGCTTATCTTTCTCCACCAGTGAAGCTAAAATGCCTTTAATTTTCTCAGAACAGTGCTACAGCACACACATCCCCCGTGAGGACAAGTACCTTAACTAATTAGCTCATTGGGGTGCTTCACCCGACATAAAGGTGTCTATCTACAGGGGGTTTGGTGTCGTAGAAAAGCCATATATAATTTTTTGTCTCTGAAGCTCCGGAAAATGAAACAGAAAGTCTTGCACTTCATCGTCAAAATTTACATTATTTCACAGTGACCATAAAAAATAATATATAGAAAGCATGAAGTGTCGCAGGCTACCATACTGCTTAGGTGAGAAGTTCGAAAAGCTGCAAAAAATTGTGCAGCAGAAATGATGCCTCTGTCTCTCCTGTTATTGTAACTGAACTTTCTTCTTCAGGTGCTGGCCACTAAACCTTTGCCCATTTTTCTCCAGGGTCACGTTCTTCTAAAGGAGGACAAATTCTCCTTTTGCTTGGTTATGCTGTCTTTCCTGATCAGACAGACACCTAGTCTACCTGAGACCACCTTATGGCAAGCTGTCAGCAGCCATTAAAAGGCTGTAGTGGAAGCAGAAACTGTGGACAGCACAATGGTGGCCTCCTACACACTTTCAATAGTCAAAAATGCTAGAAATCTATAAAAGAATAATTATTTAAAGCCCCAAGATTCCAGTTAGTTGTTGGAAGACATTGGTGACGAAGAAGGAATTTCAACCCCTCCTGTGCCACCTGACAACCCTAGTTTTGTTGACATTTTAAAATTAACATCCTAGAGGGAAGAGGTGAGTTATTGACTGTTTCAGCTGCACAAAGGAGAAGACGGCAGGACAACAGGGCAGTATTTATTGGTGGTACTACCCTTGTTGGATACCTTCTAAGACATTATTAAGTTAGCTTTGGAGTACCCTGATACTGCAGTCTCAGTGCCTAGGATGGCGGGCTGTATATTTAATTTCCTTAAGAAGTATTATTGTTGCCAGAAATTCCCAGTGTCACTGTCTCAACAGTGGTCTTCTATTCCTTGGTCTGATACTATCCATTCCCCATAGTGGGAATCATGAGCTTCAGATAGACCGGGAAAGAGTATTTCCATCTTCCACTTTGTCCATAAGGGTGCTAAACTAGCAAACATAGATGCTGTAGTTTCAGAATGACTTTGTAGATGTCTTTGAACTGGATGAAGGAAAAAAGAGCAAAACCTTAATGCTGTAGGTGTAAAGTTTCATTCTTGACATCCTTCTTTCATAGGGAAGCAGTGGAGTCAGAGGGGACCATGCCTCTGCTGAAACCTGCAATTCAGCAGCAAGAGTTGTCTGGACTGAGCTGATCTCTTTGTCTGGCTGTCAGCAACAGCTTTGAACCCAAGGCCAAAGTCCTTGGTGTATTCAAGGTGGCTATAGGCAACTAGATTTAAAAAGAATGAGACAATTAGTTGACATGCCATTCTTTGGACAGTGCTCATTAAACATTTATTTTTATTACTGTACTGTAATGGTCTCAAAATACTTTACCATATTTCCTGCTTCAAGCTAGTAAATGTCAGAAAAGTGTAACTAACAATGTTCAGAATTATACTGCCTCCTGTTTTACTAGCCTTTTGTTGAAATTCTTAAGAAAAACATTAACTTTATATCATCTAAGTTCATGATGAAATTGCTTTGATGCTTTAAGCACTTGGCACTTTTTGTTTACAGTAATAATGATATCATTTATGTGAAGTTGTAGCTGTTTATCTGTTTGTGTAGTTTATTGTGACCCTCTACCTGTGTTGCGTTTGGCACTGTTGTGGAGCTACTGTGAAGATGTTGTAATTTTGTTCATGCCATGACTATCTTTATTTTATTTATTTTTTTCAGAGTCCTCTTCAAATTACATTCGGCAACTTGAAACTAAGGTCAGATTGCTGGAAGATGACAATAAACTTCTTTCACAGGTAGGATCTGTTTTGTGAATTTTTACAGCAGATGATGCATTTTCATGTCATGTCATTGTTATTCTAGGTGTACAATTAATTTAACCACTTTTTTATCAGGAGGGGTTTTTTTGCCATTATTTTATCTGTATGACACCGTACTTTATCACATCTCCTTTGTGTATGTTTGCTTTAGATTTCTCAAGTGTCCATTATTTATGCAGCAGTCAGACATACACGAGCTGAAGTGAGGCCTGCCTAGCATTAGTTATAGTCTAAAGGAAAGGACTGCAGCTAGCGTCAGGGGCTTCAGTAGTCACTGTGTTAGTACACGCAGTTCGTTAGGCTGATGAGCACATGTACATTATTGCACAGCATGACAGGTAATGACCATAAGGAATATTCATCCAAGTGGTCACTTTAGCTCCTACTGTTTCATTCATGCAGCAGCATTGTATAGGCAACATGTTACAGTTTTGTGGACTTAACTGATGGGTCACAGAAATTATATGTATTTTATGTATCATGCATTAAATGTCTGCCTGTCTAGAGGTTGTTGCAGCAGGGTTACCAGTTGTTTAAAATGTGGGCCTCTGGAGATATGGGATGATTGTAGTTTGCTGTATTATGATTGTAATAGGTTCATATGTAAGCAATAGGCTGTCTGGCCCTGTGAGCCATTTTAAACCTAGCCACTTTCCCCTTTTTGTGCATTAAATAACCTATTCCATTTGGTTATAGATGGGCCTTGCCCCATACCATGATTAGTAATTATATATTACCCCTAATGAGAATAACTGGAGTCATATCGTAGATAAGTTGAGTGGACCTGTGCATAGGATGAAGCATTTACGGGCTGCCTCTATCCATTAGTAGTACAGGGGGCAGTTCTAGGATAAAATTTCTCTTTCCCATCCATAGGTCTAAGTTTTATTTGTATGTGGACAGGGATAAACTTTGCTTTATGTTGATGGGGAGTCTGTTCAACAGCAACAGTGTCCTCTGCAAGATGTACCTGTACATCCATACTGTTCTGTTGGTGTTGCAGAAGAGGTTTAGATCCCTAGACCGAGTATTTCTGATGCCATTTGCTGATGTGCATTAAATCCATCAGTAGTATATAACCGTGTACGCTGTTGGTCTAAATGGAAATCTTTAGAGTCCGATGATGAGCATTTCTTCCACTAAGGTGGTAACATACAGAAATACATACCATTACAAGCATATGAAGTGACACATATTTGTCTGCTGGCTTGCACAACATGTATAATGTTGTTTCATTTACTCTGCAGCAGCTGCACAGCTATACACTTCATACTCTTGAGTGACAGACTACCGCTAGGCCACTTCTGACATTCTGGTGGTCAAGACATTTTCTCATATCTAAGTTGCAGGTGTCATGATTAGTAACTGTAACAACATTAGCTTACTCATTGCTGTACCATTCCCTCTGTAGTACACAATCCAAGAATGTTCAAACTTTCTACAGTTTTGGTATTCCTCCTGTAAACAGTCATCTGCCCTTATAAGTTTTGCTGTACCTAAATCACTTATCCATACCAGTTAGTCCTTTGCACAGACATGAAGGCCATTTTGTTTTCCCAGGGTTCATGGGATTAGAGCACCCATGTACAACCTGATGAACATCAGTAGCTCATATAAATTAATGCAATGCAAAGTAGAGCATTTGTCGAATGTGTTTGCCTCCCACACCAAGCAGCAGTAATTATCCAATCTCTTTCTTTTTTTAACACCTTTAAGTTATCACTTAAGACAGACAAACGTACATTAACAGAAAAGACAACAAACCTTATTAACTTTTTTCATTTACATGCATTATACATGACATGTCTTTTCTTTTCTTGTAACTGTCATCAGGGGTTGCTATGGGGGCCTCTTGTGCCCCCATATTTGCGAATTTAGTTTTAACTGAATGGGAACACTAACATGTATTCAACAGTACCTACAAAAAGAATCTTAAACCGTGTGTACGTTTCCTTGATGATGATTTTATTTTATGCGAAGGAGAAACTGAGGATATAGAGAAGTTTGTTATATACCTTAACAACAGATGTTCCTATTTTAAGTTCACTCATAGTTATGATTTGGAAGGTTTAGCTTACTTAGATTGTTACATTTAACACACTGATAGAGGTTTTAAATCCAACATCCACCGTAAACCCACCTTTAGTAATTCTTACTTGGAATTTAATAGCTGTCATCCCTATTCACAGAAAAAAGCATACTTAAAGGACAATGTATTAGGGCAGCAAGAATGACATCTGACTATGCTGAAGTGGTTAAAGAATTAGGTACAGTGGGTAGTATGTTTTTGGAAAGGGGGTACCCCCAGAAATTTATTAGAGAGACCATTGACTACACTTTGTCTAAATGGGGAACTTTGTACTAACCCTTATTGGGAATAAATTTTACCCCTGTACATGAAAATTCATTTAAAAATAATTTTAGTAGAGCTATGGTTTTGAAATATTGCCCTTATTCTCCTCTGGTAAAAGATGTGATAACAAAGAACTGGAATATACTAAGGAGTGACACAGAACTTTATAAATTCCTCGGAAATAGCCCAACTTTTGTATATAAAACAGGTAGGAATATTAAGGCTAACTTAGAGGACAGTAAGAATAAACGAAAGTATGCAAGAGACAAGGGGACCAAAAAGTATGGATGTTGTAATCAGTGTGAATACATATATCTCAAAGAAGAAATACAGCTAGAAAATACGAATCAGACTAAGGTCAACTTTCAGTATGGGAACTGTAGTACAAAGGGTGTCGTTTATTTGGCCATGTGCTCCACCTGTCCGGCATTTTATGTCCGGAAAACAGGTTCCTAAAACAGAATTTATGAGCACTGTTATGAAATTAGGAAACAAAACAGGAAGAATGCTTTGTACAGGCATGTGGAAAGTAACAAAACCTGTAATACATTCAGATTTGCCATTTTGTAAAGGGTACACATTAACCTCAGGGGTGGCAATTCTAAGTTGTTAGAAGAAAAAGAAGTTTTTTGACAGTTACAATTAAATGCTTGCAACCCCCCAAGACTTAATGATTTTATTTTGCACTAAAGCCAGTATTTGAGGCTAGGATATAAAGTATTTATTTTGAAAGTGATTTCTTATAATTCATTTTCATGTTTGTTTTATATTTTTTCCGCTTCAAGTATCTTAAGGTTTTTGTAAGGGAAGCTTTTATTGCTGCAAATTTTTTTTTTTTTTTATCTTTGATTTTAATCTTTGCCACAGGAAGTGTTTTTCGAGAAGTATGATGTCATTTCCTGGTTGTATAAACGATAAAAGGAAGTTGGCCATCTTGTTTTAATTGAATCTGAAGAAGTCCTGTTAAACAGGATGAAAGCGCTAATTCCAAATTCTAAGTAAGAATTAAACTGTTTTTTTTATTTTAAAGGGAGTCTTTATTGTCTTTTGAGTCATTCAGCCAGAATTGCAGAGTGCGTTGTGATTAGCTGCCTATTTCTGCGTTTTAACTACTATTCTGCTTTGTTTTTTTCTGCTAAATTAAGCAGAGAAGTCATTTTAGATTTATTCCCCTCATGTTTCAAAACTTTCACTACATTTGGGTCTTGTGAGGTCAGTAGATATGTGTGGAGTCCCACAATTGCAGATCTATACATGTAAATGGAGGCCCATCCCTCCTTCAGAACGGGGAATATATAATCGTGGTATACACTGATTTTTACAAATCATTTGGTGAGCATGAAGCATCCTTCTTGTTTTCCTATCTAATCTATCCAACACATTTTGGGGCCAGTCAATCACTGCAAAATTAAGTTAGGGCAGGAGGAGCAAATTGGTTTATAGCTTGGATTTTGTTCCTAGATACCAACGCTGTTTTTAAAATTAATTTAAGTCTTCTAACATATTCCTTACTAAGTTTTATTCGCATTTGTTCATATTTTATTGTTGAGTTCCCAAATATTTATACACTCCTTCTTGCTCAAGTTCCTTTATATCACATTCTTGTCCCAAACTGATGGTTTCCTGGTGCTACAGTGTCCCTTCTTTAAAGGTTGCTTTTGCAAACGTATCAAGATCAAATGACATTCTTATATCATCTGAAAAAGTTTTGACAACCTGCAGCTGTGCTTTCAGTTCCTCATCTGATGAGCTATACAGTTTTAAATCATCAAGAAAGAGAAGATGAAAAGTCTTTACACTTTGTTGTTTTGTAGGAGCCAAATTGTAGCCATGGCCTAAGTTAAGTAAACAGCTTAATGGGTTAATGGCAAGGCAGAATAGCAGCGGTGAGAGAGTCACCCTGGAATATACCCCTTTGAATTTTTATCCTTGGGTAATAATCTGTTATTTATCATAGCGTAATTGCAAAGTGGTCTGCCACTGTTTCATGGTCACTGTAATGTAATGTAGTCGATCAGTATAGAGTGTATCTTATACATTTTTAAGCACTCTTTTATCCATGAATGTGGGATACTATCAAATGCTTTTTTATAGTCAGTCCATGCCGTACTTAAATTTTCCCCTTTTTACAGTTCTCCAGTATGACTTTATTTAACAACAAATGATTCTTTGTTCCATATGACTTCCTTTTATTACCCATTTGTTCTACTGCCATAATTGAGTTTTCTTCTAAATGACTAAACTCTGTTAGAATCAATTAATGTGTACAGTTTATACATCGTTGGATGGCAAATTATTGGTCTTGCAGGTTCACTCTTAAGGAGCATTGTTTTGCCTATTTGTTATCCAGGTTGATGTCTGTTCAGGGTGCACATGTAAATGGTTCTTACCCATGGCTAAATCCTCATGCAAAGATGTTAATACTTTTAATCAAAAGTTAGGAACTGTATCTGGGCCTGGGGTTTTCCAATTAGAGGCTTTTCTTAACTTTGTCTTAATCTCTCTGGCTGTTACTCCATCCCATTTCATATCCTGCACCTTTAAACTTCTTATTCTTTCTTTTACTTCTTCTATCCATTTAGCATCTTTATGTTTCACAGGATCTTCATAAATACTTCTCCAAAATGTATCTACTAGTACTTTTTTTGGTGGTCTTTCAATTCCTTTTACCTTATATCCCAATTCTCTATAAAACTTTTTTGATCATCAATAAATTAATTATTTTGTACTTTTCCTTTATATTTATCTGTATGTCTTCTAAGTTTTTTCACTTGTGTTGAAATGTTTAGTTTCTTTGCGATAGTGCATGATAGATCCTGGTTTGTTCTAATACTCTGTATTGCTTTAATCATATCTATCTTTCTTAGTATTTTGTTGATCTATTCCCTCTTCTATAGTCTTTTAAGAGTGACACTTCGTGTCTTAATTTCTTTATAGTTTTCTCTATTTGATACTTCCATAATGGTATTTGATTTCTCCCCTTCTTTTCCCTCACTACCCTGTGTTCTTCTTGTAGAACTTTATCAGTTATTAATGTAGCAGCACAATAATATATCCTGTTTACTTCTGTTATATCACATGGATCTCTATGGACAGTTCTAATTACTCCATTCATTTGTTTTATCAGACTTCTGACTTTTTGGGGTTTTTTGACCTTCTGCAGGCTATTTCTCTCATTGAGTTTGATATATCTGTCCATGTCTATTAAATTAAGCAAGTCTTCTCTTAGCTAATTTTCTTCCAAACTGAAGGCACATCCCTTGTTTTCCATTTCGTGTGTTCGTTCTATAGAAAGTTCTATAGCATCTTCCTGTAGCACCTTCTCTTCAATTTCATCCTGTGCCATCTGTTACTCTGTCATATTGGAACTCACTGGCCTATCACTCCTCAACATTGACTGCATCAGAGTTTCCACAGTTTCCTGTTCCTTTCCTTGCTGTCTAGCTTCAAGTAAATGCTTATACTGATTTCCTGTGGAAGGCTCAAAAATATCTTTATATGGCACCTGACAAATTGCTTCCTGTCCCACTGGCTTCCCCTTAATTTGGATATCCATTGCTCTATCCTGTTTTGGTGCTTTCTGCATTTGATTTTCTACACTGAATCCTTCACTTTGCAGGTACTCCATAACCTCAGTTTCTATTTCTTTAACTTCTCCATTACTAATATCCTTTTCTACTTTTCCTCTTTGTCTTCTTATTTTTTGTATTGAAAAGTTTTTCATGTCCAGATTCCTTTGCCTGTATTTCTCTTCAAATATATTTGGTGCTGCTCTTTTTGTATTGGTTAGTTTTGCTTTCTCCTTTGCAAAATATTACACCATATTAAATCTCTTTTTCTTTCCCATGTCCATATTTCCTCTTCAGATGTTTCCTGATCTTCCTGTTTCTCCCTACTTTGGGGGCTCACTCCATCATGCTGTGATGTAACCTGTATTAGACCTTCTACACCAAACCTTTCACTTTGCAGGCACTCCATAACTTCAGTTTCTATTTTTTTTACTCCTACTTCTTTATATTGATTAATTTGGCTTTCTGCTTTGCATAAATATTGCACCATATCAAATCTCTCTTTCTTTCCCATGTCCATATTTCATTTTTGTGTTGTTCAAATATCTTTAGGTTTTGTTGTTTATATTTTTCCACTTCCTCAGATGCTTGTTTTCCAAACAGATCAAAGTTTCTTGATCTATGTACTGTTTTTCATTAATCTGTTGTATTAATGATTGCAAATTTTCATTTGAAGCTTCTGACAGTTTTTCTTGCAAAATTGTTTTTCTTTCCTCTAATTTTTCTCTTAATCATTTTGTACATCTTGTGTCAGGAAATTCTGGCCTTTTTGCATAATAGTAGTACATAATTTCTTTCTTATCCTTATCCTCAGTAGTCCACCCTATCATCTTTATGGCTCTTTGTTGGACTATCAGTTTTTGTGATTTTTGTGGACTGCTACTTTCTTCTACAACAGGGGGGGCATCCTCCCCCTGGGCCTGGCCCCATTTTAGTAATGTTTCCTTATTTTCAGGATTCTACACTGTCATATTTTTCCAGTCCTGGCACCAGTGCGCCTGCCAGGATTGGGCACTTTTTTATCCTGGGTCTTGTGCACCCAGCTATCTCTTTTAACTTTTGACCTACTTCTGTCCATGACATATGCTATATAAATACAGTCTGTATATCAGTTTCGTCTTGGTGAGATTTTGTGAAAACAGGGTCCACCTTGCGAAGGTATTCACCAAGACTTGAAGATGAATTCAATTTTAGCACTACTTCTCTCCTTTGCATGCTGACTTTTCATCTCTCCATTCAAAGATGTTCTGTATGGTTGTTGTTATTCTCCTTAAGGATCGGCATACAAAATCCCACTCTTGTTATTTCTTGAACTTCCCCCTGCTTCATCATCTTTTTCCATTTTGAATTATAACCTTCTGCTTGTGTTATATTTATAAGCCTTAACTGTGTAGCTGTGAGATATCCCTTCAGGTCAAGTAATTCTTAAGTACCTTATTATATTGGAAGGATCAACTTATTCCACTTAACTAATTTACATAACGTTCTTCAGAAAGCTACCCTCTTTTGTTATATTTTCCCTTTTTGGTCCCCCTGATACAGCCTCATTATTGAAAATCAAGTTCCAGTCCTCACCAATAAGTAACATTCCCTGCTGAAAGCTGATTATTTCTCGCAACTATTTGTTAAGCTGAATAATGGCAGTTTTGGTGGAATATAAATACATGCTAGAGCAATCCTTCTCCCTTGTCAGTAGCCCCTTAGTAGTACAAATCTATCGTTTTTGTCTTTTTTTCTCTCTTTTATGATTATTGGAGCCCCTGTATAATTACTGCAATTACACCCCTTTTCCTTTATCCATCCAGAACTCCTTTTTTTGTCAAATTCACATGTTCATTTCTTTCCAGAGGTGTCTCCTGCAGCACTGTTATTTGCACTCTGCATTTTTCAATATAATTCAGTGCTCTCTCCTTTTTGTGTATGCCCTTATGTTCCAAGATAATATGGTAGTATAGCCATAATGATAAAATAATACTGTTCCCAGCTGTTTTACATGACAGTTGTTTGATTGTGTATTTCAAACTTTGGTGTTACATGCCTGCACTAAAGTTTGGCAGGCCGATCTCATACAGTTTTTCTTCTCTTGGCAGGCCGCTCTCTTGTACAGTTTTTTCTTCTCTTTTCCATTTGAAACTATGTCAGATTTTTCAAGATACTTTGATTAATGCAAACCATCAAACAAAAAAAAATGTAAATACATTTCAAAACACCCCATCTCCTATTAACTTCAAACAAATATACAAAATATGTACATCTTCAAAAAATGAAGCTTAGACCTCCAGATAGGGACAATTGCGCCAAATTGATAGCTGCACCTGCAGTTATTACCTAATCTAAAATTAAGGTTACCCATCCTAAAACACATGCTGCAGCCTGTGTTCCCACTTACTGCTGATTGCTGTCTGTTCTTTTCTTATCTCTATTCCCCTCCCAAATGTGAAAAGCAGCTTGTATGCTTTCAGAAAACATTAACTTTTAACCGTAAGAAAAAGTGCTGTGGCTGTCTTTAAATAAAACTAAATTGTACACTGTTCTATTAAATGCATTGAAGTATTAGGGCTGCTGTCTTTTATTCATTTTACTGCAATTTTAAACTTTGTTTTTCACTGAACTGATTGCTGTTTTACCTTTACATTTTGCATTTCCTTCATCAAAGAATGCTCAGAACTCTCAGTATTAATTGCTTTCACCTGCAGACAGCTTTCCTCCACAGAAAAGTGCTCGGCAATGATTCTTTATAAATTTCACTTGGAACAGAATGCTCAGCTTCCTTCAGCTGCAGACTTCTTGACTCCCAGTGAAAATTTCCTAATGGAAAATAACAAGGCATCTCATTGCATATGTAAGAAATGTATAAGTTGTATGCCTTTCATCATTTTGTTGATTTGTTAAAGCCTGCTTGCTCACAAAAAACACACTTGTTTATAGATTAAAACAAGAACATTAATCTAAACATCACTGTTGTAAAAATAAGAGGAAAATTGGTTTGTTCCAAGTATGACTTTCCCAGTAAACAAATGTTAAATAACAATAATCTTAATTCTTTATACAGTATAATCAGTGCATTTTATAGCCCATCTCAAGACCACATAATATTAACATTAAACTTGCTTTTATCCAGCCTTTCTTCTGTTATACTGTAAAACCTGTATTTCTTACAACTAAAAATGCTTATTTACTTTAATATCTTTAACGTACAAAAGTCACTGAACCCCCTTTTTAAATACTGCTGACTACTCACTGTACAAAACTGCTTTAGTATGTGTAACATACAGTTTATATCATGAAATATTTTATACAAAGACTAGTAAGAATAAAAATGGTTTTACTTACTGTTACTTCCCCCCTTCAGTGTCCTTCTAAACATAAATGATATAAAGTGGAGTATATGCTTTACAGCCCACCCAAAAAAATGTAACAAAGTCAACAAATTCCAGTCTTTTTCAGGCACTTTTTCTTTAAAAGCCATATTTCACAAATATGACTGATACTTTATAGTCTCCCATTCACTAATTTCAATGCTGTTGGTGTTCTCCATCACCCAACATCAGACTCTAATCTGTTCAAGTCCAAGATGCTCCTGATTCTTCTAGTCAACTCCTGTGCTTTTTCTGTCTGTCCTGCATTTTCTTTTGGAACACTGGAAAATATTTTGCTGGCAAAATCTCTCTATGAACTGTATTGTCATAAGAATGAGAAGCAGCGTCCCCTCCTGCTTACATGACTCACTTTTTGTTACTTAAACTTTTTTTATTTTCTCCTTAGCCTGTTCTGCATAAAACATGTATTTGATCCTCCAGGAAAAAAAAATAGTCTAAAGACAGCTGGATATAGCAGCCCGAATCTCACTCCAACTTGCTGAAATTCCCTAATTGCTGGGATAAATGTGGTTTTCTTCTGCCTGGTGTACAGTAAATAATGATTTTCTACACACTCTGCTGTCTACAGCTTTAATACTTTGCCCTTCTGTCACAATTTTGTCAAGATCAACTATTTCTGCTGTTATGATTGCATCTTCACTAATATAGGCATTGACAGCTTTCTTATGACCAGGTTTGGATCATACACTTGATGTACCCTCTCAGTTAACTCCTACTGCTTATTTGTGCTTTCATAACATTAATGCTGGTCGGAGGAGCTCTAATAAGAGCTGTTGCACCCCTGTCGGGCTCGTGGAGTTTCCCTTTTGAAAGCTGCAGTGAGCCCTATTCAGGGCTGTGCTTGAATCAGATCATTCCTTTTCTTTCAGGTTTAGCCCTTAAAAGGACTTTTTTGTGTGTGCTCTCCAAGCACTGGTCAGAATGACCTGAGAGCTGGTGGTGCGTGGGTTTTTATGCCCATGCTGGAGGGGTGAAGTTCAGGTTCAGCCTATCAGGTGTGGAGGCTTGTAGTGGGTGTAGCCTTCTGTCTTGTAATGTAATTCTGGGGCTGTCGGACCTATTTGAGACCTCTTGTTTTTCCTGTAGTGGTGATGTATCCAGTCCTCGAAGCTGCGTGAGCCAATCAGAAAAGGGTCTAGACCAGGAGCCTCGGATGTGTTCCGCGGAGGGTTGGGGTGCTTCTTTTTATCCAGTCATTTGGTATGAAAACATGTGGGGAAATTCTCCATTTTGTGAAAATGGTGAAATACATAAAATCTTAATAAAACAATTCATGTAAATAAAGTTAACATTAACACTAGAGCTGTAATGAGATTACAGAATTAAGAGGTAAATAGTGAGTGAGCTGTAGGAGAGTTGAAAGAAACCACCAAATCAGAAACTGTATATGTGTTATTGTAAGTACAGGGGTTAGGAGCCCCTGGGAATAGGTGGTCCGGGGAGGGAGAGCAGTTGTGACTAGGTTGAGCGTTCCAAAAAATATTGAGTACGGAAAAGAAGTTTTATGTGTAAAAGGGCCTTGTTTCAGCTCTGGGTGAGGTGGAACCTGAAGGTGATCGATTTTTAAGGAATAGGTAGGTCGCGTGGCTGTGGTTTTGGGTTAGAGAAGGGAGACTGAGATTTCCTGCGCTTTTGAGACTGAATGGGCCATAGCCATCCAGCCGATTCTTCTTCAGGGAGAGCTAGCACTTATAAATTATACATTACAAATTGTCTAGTATGAGTGGGGGATTTTACTTTGTTGGAAGGGTATGTGTTGTGTTGTTGTGCGGGCGGGGGGAGTATGCCGGTTAGGCGTTAATGAGTGGCATGACGGTCACGGTATATCTGGGGAGATGAATGGAGTGGCCACATGAAAAATAAAAGAAAACAGTGAAAACTATTTTAAAAAATAAAGAAGAGTATAAAAAATTGTAAATATGTGATAAAATCAAAAATGTAAACAACAGGCATGAGATTGAGAGAACGGATAAGACTGAGAATGGGATGAAGTTAAAGAGTAAGGTGGGGAGGTGACTTAGAGCAGTCTCGTGGTAGCTGAAAGGTAGCAGTCAAGTGTGTTGGGTTAACAAGGATCAGTACGTACGGGGAGGGGGGGAAATGGAAAACAGGGCCACCAGTGTAGTTGAAAAGGGGAGAGAAGGGGTCTGAAATTAAAGGTTTTGGGGTGTAAGGCGGGTCTAACAGAGAGGCTGTTCTTTTTTATAGAAGAAATACATTACCATACTACAGAATAATGAGTAAAGATGATAAAGCTGAAAATCATAATAAACCTCAAAATATTAATATTAAAAATAAATGAAACTACACATAAACAAGGGTATAGAAGTCAAAGTAAAAGGGATAGAAGTAAAACTACTACTATGAGGTGTACATACCATGAATGTTCAGGTCCGTGAGTGTTCTCAGTTGTAGAGGGCATAGTTCAAGGTCCTCAAATTAAGGATGGAAGTGATGGACTCCATAGTGTTTAAACCTGGAGGTTTCCTGGCTTCTAACTCAATCTGCCACATTAGTTCTTTTTTCTCAAGCTTTGAGTTGAAGTCTCCATTGTAGGGTTTCTTGTCCAGCTGTTCCAGTATCAGAAACTTGAAGGTGTTGCGTCCTGGTTTTTTTGAAGAGTGTAATGCTAGGGGATTCGTGGGTATCTTGTGTTTGATGTCAAACAGGTGTCTGCAGTCCTGGTTTTAAGGACATTGATGGTTTTGCCAATGTAAAAGGATTCTCATTTGTTGCACTTTGCCCTGTAGACCACCCCTTCTGTTATGCAGTTCCCAGGGGTCTTGGTGGTCACCATTCTTCTGTTGTTGGGGCAGTAGAAATGGTCCATGTTTCCCATGTATTTGCAGTAGTTGCAAGGTGGGTTGGTGCTGCAAGGGTAGGTGCCAGTCCTGTGTTTTTTTTTGGGAGGGTTACGCTCAAGGAAGTCTTTAATGTTGGTGCCCCTTTTCATGGTGAAACCAGGTGCTTCAGGGAATATGTGTCCAAAGTGTCTGTTTGAGGTGATGATAGTCCAGTTGTTATGAATGATTTTCTGAATGTCCTTATAGTCCATTGTGTTCTGGAGAATGAAGTTGAGTCTGAATTTGTTCCCATACTGATTGTGGACCCTGGTGTTTTGTTGCAGCCTAAAGGGGTTCTCCTTTCTGTTGTCTATTATGGGATCTAGGATTTAGTGGAGTGTCCTGCTGGAGTAACCCTTGGCCAGAAAGTAGTTTTCTAGGTCCTTGATATTCTGTAGGAAGTTGTTGAGATATTTTGACACCCTGGATTTCCTGAGCCCTTGGGATTTTGATGTTCCTTTTGAGTTTATGTGGGTGCATGCTTCTACCGTGGAGCAAGAAGTTTACCCTAGTTCGTTTTCTGTACAGGTTGTGGATAATGTTGCCGGTAGTTCTATTTTTTTGAAAGGGGCAGGTCTAAAAACTCTACTTGTTTCGAGCTTGTTTTGCTGGTGAATTTTAGGAAGCTGGTGCTGTTGTTTATGTAGTCCAGAAATTCATTGAACTTTTGTGGGCTACCGTTCCAAGCCAAAAAATGTCATCTATGAAACTGTAGGAGCATACTATGTCCTTGTAGTACTCAGAGCTGTAAATGAAGTTTTCTTCCCATTTTCTGAGAGCTGTGTTCACTAAGCTGGGGCCATTGCAGCACCCATTGCGATTCCTGTGGTCTGCCTGTAAGTTTGTCCATTGAAGCAAAGAAGTTGTTGTTGAGTATCAGGGATAGGATCTACCCATATTTGTCTGTTTCACCTATAATCACTGCGTTGTCCATATTGTGCGCCTCCACCATGGCTCTTATGCAGTAATCATGGGGAAGCACTGTGTGCAAGGTATCTACATCTGTGGCAACCAGTAGAGCTTCTTCTGTTATGGGGATTTCTTTGATTTTGTTGAGTAGGTCCATGGAGTCCTGAATGAATGAGGGTTTTTTTCTGCCAATGATTTTAGCGTAAAGTCTATGTAAACTGCTAGTAGCTCCGTGATTGACCCTCCACTTGCGATTACTGGTCTATATGGGGGATCCTCCAGGTTCTTGTGGGGTTTGGGGATCCCGAAAAAATTCTGAAGTTTGCGGTGGAGGATGCTTAGTATGCCTTTTAGGTTGTCGCTGAGGAGACCTTTGTTGCATAGGTCCTGTAGTGTGTTCTTCAGTTCCAGGTATGATGTCTTGATGCGGTTGAGGTCACTTACTTCATAGTATCCTAGATTGTTCAGCATATCTGTGATCTTTTGTTTGTATGTGGAGGTGTCCGTTATTAGGATCCCCCCACCTTTGTCCGCCTTCATTACCCTCCTACTTGGGTCTTGGCTCAGCTGTTTTAGTGTATCCATTTCCTCTATTATAACGTTAAAGACTCATTTATTGGTGGGTTTTAAGCAGGTTCCTTAAGTCCATTTCGCACTTATTCTGGAATGCAGTGATTTCCTGGTTTTGTGGAGGGCAGAAGTTACTAGGTCTCTTCCAGTTAACTTTCCTGAGGGCGTGGGTGTCTAGTACATTTCTGTCCTTTCCGTTTTGAAAGAAGTAGAGTTTTAGTTGTAGTTTCCTGGTCCATAGCCTAAGATCAATGACTGTCTGTGAGAAGTTGGCCCTCCTGGTGGGGATGAAGGTCAGGCCCTTTTGTACTATCTTTTGCTTGGCGGCTGTCAGTGGTTTTCAGGAGTAGTTCCTCACCTCTGGGGGCTTGTTTTTGTCGACCTCTTTTTTGGCAGTGTGGTTGGGGGTTGCCAGAGGTGGGAGAGGTCCCTGATGCCCCTCCATGATTTGTCTCTCCTCTCCTGCTGTTGTAATGGGGAGGACAGTTTGGGGGGTTGGCATTGGTCCTTGCTATGTGACCCCTGTAGTCTGGCTGGCGGGGTTGTTCGGGTTTGACCTGTGGCTTTTGGGGTCCTCATGTGGGCTTGCTTGTCCTCGGTAGGTGGCTTCTGTGCTGTGTTATTCTTCTTTGGAATCAGACCTGGGAGGGATCCGCTGGTCATTTTTTCTCCCATCTCCTGGAGGCTTATCTGAGGACTATGAGTGTGGGTTCCTTCTGTATCAGGTCCGCTCTTCATGGTCTGTTTTCTGCTGTTGGACTCTCCTTGTGCAGAGACTGTCTTGGGTGTAGGTATGTTTGTGTCCCTTGGTGCCCTGCCCTCCGGAATAACAAGTTGTTTTAGGTTGTTGTTGCTGTGCTCTGAGTCTTTGTGAAAATCCTTAGTGTCCCTAGTCAGCTTTTTGAATTTTTTTGTTTTATAGATATAGAGATATCGAAAAGAGAATGTTAAAATTATTACTGTATTCTGCAAATGTGAGAGTGGCATGATCTGAATATTGCAAAAGAAAATAATACTTGTGTCCGCTTGGATTAAAGGAGGAAGGAAAGGGTTCAGACACAGGCGCAGGAGTTATTAAATTAGCGGGTTTGGTTAAACTTGTGGTAGCTAAGAAATGGAAATGGTGACTGGACACAAGTGGAACAGAAGTAAGGGCAGGCAGCTTGACTGACAAAAAGTTATTGAAGGAATGTAAAAGAGAATGGTTGAACAGCGTAAATAAATGGGTGAATGGGAATCTGATGAGAGTGGAGGAAGACATGCAAGGATCAGTCATGTTAAGGTTTGCGCAGCCAAAAAACGCAGGTTACTTTGGAAAGGAGTAGGAGTAGGTGTCAGGAGCAGGGATTTAAATTTTAGTGTTTTTAATGATTTTGGTTGCATGGTATTGAAACAACAAAGACTTTCTTGAATAAGGTATCACATGATATTACTTTTCAACATTGGCCATTGAAGGGATTTTCTGTCATGTGCACTAAGTGATTAAATGTAGAGTTCGTCAGAGCTGATTTTGACCATGATTTTACAAACGTAGAATGGCTGCAAAGTGGTCAAGTTCAACCAGTTTTGGAAACTATGAAAGTGTCTGCTCAATGTTCCTGAAACAGAGAGGGATGAGACTTCACCCTCATATTTTTTGTATTGGTTTTAATATTTAAGGCAGTTACTGGGAAGGCAGGCTTCTGTATTCACACTTGATTATTTATCATATAAATATATATAAGTGTGTGTGTATATATATATATATATATATATATATATATATATATATATGTGTGTGTGTGTGTGTGTGTGTGTGTGTGTGGTGGGGGGCTTAGGAACTAAATTAAGAAGTCGTTTTATGAGGCATTTGACATGAATGGTGTAGTTAGGGATTGTGGCCATATTTGTTGTTTGGTTATGTTTTCTGTATGTGTGGGAGCTATTACTTATAGCAAGTAGCAGTGCGTATAACTTTTTTTTAGAGTTTGGTATATTACTTTGTGAAGTCAATGTATTGTTCTTAGGCATACTGTTATTGATAGATAGATAGATAGATAGATAGATAGATAGATAGATAGATAGATAGATAGATAGATAAGCTCTCTGAAGGTATCTGTATAGTTCATTGGCTCCCATTTCATGAAAACCAAGTAAGTGAAAGACTGATCCAGCAAACAGGGGTGGGTAGTACATATTTATAACCTACCCCAAGACAGTAAGGCCTTTGATTTGGTTATATTAAGTAAGACTGCACAGATGCAAAGCCCCTTGCATAGGGATTGTTGAGACCTTCCCCCACATAAAGTATTTTTGAACATTTGAACCAGTTCATTGGGATGGGCATACATCTCTGGATCTGTAGGAAATGTGCATTTTTGCCTGTACTTATACACATGCCATAAACATTTGTGGTAGGTTGATGTACCTCCATTGAAGAGAGGAGGGTTGGTGTCATGGGAAACCTGACTCATAACGTGTGATGTAAGGAATGGTTCCTTAACCATGCTCCCTTAAAGTAGGACTTTAAGCAAGAATACATTTTGCCCGCATATTAAGTCACTTGAATGTCCATGTTCTCATTTTATTTCTTGAAATTCTAAATAAAATAGGAGAAGAGTGCATCAGTTTTGTTGCCACTCAAATGTAAGATTATAGTGTACTTAGATATTACAGCATATATGCTGAACTTCCACGCCTTGTAAAGGTAACTTCACAAACGTTTTTAGGAAAAAGCTGTAAGTCAGAGCAGCAGAGCCTGCTGACTGACAGAAGCTGATTAAATGTAAGACCCTTTCTTAGTTTCCTGCCTTTATGTGGGTATAGACTCTGCCGTGATTCTCTGATATGCTGGAATGCTGCTAATCATCTTGTAAGCATATTTACAAGTTGGTATTATGTTGTGACTTTCTGCAGTTTGAATGCCACTTTTGTGTTAGCCGTTCCCTTTACGTATCACATTTTTTTCTTCTTGCTTTACTAGTTATTCCTGCTTCTTTCTCTTGCAATATAGTGTCATATCTGAAAAAAGGTTTCCAGCATGCATACCCGAAAAACTGTGTAACAAAATAAAAAAAAAAGTGTGTGAGCCTTTTAAGTAGCCCTTGATCCTGTATGTTATCTTATACTGTTATCAGGTCAGTGGCTACAGCCCATAGCATCAGAGTCAAATGAGGGCCGGCGAATGTTGCTGTTGGAAAGTAGTTCACATTTTGGTCAGAGTGTGTAATATTATTGTGCACAAGCTGTGAACATTGTTGGGTATTAGTGCTTAACTTCAGGACATCATTTAAGAAAGATTTGCAGTTATTTTGGGGTTTAGTGGCTAGTTCAAGTTCATACTGAACATTGAGCTTCCTAATGGTTCTCTTAATTGCTTTATTACTTTTCTTAAGTGTACTGTTAAGGTAGGTAGCATAAAACCTATAAGCATTAAATAGTTTCTTTCTTTCTCGCTCTCTCATTATATAATTTATTTCTATGGGTATTCCACCACAGGAGTTTGTTTTTAAACTTGTCATTATATTTGTTGTGGACAGGGTCTGCCTTATCAATACAACTATTTAAAAAGGAGTACAAGTCAGAGGCATATTTAGCAGCTTTAGTAATAGGATTTTTCAGAGGAGGATTACAGCAGAATTTAAGTAATCAAGTAACTGAAGAAGGTTTGCTTTTGAGAAGTCCCTTGACACAGCTATTTACATGGGAAATACCACCAGTTTTAAAGGAAAAGGTCACTAAATTTATGGTCTGACTTAACAAGAAATAATGAGACGTATGGAACTGCGCAAGAAGTGGCCATTTTTGTGAGGGTTGCCTGGAAACGCACAATCTGGGCAGGTTTGAAGGGACGTACTGCACCCAAGGAAATTACCAGATTCCATGGGGGGTGGGGGGGGGGGGAGCAAGTAAAACCCAATGAAAACAAAACCAGGCCTCTTAATAATGAAATAAAAACAGGCAGCTCAAACTATAACTAACTTCATGTTTTATTGTTTCAATACATTTTCTTAAATTCATTTAGTTTGCTTATTAGTCCATTAAAATATCTGTTCAGTTTGCACTTAAAATAGGCTAGAAAATGATTGGGGAGGGGAAGAATGGAGCACCTTCAAGCCCTTATGTGGTGCAGCTGCTTTTCAGTTTATGAATGAAGCAGATGTTCTGACTTGTGTGCTATATCCATTAAACAGAATGTTTACAAACATTCTCCTTTGAATAACTTCAGCACACAAATTATGTGAGCTTCTGTTGTAAGTAAAATGATCCTGATTTGGTGCCTAATTTACTCAATCATATAAAATAAATAAACCTCAAGTTACGAGTGAAGCCAGTGTTGACTTGGAGGACTTAAACCAGTAGTTTCCTTCATGTTTGTAATATACTGTAATGCAAGACAGAATTAAAAATATGAAACCTGTTTAAAGATTCTGCAGCCTGTTTATTTATGTATGCATGAATGTATGTATGTATTTTTTCCAGGATAGAGCACTGATCTCCTTGGAACAGTTTCAGACTCTGCCAACTTGCTGAGAATCACATAGTTAGGCAATGAAGGTCTGAGGGAATTAAACGTTGTACCACTGGACCACAGGAAATTGCTCGTTAACAGCTCTTTAATCCTCTAAGCCAATTGCCAGATGGTATATGCCAGGATGTGTTACTTGTGCACTTAATAGTACTTTAGGTTTGCGTTACTGAAGTAAACATTAATTTGTGTTCTCTTTCTTTAATTTCTCCTAGTACGTTGGGTTTCTAATAACATAACGAGAGTTCCAAAAGTCAGGGTATGATTAGAGTTCATAAAATTAGTATTGTTTCAGTCTTTGTTAGCCAAGAGTGCTCTTCTCAGCACTCACAGTGTGCTCACAGATGATGTTCATCGTGCATACAGCTGCAGTAATCACAGATGGGTTTTCTGCCGTCAGGCGGTCCCTCGGTCGGCCGAATTCCAAAGTCTTGGTCCGGCGTTGGTTATCGTCGCTCTCTCTTCTGACGTCAGTGAGGCCAGAGTATATAAGACACAGCCGACGCCATGTTCTTCAGTCTTTTTTGCCGTGCGGTGCCCGAAGCAGAAGCAGTTCGCAAGTGCCGGTCGGCCAGCTCCTGAATTACGAAAATTTTGGAAACCGAAGTCTTCATTAAAGCTAAGTACCCCGTTGGGGAAACTTTTCTTGCCTCAGACCGATGTCAGAAAAAGTTAATAATTGTATTTCTTGTGGGAAGCAAATACCGCATAAGGATTTCCATTCCCTCTGCATACCTTGTTTGGGCCCAGACCACGACGTCTCGGGCTGTCGCTTTTGCGCTACCTTCAATAAACGCACTATTAAGCGTCGGGCGGAGTTCGCCCAATACTACTTTGGTAAAGCTTTTGATTATAAAATGTCGTCAGACACTCCGACTACCGTTTTGTCCAAAAAACGCAAGGAAAAGGACCGACACGCGAGGCCCGCGGTCCCCGCCGACACCACGCCAAAACAGGCTACACGTGGTCCGGTTCTCAGCGAGACGCCTTTGCAGTCCCTGACTACCGACGACACTCCTTTGGCGGTGTCCTCTGTACCCGAGACCGCTGGGACCTCGGCCCTTTCCCAGACTACAACCGAAGCCTTTGCTAATGTTGAGCCTACTAATGTGGACAGGTCCACCTCCACCCATGGTGCATTTAGGCCCTCATCTTCTTTTTCAGTTAAGGCCTTTACTAAATCCAAAGCAGCCAGGCATCCCACGAGGCCTGTTGCACAGGGCCCATCTTCAGGTCCCATGCCTAAAAAACAGATGCTTAAAATAGCTGAGGACTTAATTACTCTTATCAGAGGTTCTCAACCCCCTCCAGACAAGAGACCCAAAGTGGAGGAAGATTCTCACTCTTCTGATCAGGGATCCATTTTATCAGAACATTCTGATGCAGAGGAACACTCTTACTCTCCTTTTGAGGATTCGGATGCAGAACAGTCCATTCCTTCTGTATCTCCTCCTGAGGATTTTTCCTTTGGGGAAACCTTACACACCTTGAGGGAACACTTCCATTGGGAAGGCCAAGACTTTTCAGATTCCAAGAAAAGACTTAGGGAATTTCTTTTGTTACCTCAACACAGACCTCTGGCTATACCCCCTGTTTTGGACATACTGGATGATGTCTATTCGGAGGCTTGCCTTAACCCGGATTCTCTGCCTCCTGCACCAGTCAAACCTGATAGGTATTACAGAGTACCCAGCTCTCACCAATTTCTCTTCAAAAGCCATAATGCTGACCCTGAAACCATTTCACAAGGCCCCAAGGGATTGAAGGCCTCCACTGCCAAGAATCCACTTCCTGCAGAAAGGGAATCAAGATCTTTAGAAAGGTGGGGTAAAAAGGTATATACCTCGGCCACCCTAGCCATGAGGGCCTTAAATTGTCAGTTTCATATGCTTAAATATCAACAGTTCCTGTTATCACAATTAAGGAACAAAATGTCTCAACCTGAACAACCAGATTTAAAGGAGTTACAGGATATGATGCATAGTGCAGAGCAGGTGGGTAAACACACTTTACAATGTGGTTATGATGGCCCTAGAGGCTTCAAGTAGAGCGGCTGCTACGGGATCAGTCATTCGCAGACATGCTTGGCTTAGAGAACAAAACTTGCCTGATCATGTGAAAGCTAAACTTCTAGATGCTCCTTTACAAACGGATGTGCTGTTTGGTACTAATGCTGAGGAGATATTACGGAAGATGGAAGAAAAAGCCAAATCCATGCAAACTGTAAAAACCTTTTCCCAGGTCCAACCACCACGTTTTAGCAGAAATTGGCCTTCAAAGAACTGGTCTTTTCCAGCCACTGACAAGCCCCAAAGAGGTAGATACAGACGCACAAGGGGCAGAGGGCAATCACAAGGATCATATAGAGGACGACAATGGCAAACTCCAGCACCAAGAGGTGGCGAGGACAGTGCACAACAATACAGGAAGCAAACCCAATGACTCCCTCATTTCCATGCCAAGCACGTCTCAGCTGGCAGCACCTTTGGGAGGAAAGCTAGCATTATTTGCAAACAATTGGCATATTGTCACAACAGACAAATGGATCCTGGACATTATAAACAGAGGCTACAAATTTCATTTCCACACTCTTCCAAAATGAGAGGCATGCCAAACCTGCCACAGAATCAAAGGGCAGAGGCACAACTACAAATTTCAAAGCTCTTAAACATGAGAGCTATTCAAGAGGTACCTTCTCACGAACAAGGTCAAGGTTTTTATTCAAGGCTTTTTCTGGTACCAAGGAAAGGAACCGACTGGAGACCCATTTTGGACTTATCCATCCTAAACACATTTCTACTGCATCAAAATTCAAGATGCTCACATTACAGCAACTTCTTCCCATGCTGGGCAAGGAGTTTTGGCTGGTAACATTGGACCTCAAGAAGGCATACCTGCATGTCCCAATCAGACAAAGCTGCAGAAGATACCTCAGATTTCTTGCAGGTTCAATCCACTATCAATTCTCTGCATTGCCCTTTGGCTTATGTACTGCGCCCAGAGTATTCACAAAGTGCCTGGCATCAGTGATTGCCTACTGCAGACTTCAAGGGATACAAATTTACCCTTATTTGGACGACTGCCTGATCCAAGCGGACAGCAAGCACATACTTCTGGAACATCTGACATATGTGACACGGCTATTGCATGCCCTGGGCTACACAATCAACAAAGAGAAATCAAGGCTAACACCATCTCAGAAAATAACCTTCCTGGGTGCCAACTTAGACACAAACACCCAGATAGCCTATCTTATGCCAGAAAAACAAGGGCAACTATCTCAGTACTTCAAAATACTAGCAAAAAGTACCAGGCTTACTGCAAGGAAAATCCTGCAGGCTCTGGGATTCATGGCATCTTGCATTCTTTTAATCCCATGTGCAAAGCTGCATATGAGGAAACTTCAATGGTACCTAAAAAACCTATGGTCTCAACACAGTCACAGTTTGGAAACAATACTACCAATAATCCCATGTTTGCAAAAGGAATTTCTATGGTGGGCCCAAGCATGTCAAGCAAACACAGGCCTCCCATTCTGCAAGCCTCAAGCAGAGCAAGTTATCACAACAGACGCCTCAGATTACGCTTGGGGGGCGCACATGACGGACAGGTGCATCCAGGGCAAATGGTCCTAAAACGAAAAGAACCTCCACATCAATCAAAAAGAAATGCTAGCAGTAATAAATGCAATTACAACTTTCAAGATCTTCCTGCATCCAGGACAATTACACATAAGAACAGACAACACCACAGTAATGTGGTACATAAACAAACAAGGAGGAACACATTCATACCCCTTGTGCAGACTAGCCATGACCCTTTGGAACTTGGCTCTGGAATGGCAAATCGAACTTCAAGCACAGTACCTGCCAGGATTGGAAAACACACTGGCAGACAAATTAAGCAGAAATATGACAGATCCACACGAATGGAAGTTACATCCGCAGGTGTTTGCAGAAATAACCCAAGTGTGGTTGAGGCCAGACATAGATCTTTTTGCCTCCCACAGGAATCATCAATTGGAAAAGTTTTGTTCGAGGACCTTTCATCCAAAGGCCTGGAGAGTGGACGCCCTTTCATTCAGTTGGACAGCATGGACTGTTTACGCATTCCCACCTCTGCCTCTTCTGCCCAAGGTACTTTTGAAAGCAAGAGCAGACAGACCGAAGATGATACTGATTGCTCCAGATTGGCCAAGGCAACACTGGTACCCACTGCTGAGGAGCCTAACACATACTCCTCCCTGGTCCCTGCCTCTAATGCCACTTCTGCTGACTCAGCACAGTTACAAAACTCTCCACAGTCAGCTGAAAACGCTCAATCTCGCTGCATGGAAAATTCCTTAACACCACAACAGACCCTACTCTCCAAGGAGGTGCAGGATGTCATTTTGGAGGCCAGAAGACCATCAACTAGAAAAGCTTACTACGCAAAATGGAAGCGGTTTTGTTCTTGGAATGCGAAAAAAGGCCAGGACCCTAGAAAACTGAACTTGCCTCAGGTATTACAGTATCTAGCTGAGCTGCTGAACAGTGGACTTTCATTTTCTTCCATAACAATCCATGCCTCAGCTATTTCTGCAGAAAACAACACGGATCCTCCTTTATTTTCTCACCCACTCTTACGACAGTTCCTCAAAGGGGCTAAGAATATTAGACCACCAAGGAAACAACCAATACCAGCCTGGGATCTTAATTACATACTAGAAAAATTAACATTACCTCCTTTTGAACCAGCTGCCTAAACAGAATTGCAATATTTGTCCTGGAAAACTGCCTTCCTTCTGGCTATCACTTCAGCTCATAGAGTTTTGGAATTACAGGCCCTCATGGCGGTGCAGCCCTTCCTCATTTTCCATCAGGACAGGGTCTCCCTTCGTACCAACCCATCTTTTATGCCTAAAGTGGTATCTAGGGTAGCTTTAAATCAAGCCATACACCTTCCTACCTTTTACCCCAATCCTCAAAACAAAGGGGAAAGGCTGCTACATTCCTTAGACATCCATAGGCAGCTACGTTACTATTTGGACAGAACAAAGTCCTTCAGGAAATCAGAACAACTCTTTGTGTCCTATGCTGTAGGGGCTCAAGGGAAGCCAGTTTCCAAGCAGACTATTTCAAAGTGGATAGGCCACTGCATACGGTTTTGTTATTCCTATCATGGGAAATCTGTTCCTACAGGTATCAGATCACACTCCACCAGGGCCACAGCTACCTCTACAGCCTTCCTCAGAGGAGTTCCTACCAAAGATATTCTGGAGGCAGCCACTTGGAGTTCTGTACACACCTTCACAAAACACTACCACCTGCCTTTATATTCCAGAACAAGAGCAGGCTTTGCCACTGCTGTGTTGCAGGGCATTCTGGCTCAACCCAGTTCCTCCTAGTACCTACCACCCTGTGCGTAGCTTTGGGATTCTATCCATCTGTGATTACTGCAGCTGTATGCACGATGAACATAGTACAGTTTTGTACCTACCATAAATGTAGATGTTCGAGTGCTAATACAGCTGCAGTACAGGTTTCCCTCCCTCCTTCCATATTGGTAAAGGCATGGGGCCTAACAACCTCTTCATACAGCCTGACTAGGTTATCCTTCTAAGGTTTATTTGCTTGCAACCACTGTTTTTGGATTATATTGCATTACATGTATATGCATATAAGCATAATTTATGTATTGCCTTCTTTCGGGGGGCACCTGACATCTGGGGCAAGAAAGACTGAAAACATGGCGTCGGCTGTGTCTTATATACTCTGGCCTCACTGACGTCAGAAGAGAGAGCGACGACAACCGACGCCTGACCAAGACTTTGGAATTCGGCCGACCGAGGGACCGCCTGACGGCAGAAAACCCATCTGTGATTATTGCAGCTGTATTAGCACTCGAACATCTACATTTATGGTAGGTACAAAACTGTACTTTCTTCGTGTTTCACTGTTGCAGTCATTACATTTGGGTTATCTTCCTGCAGTTAGCCTTCAGCTGGCCTGAATACGAGAGCCTTGGATTCCTGCGTCGGATGCTGTCTCTTCTTCCATGACGTCAGGAGTATAAAACATGCAGCCGACGCCATTACATCTTGCCGTGTGGTGCCCGAAGCAGAAGCAGTTCGCAAGTGCCTGTCGACCGACTCCTGAAATTTTCGTTTTCGAGTTTCAGAACCGAAGTCTTCAAAAAAGCTAAGTACCCTGTTGGGTATCCTTTTTCTTGCTCTTAACCGATGTCCGTAAAAGTTAACAATTGTCTTACCTGTGGAAAGCAAATACCTCATAAAGATTTTCATTCGTACTGCATTCCTTGCTTAGGCCCAGACCATGATGTCCCTCGCTGTCGGTTTTGTGCCTTATTCAACCACCGAACTATTCGTCGTCGGACTATTTTTGCAGCAAATTATTTTAGTACTCTGTATAACTATCCAGAAATGGCTTCGGTAAGCCTTCCGACTACCAATATTACGAAAAAACATAAGGATAAAGACAGAGACAGACCGCATAGGTCCAAAACTGCCGACAATGCTTCCGCTAGTCGCCAGTTCGTCGGTACTCAGTGAGGCACTTTCGCAGCCTCTGATACCCGCTACTTCAAATTCGCAGGCCTCTACTGAGACCCATTCGGAGTCCAGTATGCTGCGAGATGCTTCTTCGATTATCGAACTTGCGGATGTCTCTACCTTGGATGAGTCCGGAGCCGTTGTGCAGGCACTGGCTTCTGAGGGTGTATTCAGGCCTACAGATTTGCATTTCAAACTGACACCGTCTTCTTCATCAAGGCCTAAGACTCGACCCACACCTAGAAAACCGACGTACAAACCGCATGGTCAGGCCCGTATGCCTAAAAAACAAATGCTTAGAATGGCTGAAGACCTTATTACTTTAATTAGGTGACGCCAGCCTTCCCCCTCTAAGAGACCTAGAACTGATTTTCCTTCTGATTATTCTGATCAGGATTCTGAAATTTCTGTTTCTTCTGATTACCAGGATTTGCCCTTATCTACCTATGAGGATTCTGATGCAGAGGATTCCATTCCCTCTGCTTCCCCTCCAGAAGACTTTTCTTTTGGTGAAACCTTACACACTCTTAGGGAGCATTTCCGCTGGGAAAACCAGGATTACTCTGACTCCAAAAAGAGGCTTAGGGAATTCTTACTCCTCCCTCAACACAGGCCTTTAGCTATCCCTCCTGTTCTGGACTTTGTAGATTATGCCTTCTTGGAATCTAGCCTGGCCCCAGACACTTTACCTCCAGCTCCCAGAAAACCTGACAGGTATTACAGAGTACCTGACTCTCACAAGTTCCTCTTCAAAAATCCTACTGCAGATCCAGAGACCATTTCCCAAGGACCAAAAGGCATTAAGGCTACTGCTGCCAAAAACCCTACCCCCTCTGATAGAGATTCCAGGGCCTTGGACAGATGGGGTAAGAAGGTATACACTTCTGCTACTTTGGCCATTAGGGCCTTAAATTGCCAGTTTCATATGTTTAAGTAGTCCCATAATATGCTGCTAATACTTTAACAGAAAATTATGTTGATTCCTGACTGTGCTGAACATAAAGAATTACAGGATTTAATGCATTCTTGTGAACAAGTTGGTAAACATACTTTGCAATGTGGTTTTGACTCTTTAGAAGCATCTTGCAGGGCTGCTGTCACTGGGTCTGTACTTAGAAGGCATGCTTGGCTAAAGGAACAAAACTTGCCAGATCATGTTAAAGCTAAATTACTGGATGCTCCCTTAAACCAAAACCGCCTGTTTCAAAGCAGAAGAAGTCCTTAAAAAGATGGAGGAAAAAGCTAAATCTGTGCAAACTGTTAAAGATTTCCTGCAAATACAGCCTCCCAGATTTAGTAGGCATTGGCCTTCTAAGAATTGGTACTTTCCAGTCTCTTCCAGGCCTTCTCAGTCCAAACCCAGGAACAGCAGACCACCTAGGCTACAGTCTCAACGTACACACGGGCCTAAGCAGTGGGGGGCTCCCACTTCCAAAGCTGGAAGTAGTAAGACACCCCCAATGGAAAAATGTCACAATGACGTAACCTTAACCCTTCCAAGCCCTGCTCAACTGCCTACTCCCTTAGGGGGAAAGATTGCCCTGCATGCAAAAAACTGGGAACTCATTACCCAGGACAAATGGGTTTTAAATATATTTTGCCAAGGATACAGATTCCACTTCCACACCTTACCAACCCCAAACGGTTGGCCAGACCTACCCCCAAATCAGTAGGCAGAGGCTCAACAGTAGGTTCTCTCTCTTCTAAGTATCAGGGCTATTCAGCCTGTCCCAGCACAAGAAAGGGGACAAGGTTTTTACTCAAGACTTTTCCTGGTACCCAGAAAAGACAGTTCCTGGCATCCTATCCAAGACCTCTCTATTCTAAACGTTTTGGTAATCCCAAAATTCAGAATACTAACACTTCAACAGCTGTTTCCTATGCTAGGCAAAGATGCCTGGTTGGCAACCTTAGACTTAAAGGAAGCTTACCTGCATATTCCAATAAGGGAATCTTGCAGGAAATACCTACGCTTCAGAGCAGGCTCCATGCACTGTCAGTTCTCTGCACTTCCCTTTGGCTTATCTACTGCACCCAGGGTATTCACAAAGTGTCTAGCTCCAGCCATTGCATTTTGCAGGCAGAGAAATGTTCATATGTACCCATACCTGGACAATTGTCTGATTTAGGCAGAAAGCAAGGACATGCTATTAAAACATCTGGCATTTGTAAAGAAACTTCTAACCTCGCTGAGGTACACCATAAACGAAAAGAAATCTCATCTAGTACCCTGCCAACAGATTGTATTCCTGGGAGCAAGCTTGAACACAACTTCCCAGATGGCTTACCTCACGCCAAAGAAACAAGTTTATTTGACAGCCTACTTCAAACTACTGGCCACAAAGACCCAGCTATCTGTAAGGAAAATTATGCAAGCCCTGGGGTTTATGGTCTCTTGCTTTCTAATTCCATATGCAAGACTGCATATGAGGAAACTACAATGGTATCTAAAAAGCCTATGGTGTCAACATTATCAGGACCTGGAATCAATGATTCCTATCATTCCTTGTATAAAGACAAGAGTTCCTTTGGTGGGCAGAGGCCTGCCACCTCAACAAGGGGCTCCCTTTCAATCTACCCCCTACCGCCCAAACCCTGACTACAGACGCATCAGACTATGCATGGGGGGCTCACTTGGCAGGGCAGTGCATTCAGGGCAAATGGAACCCGAGTCAGATGCACCTGCATATCATCCAAAAAGAAATATTAGCTGTACAGAATTCCCTGACAGCCTTTAAAGACCATATCCTTCCAGAACAATTATTGGTAAAGACAGACAACACCACAGTTATATGGTACATAAACAAGCAGGGGGGAACCCACTCATACCCTCTCTGCAGACTAGCCATGGCTCTGTGGAACGCAGCCTTGAGCTACCAAGTGCACCTACAAGCTCAATTCCTGCCAGGCAAGTTAAATTCACTGGCAGAAGACTTAAGCAGAAATCTCATGGACCCACATGAATGGAAGCTTGAACCAAAAATATTCAACCTCTTGAGGAACAAATGGGGGACACCAGAGATAGACCTGTTTGCCTCCCCTCAGAACTACCAATTGGACAAATTCTGCACAAGGACTCCCCACAGTCAAGCTTGGAAAGTGGATGCCATGTCCTTTACCTGGGAAAGCCTCTCAGTTTATGCCTTTCCCCCTCTGCCCCGCCTCTCGAAGGTTCTGCTAAAGATCAAACAGGACAAAGCAAGGACAATACTGATTGCACCAGACTGGCCTTGCCAGCACTGGTACCCCCTCTTGTGCAGTATGATACTGCTGGATCCATGGCACCTACCTCAGACACCTTCCCTGCTGTCCCAGCAGGCGGGCCAGATTCTGCACCCTCAGCTTCAAACCCTGAACCTTGCAGCCTGGCTGATTCCTTGAGCTCTCCAATAGCATCCCTCAGTAAGCAGGTGCTAGATGTCATTCTGGAAGCAAGGAGACCTAGTATTAGAAAATCCTATACTGAAAAGTGGAAAAGATACTGTTCCTGAAGCCAGACCCAGGGTATGGGCACTACAGTGCCCAATTTACCTAATATTCTTCAGTGCTTAACAGAAATGCTCCACAAGGGCCTATCCTTCTCGTCAATTAAAATTCACGCCTCTGCAATTTCAGCACATTATAATACTGAACCCACCCCTCTTCTCTCATCCCCTGTTAAAGCAATTCCTCAGAGGGACTAAAAATTTTAAGACCCCCCAGGCGAGCCCCTACTCCAGCCTGGGACCTTAACTTTGTTTTGGAAAAGCTCACTCTCCCTCCATTTGAACCAGCTGCAACTGCAGAGTTGAAATTCTTTTCTTGGAAAACAGCCTTCCTTCTAGCTATCACTTCAGCAAGAAGAGTGTCTGAATTACAGACCCTCATGGCAGTGGAGCCCTTCATTATCTTCCATGCAGACAGGGTTTCCCTCAGGACCAAGCCGTCCTTTATGCCCAAGGTGGTGTCTAGTGTGGCCCTAAATCAGTCCATTCATTTGCCTAATTTTTCCCTAATCCACAAAACAAAGGAGAACAAATTCTGCACTCTTTGTACGTGCACAGAAAACTTAGATTTTATTTGGACAGGACTAAGCCTGTCAGAAAATCTGAACAGCTGCTAGTTGGCTTTGCTGCAGGGGCAGAGGGAAAGGCCATTTCAAAGCAAACCATTTCTAAATGGATAGCCCATTGCATTGCATTCATTTCTGCTATAAGCACCATGGAAAACCTACCCCACAGGGGATAAGATCACATTCCACCAGGGCTGCATCTACCGCTACAGGCTTTCTCAGAGGGATCCCTACCAGGGACATCCTAGAAGCTGCTACCTGGAGCTCTGTTCATACCTTCACCAAGCATTACCACATGCCTATTGTTTCTAAATCCAGAGCTGGTTTTGCCACTGCAGTTTTGCAGGGCTTAATAGCTGGTCCTAATGCTCACTAACTGCCTCCTCCCTTCCTTAGCTTTGGGAATGTACCCAAATGTAATGACTGCAACAGTGAAACACGAAGAACATAGTACAGTTGTGTACACTTACCATAAATGTAGATGTTCGAGTGTATTCACTGTTGCAGTCCTGGTTACCCTCCCTCTAGCCCCCTGACTTCTCTTGGCTCTATCTTTCCTTCTTGTTTGGTGTATTTGAGCTTTCTGGTGTATTTGCTTTTTGTTGGAGGTGCAGCATAACATAATTACTTCCCATTATGGGGGCACCTGACATCCGGGCAAAAAAAAAACTGATGTAATGGTGTCGGCTGCATGTTTTATACCCCTGATGACCTGACATCATGGAAGAAGAGACAGCATCCGACGCAGGAATCCAAGACTCTAGTATTCAGGCCGGCTGAGGGCTACCAGCAGGCAGATAACCCAAATGTAATGACTGCAACAGTGAATACACTCAAACATCTACATTTATGGTAAGTGTACACAACTGTACTTTTTCTCCTCCTGTAATTCACATGAGGTTACATGTATTGGTAGCATATTTAAGTATGATTGTAAATTCCTTTTATAAGGCCTGTTGCTCCTACTGTCTGGGTATCTTTCTTCTGCATTGCTGTTGTTTCTGCTTGCAGATATTGGTATTTTATGACTTTGTGCAGTGTATGAAGTCATATGAGGTGTGTTCACTGCTTACTAGCATCAAGACATAGTATAGGTATTATGATCTTGGACCCTCTGTTTTATTTGAAGCCTCACTACTTACCATTTACAAAGTTGAGAGGTTCAGAGTTTTTGCTTAGATCCTAGTAAACTACCCACCCCACCCTTTAATGCGACTTCACAGTAATGCAGATCATATTAAATGGAAACTTAGTCTTGTCAGGACCAAGAGAGCATTTAGAGGGCCTTTAAAAAGGGCATGCTGGAGGGGTATGTTTGGTACGAAGAAGAAAGCAAAGTGGTATGAACATATTTGGTGAACTCTAGAACTGCATTCGATATATACAGGCCATTTGTTTGATTGAGGTAAGTGATAAATCTTTATTGTGTGGGAAGGTGACACCTTCCAGCTTGTAGATTTTATCACTTACCTCAATCAAACAACCCCCTTCCTGAAGTTTACCTCTTCCCATAGCTGTACTTCAACCACTTTCTTAGATATGCAGATTTCCAAGGACACCAACAATAACAGAATCACCACTGATCTATTCAGAATACCAACGAGGGTTAACTTATTACTCCACAGTAAAAGTCTACATCCTACAAAAACCAAGTATAATGTAGTGAAATCCCAAGGCTATAGATTAGCTCGAATTACCACAGAGATGGAACCATTCTTGAGAAACCTGAACAACTTAGAGAATGATTTCCTAGTGAGAGGCTATGAAAGTCAGATGTTAAAAAACATCCTGGAACCCATTATAGAACTGAAAAGGACTGAAGCACCTTCACTCAGCCTCCCCAGTAGAAAAATGTTAAGTAATCCCACAGAGAATAACAAATGCAAAAATAGCTGCATCCTGACATACACTTTGGATTATCACAGTATCAAAAATATTATTGAAGAAAACTGGGACATTGTCACAGGAAACCCTTTTCTGATTAACATGTTAGGTGAAGCCCCATCATTTGTTTATAGGAAGGCCAGGAATATTAGAAGTTTTGTTGAATTTAAACCTAGACCATGTGAGAAAAGCACTAAAAGATGTGAAACTAATTGTACATTTTGTATATTTATACAGCAAGGTGGTAGTTTGTATTGCCCTTATTTAAAGAAGATCATTAAAACCAGTGCAGGGGGTGACTGTAACACTAAAAAAGTAATTTACAGGGCACAGTGCAATGAATGTGATGCATTCTACATGGGCAAGACTGTAAATAAACTCAAGCGAAGGATTTCATGTTATCTGTCAGAAATCCACTCTGGATGTAAAAATGATGCACTAGCCAAACACCTTTCTCTTCATAAAAGACACACAGGTTTTAAGTTCCAGATCCTGGATCGCATAAACATGGGTGATCTTGAAGGAGACATCCCGAATATTCTGGAGAAACATGAACTCATGTGACAATTAAAGCTGAACTCTTTTAGAAAGCCTGAACTAAACTACTACTGTTCAATTAAAAGTGCACTGGAACTTAGAAAACTGCCACATTGTTTACATGACTAATTGTATTTTATTTTATTTTTTTCTACAAATTGGTTTTAAATACCATTTTAAATCATTTGAAATTTAAGTGTATAGTTTGTTTCCATCATCATACATACATATATATATATATATATATATATATATATATATATATATATATATATATATATATATGTTTTTTTTTTCTGGTTCTCTTTTTTCCACTTTATTCAAAATGATGGGAATAACAATACTAACTAATTATACAATTATATAGGTTTGTAGGGTTCTTGTACACAGACCTGAAGAAGTCTAGAAGGACGAAAGTGATCTTTGTTAACAATAGGTTATGAAAATAGAAACTGATTTTTACATGCAAAATGTATATGTATATATTTATATATAATTTTTGATTGCAAAATGAACTAAGGTTGATATATTTCCAGTCATGTAGTATATTGCCTTGTATAAAATCACAGACTTAATCTAATTTGGTTAAATAAGATGTACCATTAAAGTACATTAGGGCTATATATTATTATGACAGCTACTAGGTAGGGCAAGACCAGCTCGAATGTCACACTGATGGGGGAAGGGATGTGAATTTAACATGTGTACCAATAACACTGTTTTACAGCACAATAAACCACTCCCATGCCTGATAAAAAGTATATATATATTTAGAAAGCTTGTGAGGAAATTATTACTCTATTTTTGTTTTACTTGGATCGCTTGTCTGTGTACTTAATAAAGGATTTTCGACTGGAAACAGACTGCCTGCCTTGCTTGGATTACTTTCGAATACTTAGTAATGCTGTAGAATTATATATTTTCTATTATTACTTTTTGACTTGACGAGTTTACGTTCGCTACTTCTACTACTATTGTCTGATCTGATTAATATACAGTGATTAACTAGAAATATATGGACTGAAAATCTTCCACACAGAGAAGTTTCTTACACTGTTTTGTTTTTAGACCCACTACACTTTAGTGGGTTGCTTTGAGACTTCGGGGATACCACGGAGATTACTTGTTTTTTGTACAGTGTGTAGTTTAAAGATATATATTTTATTAGCCAGAAAGATTAAGTTATCCAAAGCTACATCTTCCAGAGCTGAGTAGTATATTAATGTATAAAATAAGATGCATGGCTGTGGGACTACTACAAGGAATTAGCATTAAGTTCTGTTAGACAATCTGTTAATTTGCAAATAATTAAACTCCCATTACCATTATACTCTTAGCTCAGTTTGCAGGTGTTGGTGCTCTGTTTATCTAATAAATGAGAACCAAGCAAGTATTAGAAAGGAGGAGAGAAGACTTTTAGTAACAGCAATGAGTGTGGCTGGGACTGATGTGTACGTTGTTCATTCCTGCTGTAGCAATGGAAAGACTGATGTTCTGCGTGTTTCACTGTTGCAGTCATTACATTTGGGTAATCTGCTGGCAGGTTGCCCTCAGTCGGCCTGATTAACAAAGTCTTGGGTGCTGTGTCGGATGCTGTCCCCTCTTCCATGACGTCAGGTCGTCAGGGGTATAAAACATACAGCTGACGCCATTACATCAGTCATTTTTGCCGTGCGGTGCCCGAAGCAGAAGCAGTTCACAAGTGCCGGTTAGCCGACTCCTGAAATTTTCATTTTCGAGTTTCATAACCGAAGTCCTCAACTTAAAGCTAAGTACCCCGTTGGGGAAACTTTTTCTTGCTCCTTACCAATGTCAGTAAAAGTTAATAATTGCATTACTTGTGGGAAGCAAATACCTCATAAAGATTTTCACTTGTACTGTATTCCTTGCCTAGGCCCTGACCACGACGTACCTTGCTGTCGGTTATGTGCTTTTATTTAATCAGCGCACTATCTGTCATCAGTACATTTTTGAATCTAAATATTTCGGTTCTTGGTTTAATTATCCGGAAATGACATCGGTTATCCATCCGACTACTGGAATTCTGAAAAAATGCAAAGAAATAGACAGCGACAGGCTGTCGAGGTCCAAAACTGCCAACGACACTTCTCCTAAGCCAGTCACCAGTTCGCCGCTACTCAGTGAGGTGCTTTCGCAGCCCCTGATACCCGCTACTTCTGACTCGCAGGCCTCTACTGAGTCCCATTCGGAGTCCGGTATGCCACAAGATGCTTCACCTATAGAACCCGCGGATGTCTCTACCTTGGATGGGTCCGGAGCCACTGTGCAGGCACTGGCTTCTGAGGGTGTATTCAGGTCTACAGACTTGCATATTAAACCGACTCCACCTTCTATTCTAAGGCCTAAATCTCGATCTGTGTCTAAAAAGCCGACGCCCAGGCCACATGTTCAGGCCCCTATGCCTAAAAAACAAATTATCAAAATGGCTGAAGATCCTATTACTCTAATCAGGGGAAGTCAACCCCCCCCCCCCCCTTCTAAGAGACCTAGGACTGAGCTTGACTATGAATCTTCAAATCAGGACTCTGTTTCTTCTAGTTCTTCTAGTGACCTGGATTTGTCCATACCTACTTATGAGGATTCTGATGCAGAGGATTCCATTCCTTCTGCTTCCCCCCTTGAGGACTTTTCTTTTGGGGAAACTTTACATACCTTAAGGGAGCATTTCCACTGGGAAAGTCAGGAATTTTCTGATTCTAAAAAGAGGCTTAGGGATTTCCTTCTTCTACCTTAGCATAGGCCTTTGGCTATACCTCCTGTACTAGACATTGTTGATGTGTTTTTGGAATCCAGTATGGCCCCTGATTCCCTGCCTCCGGCTCCTAGTAAACCTGACAGATACTACAGGGCTCCTGAGTCCTACAATTTCCTTTTCAAAAATCCTGTTGCGGATCCAGAAACCATTTCTCAGGGGCCCAAGGGCATTAAGGCTTCTACTGCTAAAAATCCTACCTCTTCTGATAGAGAATCCAGGGCGCTGAATAGATGGGGTAAAACGGTTTATACTTCTGCAACCTTGGCAATCAGGGCGTTAAACCTGCCAATTTGATATGCTAAAATATCAACAGCATATTATTGGACTGGGGAAAATAAAGATTTACAGGATTTATTACATTCTGCTGAACAAGTTGGAAAGCATACTTTGCAATGTGGTTTGGATTCTTTAGAGGCCTCTTGCAGGGCTGCTGCTACTGGGTCTGTACTTAGAAGGCATGCTTGGCTTAAGGAGCAATGTCTGCCTGATCGTGTTAAAGCAAAATTGTTGGATGCTCCTTTAAGTCAGGACCGCTTGTTTGGCAATAAGGCTGAAGAAGTTCTAAAAAAAGATGGAAGATAAAGCTAAATCTATGCAAACTGTAAAAGATTTCTTACAAGTGCAACCTCCAAGATTTAGTAGGCACTGGCCTACTAAGAATTGGTCCTTTCCAGCTCCTTCCAGATCCACTCAAGCCAAACTGAGACACACCAAAAACACCAGGTTTCAGTCCCAAGGGACTCTCAGAACTAAGCAATGGGGGCCTCCACTTCTAAATCTGGAAATAACAAGACACCCCCCTATGGTAAACAGTCTCAATGACTTTCCTTTAAAATTGCCAAGCACTTACCTTTCAGTCGCCCCTTTGGGGGGAAAGATTGCTCTTCATGCAAAAAGCTGGGAACTCATAACCCAGGACAAATGGGTTTTAAATATAGTGTCCCATGGATACAGATTTCATTTCCACACATTACCAACACCAAACGGGTGACCAGACCTGCCTCCAAATTAGTGGGCAGAGGCTCAGAAACAAGTACTTTCCCTCTTAAACATGGGGGCTATTCAACTGGTACCAGAAGAGGAAAGGGGACAAGGTTTTTATTCCAGACTTTTCCTGGTACCCAGAAAAGACAAATCATGGTGTCCAATTCTGGACCTGTCTGCTCTAAACACCTTTCTGGACATTCCAAAATTCAAGATGCTGACTCTTCACAAGTTACCTCCTATCCTAGGCAAAGATGCCTGGTTGGCAACTCTAGATTTAAAAGAAGCTTACCTGCATATCCCAATCAGGGAATCTTGCAGAAGATACCTACGCTTCAAAGCAGGCTACTTGCATTATCAGTTTTCTGCACTGCCCTTTGGCCTGTCTGCTGTGCCCAGGGTATTCACAAAGTGCCTGGCTCCAGTAATTGCATTTTGCAGGCAAAGAAATATTCAAATATATCCATACCTGGACAATTGTCTAATTCAGGCAGAAAACCAGGCCATACTTACAAATCATCTGGCATTTGTAAAAAGGGTTTTAACTTGTCAAGGGTACACCATAAACGTAAAGAAATCACAACTGGTACCCTCTCAACAGATGACATTCTTGGGTGCAAGCTTGAATACATCTGCCCAGATGGCTTTCCTCACGCCAGAAAAGCAAATTCATTTGGTAACTTATTTCAAACAAGTGGCCACAAAAACCCTGCTATCTGCAATACAAATACTGCAACCCTTGGGGTTTATGGCCTCCTGCATTCTTCTAATTCCATATGCAAGACTGCATATGAGGAAACTTCAGTGGTACTTGAAAAGTCTATGGAGTCAACTTTGTCACAGCCTGGAAACAATGATTCCTGTCATCCCTTGCCTACGCCTGGAGTTCCTAAGGGGACTGCCATTCACACTACCCCCCTGCCACCCAAATTCTAACTACAGAGCATCAGACTATGCATGGGGGGCTCACCTGGCAGGGATGTGCATTCAGGGCAAATGGAACCCAAATCAAATGCATCTACATATCAATCAAAAAAATGTTAGCTGTACAGAATGCTCTGACAGCCTTCAAGGACTACATTCATCCAGGACAACTAATGGTAAAGATGGACAACACCACAGTTATGTGGTACATAAACAAGTAGGGGGGTACACATTCCTACCCCCTCTGCAGACTAGCCATGGCATTGTGGAACACGGCCTTGAGCTACCAAGTGCAACTACAAGCTCAATTCCTGCCAGGAAAACTGAATACACTGGCAGACGGACTAAGCAGAAATCTCATGGACCCACACGAGTGGAAACGGGAACTACAGATTTTCAACATGTTGACAAGCAAATGGGGGAGCCCAGACATACATCTATTTGCCTTCCCCCAGAACTACCAGCTGGACAAATTTTGCACAAGGACTCCTCACAAAAAAGCCTGGAAAGTGGATGCTCTTTCCTTCAGCTGGAAAAACCTATCAGTCTACTCCTTTCCCCCACTGCCTCTGCTCTCCAAAGTTCTGCTAAAAGTCAAACAAGACAAACCAAAAATGATTTTTGTTGCTGCAGACTGGCCATGCCAACACTGGTACCCACACCTGCACAGTGTGTCACAAATATCTCCATGGCACCTGCCTCAGACACCTTCCTTACTGTCTCAGCAGGAGAACCAAATTCTGCACCCTCAGCTCCAAACATTGAACCTTGCAGCTTGGCTAATCACTTAAATTCACTCTTAGCATCCCTCAGCAAACCTGTGATGGATGTCATCTTGGAGGCGAGAAGAGCTAGTACTAGAAAATCTTATGCTGACAAATGGAAAAGATTCTGTGCCTGGAACCAATCTTTAGGGATGAGCACAGCAGCGTCCAGTTTACCTCAGATTTTGCAGTACTTAACTGAGATGCTTCACAAGGGCCTGTCTTTTTCCTCTATTAAAATCCACGCTTCAGCTATTTCCGCTTACTATAACACAGAACCACCCCTCTTTTCTGCTCAAACAGTATCTCAGAGGGGCAAAGAACCTAAGACCACCCAGGAGAGCTCCTACCCATGCCTGGGACCTTAACTTTGTTTTGGAAAAGCTCACTTTACCTCCTTTTGAGCCAGCTGCTACTGCAGACTTAAAATTTCTTTCTTGGAAAACAGCCTTCCTCTTAGCAATTACTTCAGCTAGAAGGATGTCTGAATTACAGGCCCTTATAGCAGTGGAGCCTTTCATCATCTTTCATGCCGACAGGGTATCTCTGGGGACCAATCCATCCTTCATGCCCAAGGTGGTTTCCAGTGTGGCTCTTAACCAGTCCATTCATTTGCCAACCTTCTATCCCAATCCACAGAACAAAGGGGAATGGATTCTGCATTCCTTGGACGTGCACAGACAATTTAGATTCTACTTGGACAGAACTAAATTTCGAAGAAAATCTGAACAATTGCTAGTGCCATTTGCTGCTGGGGCAGAGGGGAAGGCTATTTCAAAAAAAACATTTCTAAATGGATAAGCCATTGCATTCATTTCTGCTATAAGCACCTTGGAAAATCTATCCCCCATTGGATCAAATCTCATTCCACCAGGGCTGCATCTAGGGATATTCTAGAAGCTGCTACCTGGAGTTCAGTACATACTTTCACCAAGCATTATCATTTAACAATTTTCTCTTAATCCAGAGCTGGCTTTGTCACTGCTGTCTTGCAGGGCCTTATAGCTGGTCCTAATGCTTTATAACTCCATCCTCCCAACCATAGCTTTGGGAATCTACCCAAATGTAATGACTGCAACAGTGAAACACGAAGAACATAGTACAGTTGTGTACACTTACCATAACTGTAGATGTTCGAGTGTATTCACTGTTGCAGTCCTGGTTACCCTCCCTCCAGCCCCCTGTTTTTCTCTTACTGTACCTCTACTTTCTTTGACTATGCTTAAAAGCCTTTTTGGTGTAGTTGCTTTTGGTTGGAGGTATATTTTTGTTTTTAATTTTATTTGTTCCCCATTTTGGGGGGGCACCTGACATTTGAGGCAAGAAAAACTGATGTAATCGCGTTGGCTGCATGTTTTATACCTCTGACGACCTGATGTCATGGAAGAAGGGACAGCATCCGACGCAGGACCCAAGGCTTTGTTAATCAGGCCGACTGAGGGAAACCTGCCAGCAGATTACCCAAATGTAATGACTGCAACAGTGAATACACTCGAACATCTACATTTATGGTAAGTGTACACAACTGTACTTTCCATGCCCTTTGGCAAGGGGTTTCTTCCGTGTCTGTGATTGACAGTCACAAATGCAGTCACTAAGCATTGAACCAATGGTCAGACAGTGACAATTTAAACTTGCTGTTTTACTCTTGTAAACCATTTTTGCAGGACAACTGTGTGGGGTCCCGGCTCTCTGCTCCCACACCCCTGCTTCTTATAAATATATTAACTCTTGAGATCACTGTATCGCAGACAGACGTAAATTATCAAGTGTACTGTGGTTGTTTTAGACAGAAATGAGACCGTTATATATTGGAGTATCAATCACAGATAATTTCACGACACTAGTAGTACACAGATGTGATGTAGTATCTTTAATTGGACCAACATAGGTTTGCAATTTCTCAAGCTTTTGGACTAGCAAGGGCCATTCATCAGGAGTTATGATGCTACTGATTTATTAGATGGAGTGCTTAAATACCCATGTGTGACACTTAAGACCAAGTGAGTGCTGTGCTTATCATGTGTATCTTAAGACTAGCATATAATGGTTGTGAAATGAAAAACATAATTACCAAGGTTTGTATTTCTTATACGAATGTAACTGTTTAAACAGAGGTAATACAACTTCCTCATATAACATCCTGCTTTCTTAGTAATATATCACGGGAAATAGTGCAGACATGGATAACTAGTGAATAAAGACGACACTTCAGTCACATTTTAACCTGGTTGTTGAATATTATGATTGATTATGGGCACTAACAAGTGTCTAAATAAAGTATGTATTATTGCAGGCACTGTCATCTCCACCCTTTTTCAAGCAATGCAGTCTACTTTTGTAAGCTGCCATCTGCTAGCATAACTACTTTCAGGTACCATAAATCTGAAGATAAAGTGAAAGCACTGACTTTGAATCGCACTTAGCTGACAATTTCTAACTAAAGAATTTTTTTTTTCTTCCATAGACCTGGGGACAGAAACATTGCCTTTAAACAGAGACTGGAGATTCTGGTCCTGTAGGGAATGTTAGATGTATATGCAGCATTGGATCTATTGTTGTATGGAGAAAAAATGCTGTGCAATTTTGTGAGGTAGTTCCCTGACTTTCATGTATAGTTCATATTTGGGCTCAGAATTTTCCTCAGTCCTTCATAAAATATGTGATTTCATGAAAAATGTAACAATTGCATTCACTGAGTAATGGCAGGCATAAAGTTGCTTTCCAAATACAGTGCTAATATTGAAAAACTATCCCATATTATAGGCTCGTGTCCCCAATTTAGCTTTAGTTTCTATGGCTAAGGAATTAAAAATGCTGAGTATATTGACGTAAAGGCAGCATAAAAAAAGAAGAAAAAAACAGTCCAGGATTAATGAGATGTTGTGTTGGAAACTCTCCCTTAGGTTCACATCATGAAACTCGCAGCTTAAAAATGGGGTCAGCTTTGCACAGGTCACAGGATGTAATCACATCAACTGATTGATTATGCTCTTCTTAAAAAGAGTGCAGGCTTGTGTGGATGGGGCCGTTGCCCCAATAGCGGTATGTGAATTTGGTCATTAGGTAAACTTGCATCGTGAATGTACAGGCTTCTCAATAGAAGTACTTCATAAAGTCATGTTTTCTACAGTAGAAGGACAGCATTTTTGCTACGCTTAGTACCTTAACCTGAAGTGTCGAAGCAACCTGAAAACTCTTAGTCACGCCTCAAGTGTGCATCTTAAGGGACTGGTTAAAAAAAACAGCATTACAAAAAGCAGCAGTATATCAGAAAAACATTATGTAAGCATTGTATGTGTTGTAGTGGACAAAGTACTGGGGGCACAAATAAAGTAGCTGGTTTTACTGTTGACATAATCCTAAAAGTGTACACAGCTGGTCTGTTACGGGATTGTTGCTAGGCTACTGAGGACCTTGGCCTGACTTTTCCCTTAGGCTTATAGGGAAAGCAGCTTTGGATTTCTTTTTTTCCCCAGTCTTCACGAGGCCTGGAAGGTGATTTCTGCTATCCACATGCAAACGATGTATGTAAATCTTCTTTTCTTCTGTGTGCATTCATGGAGGCGGTATGGAAAGCTTACTATAGTGTAGGTTAATTTTTTTAAGATTTTAAAGGAAACAAGAATCTGCAGTTTAATTTTATTAATTTCCTGTCAAGGTACTTATCCAACATGAGAAAATGTTCTTGTGAAAATCATAATATTTTAAGTAATGGCCTTACTGTGATTAATAAAACAACCAAGAAGTAAACATTGTGTCAACTGTGTACATACATTACAGAATGTGGCCTTTCATTTTTAGTCCCTGTCCGAGCCACTTATTATAGTAGTAATTTTGCCATGAGTCACTCATAGGAAGATACTCCTGCATTTTCTGTCCATCTGTTCTTTATTCAGGATGAATACTGCTTTAAGTTCTGCAGATTTGTACCTGTTTCTATCAGTTCAGGACAGAAGCATGTGTTAACCTGCAGGCTGGACCCTTGTCCAGACAGACTTTTTTTTGTGTGCCAAGATGGTTCCCTTTATTGTATTGTTACTTCATCAGTTATGTTGAGTTGGGATTTTTTTTCCATCCTCTTTAAAGCAAGCACTAGCAATCCCAGTTTAAAAAAAAATTATTGTGATCATTGTGCTAGTTACTGTCCCATCTCAACACTTGCCTTGAGAAGGTGTATTGATAGCCTGATTTTCACTTGAAAGAATACATGTGTGATCCATTTCAGTTTAGAAATAACACTACAACTGCTCTTATGAGAGTCATAGATAAGCCTGTATTAAGAGAATAGCAGGTGGTTTGATGTTCATCGTGTTTCACTGTTGCAGTCATTACACTTGGGTTATCCTGCTGGCAGGCTACCCGCAGTCGGCCCGAATTCCAAAGTCCTGGTCCGGTGTCAGTTGCTGTCGCCTCTTCCCTGACGTCAGTGCACCAGGGGTATATAAGATGCAGCCGACACCATTTTCTTCGGTCTTTCTTGCCGCGCGGTGCCTGAAGCAAAAGCAGTTCGCAAGTGTCAGTCGGCCGACTCCTGAGATTTTCAAAATTGAATTTCAGATCCGAAGTCTTCAATAAAGCTAAGTACCCCGTTGGGGAAACTTTTTCTTGCTCCAGACCAATGTCAGTAAAAGTCAACAATTGTATTTCTTGTGGGAAGCAAATACCTCATAAGGATTTTCATTCTTACATTATTCCTTGCCTAGGCCCTGACCACGACGTTGCTAGTTGTCGGTTTTGTGCTAGATTCAACCAATGCACTATTAAGCGTCAGTTCGATTTTGCTTTACATTACTTTGGCCGAAGGTTTAACTATATAATACCGTCGGAACAGCCGACGACCGGAGTTCATAAAAAGCGCAAGGACAAAGAAAAGGACAGGCATCCGAGGTCCAAAACCGACAACGAAGCCTCTTCTAGGCCAGTCGCCGGTTCTCAGTGAGGCGCTTTCGCAGCCCCTGACACCCGCTACCTCAGAGCCACAGGCCACCTCCGACTCCCACGTGGAGACAACTAGGCCTCTGGAAATTCAAGGTATTGGGCCTACGGAAACTATTCCCTCAGATGGGTCCGGAGCCGCTGAGCAGGCATCGGCTTCTGAGGGTGTTTTTAAACCTACACAGCTTACTATCAAGACCACTTCAGCAGCCAAGGCAAAGTCTAAAACACCTTTAAAGACAAAGAAACAAGTACAGCATTCTCCTGGACAGTCATCCATGCCTAAGAAACAGATGCTTAAAATGGCCGAGGACCTAATTACTTTGATCAGGGGTTCCCATCCCCCTCCTGATAAAAGGCCTAGGCAAGACACTGACTATGACTCCTCTGACCAGGTTTCTGTTTCTTCTGATTCCTCTTCAGAACAGGGATATTCTCTTCCTCCCTATGAGGACTCTGATGCTGAAGAATCTATCCCTTCAGCCTCTCCTCTTGAGGACTACTCTTTTGGGGAAATCCTGCACACCATGAGGGAGCATTTCCATTGGGAGAGCCAGGATTATTCAGAATCCAAGAAAAGGCTCAGAGACTTTCTTTTATTGCCTCAGCACAGACCTCTTGCTATCCCTCCTGTGCTAGATATTGTTGATGATGTTTTTTCTGAGTCCAGTTTGTCTTCTGATTCTTTACCCCCCGCACCAGTTAAGCCAGATAGGTACTACAGGGTTCCAGATTCACATAAATAAATAAAACCCTGCTGCTGATCCAGAAACAATTTCTCATGGTCCCAAAGGGGTCAAGGCTTCCACTGCAAAAAACTCTTTTCCCCCTGATAGGGGTTCTAGAGCACTGGACAGATGGGGGAAAAAGTTTACACTTCTGCTACTTTAGCTGTAAGAGCTTTAAACTGCCAGTTTCACATGCTTAAATATCAACAGTACCTAATGTCTCTGTTAAAACAGAAAATGCTGACAAGCTCTGAATGTCCTGAAAACAAGGAAATGCAGGATTTATTGCATGCAGCTGAACAAGTGGGAAAGCATACATTGCAGTGTGGTTTTGATTCATTAGAGGCTTCTTCCAGAGCCGCAGTTACTGGTTCTGTCATTCGAAGGCATGCTTGGTTAAAAGAACAGAGTTTACCTGATCATGTTAAAGCCAAATTATTGGATGCTCCATTACAGCATGATACTTTGTTTGGTGTTAAGGCAGAAGAAGTGTTAAAGAAAATGGAGGATAAAGCAAAATCAATGCAAACAGTAAAGGATTTCTTACAGGTTCAGCCACCCAGATTTAGCAAGAACTGGCCTTCTACAAATTGGTCCTTTCCAGTGTCAGACAGGCCACAAAGAGGCAGATACAGATGCCCAAGAGGCAGATCTCAGCCCCAAGGTCCCTACAGACCTAAGCAATGGGGTGTTTCTGCCTCAAAAGACGGAGAAGACAAATCACAACCATATAGGAAACAGTCTCAATGACTTCCCACTACCAATGCCAAGCACTTACCTTTTGGCAGCACCTTTAGGGGGGAAACTAGCACTTTTCTCACAAAATTGCCACATGATCACCCAGGACAAATGGGTACTGAATATTATTTCTCAGGGTTACAGGTTCCACTTTCATACCCCTCCCAAGGGCAAAAGGTATGCCAGGCCTGCCACACAATCAATGGGCAGACGCACAAAAGCAAATTTCTGCTCTCATGGACATGAGGGCAATTCAAAAATACCAGGGGCAAGGATTTTACTCAAGACTTTTCTTGGTACCCAGAAAGGACAAAGCCTGGAGACCAATTCTGGACCTGTCTACTCTAAATACTTTCCTGGACGTTCCAAAATTCAAAATGTTGACACTGCAGCAACTTCTACCCATGCTGGGCAAGAAGGCTTGGCTCGTTACTTTTGACCTCAAAGAGGCATACATTCATGTCCCAATCAGACAATCTTGCAGATGATACCTCAAATTCATAGCTGGCTCAATGCATTACCAATTCTCCGCACTGCCCTTTGGCTTATCTACTGTGCCCAGGGTCTTCACAAAATGCCTGGCACCAGTAATTGCATTTTGCAGACAAAAAGGAATTCAAATATATCCCTACTTGGACGACTGCCTTATTCAAGCAGAGAGCAAGGACATTCTACTAAAACATCTGGCGTTTGTAAAAAGATTACTAATTTGCCTAGGGTACACAGTAAACAAAAATAAATCAAAACTAGTGCCCTCTCAAGAGATAATATTCCTGGGTGCAAGGCTAAATACAACTGCCCAGATGGCTTATCTCATGCCAAACAAACAAAAGGCATCTGACTCATTACTTCCAAATGATGGCAACAAAGACCCAGCTACCTGCAAGAAAAATTCTGCAGGCTTTGGGCTTCATGGCATCCTGCATTCTGCTAATTCCATATGCAAGACTGCATATGAGGAAGCTACAATGGTATCTAAAAAGTGTTTGGACTCAACATTGCCACAGCCTGGAAACAATAATTACTCTCATTCCCTGCCTGCAACAAGAGTTTCGATGGTGGGCACTGGCCTGTCACCACAACAAGGGACAGCCTTTCACTTTACCTACACCCAGGCAGACACTAACAATGGATGCATCGGATTATACCTGGGGGGCACACATGGCAGGAAAATGTATTCAGGGCACGTGGCCCGCAGACTAAATGCATCTTCATATCAATCAAAAAGAGATGCTAGCTGTACAGAATGCCCTCACAGCCTTCAAGGATCTACTTCATCCAGGGCAACGTTTGCTAAAGACGGACAATACTACAGTCATGTGGTACATAAACAAGCAAGGGGGCACACATTCGTACCCTCTCTGCAGGCAAGCCATGACTTTGTGGAACACAGCATTGACTTATCAAGTACATCTACAGGCACAATACCTGCCAGGAAAGAAAAATAAACTGGCAAACGAACTAAGCAGAAACTTCATGGACCCTCACAAGTGGAAACTAGATCCACAAATCTTCAGCATGATAACAAGGAAATGGGGATGCCCAGACATAGATCTATTTGCCTCCCCTCACAACTGCCAACTACAGAGATTCTGCACAAGGACGTATCACACTCAAGCATGGAAAGTGGATGCTCTATCATTCAGCTGGAAAGCCCTGACAGTTTATGCCTTTCCTCCACTGCCTCTCCTCCCCAAGGTACTCCTAAAGGTCAGACAATTGAAGCCAAAAATGATTCTGATTGCCCCAAACTGGCCACGCCAGCACTGGTACCCAGTCTTAAGGAACTTGTCTCAAGGCCCAGCCTGGACTTTACCTCAAATTCCTCATCTTCTGACCCAACAAAACAATCAGATCCTGCACAGCCAACTCAGAACCTTAAATCTGGCTGCATGGCGAATAATATAACCACTCAGAACATACCTCTCTCTAAAGCAGTTATGGATGTCATTTTGGAAGCCAGGAGGTCCAGCACCAGAAAATCTTATGCAGAAAAATGGAAAAGATTATGTGCTTGGAACCAGGCACAAGGACTTGAACCGCTTGTTCTAAATATTCCTCAGATTTTACAATACCTAACTGAGATGCTGGACAAAGGCCTATCCTTCTCATCAATTAAGATCCATGCCTCTGCCATTTCAGCTCATTACAATACGGAACCTCCTATTTTTTCAAATCCACTGCTAAGACAGTACCTCAGAGGGGCCAAAAACATAAGACCCCCAAGGAGAGCACCGATACCTACATGTGACCTCAACTTTGTCTTGGAAAAGCTCACACTGCCTCCTTTTGAGCCAGCCAATACAGCTGAGATAAAATTCTTATCATGGAAAACTGCTCTGCTCCTAGCAATAACTTCAGCAAGAAGAGTCTCAGAGTTACAGGCATTAATGGCAGTGGAACCTTTTATCATTTTCCATCAGCACAGGGTTTCTCTAAGGACAAACCCAACATTTATGCCAAAGGTAGTATCCATTGTGGCTCTTAACCAAACCATTAATTTGCCTACTTTTTATCCAAATCCCCAGAATAAAGGGGAGAGACTTCTTCACTCTTTGGACATACACATACAGCTACGCTTCTACTTGGACAAGACTAAAGCTTTCAGAAAGACTGAGCAACGTTTTGTGGCATATGCTGCAGGATCACAAGGAAAGGCTATTTCAAAGCAGACTATTTCTAAATGGATAGGACACTGCATTTGTTTCTGCTTTGCACAGCATGGCAAATCAGTGCCTAAGAATATTAGGCCACATTCTACCAGGGCAGCAGCCACATCAGCAGCCTTTCTCAGAGGAGTACCAACCAAGGAAATTTTGGAGGCTGCAACTTGGAGTTCAGTGCACACCTTTACCAAGCACTACCACTTACCTCTTTACTCTAAATCCAGAGCAGGCTTTGCCACTGCAGTTCTGCAGGGCCTCATAGCCACTCCTAATCCTATTTAGACCCAGCCGCCCAAACTCAGCTTTGGGATTCAACCCAAGTGTAATGACTGCAACAGTGAAACATGATGAACATAGTACAGTTGTGTACCTACCATAAATGTAGATGTTCGAGTGTATTCACTGTTGCAGTCCAGGTTACCCACCCACCACCCCCCTTTCTTTGCTGGGACTTATCTGTACTTCTCTATCCTATACAACCTATGTGGTGTATTTGCTTGTAGATGAAGGTATTGTTTATTTCAGTGTATGTTTTTGATAAGCAATGTGTATTGCCTACCTTCTTGGGGGCACCTGACATCTGGGGCAAGAAAAACTGAAGAAAATGGCGTTGGCTGCATCTTATATACCCCTGGCGCACTGACGTCAGGGAAGAGGTGACAGCAACCGACGCCGGACCAGGACTTTGGAATTCGGGCCAACTGCGGGTAGCCTGCCAGCAGGATAACCCAAGTATAACATCTACATTTATGGTAGGTACACAACTGTACTTTTCTGATCTCTCGAAATCTCTTGACAGCATTCGATGCCATGAACCTTGATGATAAAGGCTGGTCTCTGAAGTGCATTCCTCCTTGATGTACCAGTCCTTAGGCTTTGTGGTCCCTTGAGGGCTCTGTTTTGGGTCCTGTTGTATTCCATGGGTGCATGCTGCTCCTGAGGGAGTCCTTCTTGTGTCACTCTTATGGGTATGACATACAGCCGTACTTTACTTTCCCCTCTCAGAAATGTTTCAGTCCTGCAGACCCATGGTTCAGAGACAAGGTGTATGTCTGTACCGCCAATGACCTAAGTTCAAAATGGATGGAGGCCTGTGGTAGGGCCAGCCCAGGAGAGATAGTATGATGCAGCCAAAAGGCCTGCTGTCCTGTACCATTAGGAGGGTTTGTTGCTAGGGAACTGAACCTCCATCAAAACATAGGTATAACCTGTTAATGAGATTGGTATCTTTCCCAGAGAAATGTTATCTTTGAAATAGGCTTCCTGTAGGTGAGTGGGTGGGGTGACTTCACCCTTGGTTTCACCCTCCTGTCCCATGTGTACATGGAAAGCAAGTAAAGGGAATAGCAATGGCTAGGCTCCCAAGTGGTCCTCTGGGCTGATTGCCTAATATCTACTTATGACACTGCGAACCTGTGAGAACCACTGTGACTGGGGGAGACCAGGAACCTTAATGGCTCATTTATTTCTGTAAGGGGGGATGACTGGTGTGCCGACATCATTGCACATCTCTTCTCAAGGTTGGGAGCTTGACTGGTCACAGTGAAAACGTGGTTTCTCCCAACACCCAATTCATGGCTCTCTGTAATGTCCTTGCTCCCTGGCTGTACGATTTCTACTCTGAAGGTCATCTTTTCAAGGAGTTGGAAGGGCCCACCTAGCAAAAGAACATCTCCAGGATTGTCCTGTGGAGCTAGGGGAGGTATCTAGGGATTGGGTGTGCAGCGCAGAAAGCCAGAGGCTAGTGCTGGAGGGGGGCAACAAAATGTTTCAGTCCAGAAGTAACAGGTACACAAGTTTAATTATGCCTGTTTTTGGATGATTTTTAACAGCTTAAATTGAATATTTCCCAGGTGGTTGCCTTGACTGTTCAGGCCACACTTGGGGATTCAAGCTGTTCAATCTTGAAACCCTATATTTTTTATCACAATTGTAAAATGCAGTTTATTTTGAAGGTACAGGACCTTAGAGTCATTCTTGAGAAGCTTACAATTAGGAGCCAGATCTCATTGTCTGTGAGGTCACATTATCATGTCAAGAGTACCACTCATATTAATCATATACGTCATAATCATACGTCACCATTGGGAGACCTTGTTATATGTTATCCATACCTTGGTTTCTTTTCTACTTGGTTACTATGGCTCCCTAAATCTGGGACATCTCAACACTGCAGATGGTGCAGAACTCAATTGCAGTCTGACTGCTTTACCAGTACACCTCACTGCTGTATTACATCGGTCTTGTGGGTCTTGCAGTGTGTGCCTTTCCATTCTTGTGTTTTCTATTGGCTTGTCTTCCTACAACATTTGGAGCCCCTTTACCTGAAACAACTGTTTGTGCCTTATCATTTGTTCCGTTCCCTCAACTGCCGCTGTGGGACTGAAGCTAGTCCTAAGGGATTGTGGGTTTTCTTAAGTCCTCTAGGATTAAGTCTTTTTCTTATTAGGCTTCACATTTTTGTAACTGCTTCAGTGACCTTGGAAGTCTCCGACTTCACATGTGTTTAAGAAGTTCCTCAAAGTACAGCTTTTTCAAGTTGCTTTTTAACTGTTTTGTTTTATTCATATCTTATTTATACATATCTAGGCTGGCAGTCTGAGCTCATGTTCTTCATTTTATGAGATTGTTTTTTAATGTTTTCTTTTTCTTTGGAATGCTTGAGCATAAGCACATAAACAAATGTGAATCTGAATTTGAAAACTAACTGTGAAATGGTGTCAGTACACATGACTCAGTTAGATAAACACAAAGTTTGTTTTTTTAGAATTGTAACTATGGTACTAAATAAAATTAAATGTAACAGAAAAAATGCAGACTAAGTTGTAACCAGTATGCAAGTACTCACTTTTACAGTTGATTTCTGAGCAGGCTTTTTGCATGATGTACCATTTACACACACTCTACATATATTTTGCAGCTGGACAGTTGATTAGGTGTGAGCAGTAGGAGATCCAAAGTGAGATGTCCACATTTCTAGTGTGGTATCCTTGTCATTATTTCTTTCACTACAAATGGCACCTGGACCGCCTTCCATTTTGCTTTGTTTAGTACAGTTCCTGTTAGAGGCAACCAGAAGACTTCCCTATTAAGTGAACAAACCATGGCAATAGACTGTTTTCAACCTGGAAGAGCAGTGGCTATGCTGTGAGAAACTTCCAGACTGATTAGCTTCTCACTTTCTCTCAGACTCTGAGGCCAGCTAACTGTGAAAAAAATAATTTCTTCCATTTATATTCAGCGAGTCGTTCTTTCAGTCACAACCCAAAGCTTTCTGACCATAGGTAAGCATGTGGACATAGGCTGACCAATAAATGAGAGCTTCATCCTGTAACTCAGCTTTTGCTTTGCCAACACTGTCTGGAACAAAGCCTTCTGTACTTGCCAGCACTGATCAGTTTTTTGATGTCCTGTCCCCTTCCTAATGAACAAGACTTGCAGACACTTACATTTTTCCATTTGAGCTAACCCCCCCCCCCCCACACACACACACACACACACATGCACACACTCTGACGGAGTGCAATTTGCTCTTCTGGATGACCTCTAGTTTGGAAGCGCTGATTTTTAATCTCCGTTGATTTGTACAATAGCAGACTGTTCCAATGCATGTAGGGAGCCACAGTCGTTTGAGACAAAATAGACAGCTTCACCTGCACATAACAAAGGTGCAACCTTTGTATCCCCAGAATGGACAATGTTCAAATCCTGGCTGTGCCTTTATATTCTGCCTATGAAAATCACGAGGAGCAGGAAGGGAGATAAGTGGAATATTGAAGGTGTTCAGCTTAACTCCAGTAATTCAGACACAGCTCTTGTTCCAAAAGTATGAGTACAGACTGGTAAGCACCAGTAGCCCTGGTACCCCATACAGTCATAGCACACACCCCCATAAGACATTTCTGAGGTGTACAGTCATATGCCTTATCCATATCCACACAGTACGTGTAGTCAATACTGTCAAAATCGTATGACCTCTCCAGTATTTGAGGTGTTCTGCTGCCAGGATGGAATCAACATTGCTTCTATTGAATCATCCAGTTTATCAGTCCAGTGATACTATCCCTTGCCTTCTATACAACAGTGAAAAGGCTTGATTTTTTGGTGTTACCTTTCCAACATCCTGCTATAGGCTTTCCCAAGGAAGCTGTAAAATGTGATTCCCTATGTAAATGGAACACCCCTTCCTGTCCTCTTTTTGAAATTAGGTACATGACACCCCAGCAGTATTCATCACATTCACACTGTTTCAGAATTGTTGGGATCTTCTCCCATAGCCTTACAAAATTGGCATGTGTCTTGAGTCAGGGTCAGCTGTTTTAACTCCCTTGCTGAAAACAGTCTGGACAGTGCCCTGTCTCTTTAGTGAGGTACCTAAAGGTTTGCCAGAATCTCTTTAATGTCACCTAAAAAACATTTTCTGCGGCTTTGCTAATCTGCTCTTATGCAACGGCCTTCACATCAGTGATTGTCTTAGATCCTGCCTTTCTGACCTGTCAGTACCTAGAAAGCTTATTTACTGTGACAGCTTCTCTTTGTCTCTCTCCACTAGTGCTTACCAGCAGATTGTTATGTTGCTTTCACAACAAGCAGTTACAGCATTTCTTCCACAGTTCCATACTACCATCTCATCTACTTGCATTTTAGGAAAATCCACTCAGAACTCAGGTTTCTGAATTCCGTAAGCATATTCGAGAAACTCTTACAGAGCTGGGAATTAAAGTTGTTCCACACAGAATCATCTGGTAAACATTCCCAGGATACACTCAGTACATGTTTGGGTTTTCTGGGTCTGTTCAGCTGCCACTCCAGCCGTCAGGCCCAACTTGTCTGTGCTTTATGATCAGTTGACAGCTTAACATCTCCTTTATCTCAGATATGCAGAATGGGTCTGTATCAGTTCACCGAAATGGCTGAAGTTCAAACACAATATGTTCGAACTTCTAACCACAAAGTACAAAAACATCGAAGTCTTAAAACAGCGATTTTTTTTTTCCCCAGGGAAAAAAAATAGCTGTTCCAAGAAACACACACACAACACAAGCACACCAAAACAACAGCAATCCACACACAAACACTTAAAATCCTACATCTAACCCTACACTAAACTGTACATACACTACTATCTATCCACTTACATTAACCCAAACCCTAACCCTAAGGTCCGTCACTGTCACACACTCACCTGACCCGCCCCCTAACCCTAACTCACCTATCCCGCTCTAACCCTAAAGTCTGTCACTATCGCACACCCACCTCACCCATGCCCTAACCCTAACTCACCTAACCCGCACCCTAACATCCACACAATCGCACACTTACCTGAACCTGACCCGTAACTTTCCACCACAGTCCTGATAATCGCAAAGCCACAGAAACGGCCCACCGAATTCTTTCCATGGGAAAGAATTTGGTGTTCCGTGGCTTCATGATAATCAGTGTTCGAACTTCACAGTTCAAACATCTGGTGTTTGATTGTCAGCCGTTTCGATGGACTGATATAGACCCTGCAGAATATATAGCTTCAGCCCCGATGAATTAAATACAAAGTCAGTATTCAATTGTTGGTATCTCTTGCTTTTTCCATATGTGTACTTTGAGGGTTACATTGTCATCAGTAGATGGTAACCTTCAAGTACAGCACCATGGTTCTCAACTCAGAGTGTATAAAATTTTCTTTTATAGGGTCAGAGGTAAGTACTAGGTTGGTTGCTCCCCAGGTCATCTTAAGCCTAGCCAATTTCCCTTTCTCTGCTCAAAATAACCTATGCCATTTATAGATTAGCCTTACCCCACCCCACGGTTCATAATTATATATCAGCCCTAATGAGAATAACCTGGATTGTTTTATAGATAATTTGAGGGGACCCATGCATAGGATAAAGCATTTAGGACCTCCCTGTGTCCATTAGTAGTACAGGGAGCAGTCGTGGGGTAAATTTTCTGTTTCCCATCCATAGACCTAAGTTGTGCTTGAATATGGACAGGGATGAACTTTGTTTTATGTGGATGGGAAGTCTGTTCCACAGCAGAGTTATCTTCTATGAGCTATACCAGTCTATCCAAACCATTCTGTTGATGTTGCAGTAGAGGCTTAGATCCCTAGACAGAGGATTTCCGATGGCATCTGACTTGCTGAGTGTGGTAATCCCATCATTAATGGGTCAGAGGATGCCTTATTTGCCAGCATTCCAGCAGTAATGTGTCAGACAATGCCTTATATGCCAGACGTAGGTAATCTGTTATCGGTCTATAGGATGCTGAGTGTAGTGACAGACAGAGCTTTGAGTCAGTCCATGTGGGACATGTTGTTTAGTCCTTGTATCCTGTTAATAAGGTATCTGACGTTTTTTAATTTCTCCAAGTCTCTGGGGTTTCTAATACCATGGCAGGAATGGACCCCATTCCTAAGTCAAAGTACGATTAAAGTTCATGAAATTAGTATTGTTTCACTCTTTGATGTCAACCAGAAGTGCTCTTCACAGCATCCGCATTGTGCCCAGTAATGATTCCTTCTGCAATTCGTACAGTGTTGCATGAGTTGGTAACATATCTAAATATGATTGTAAATTCCTTTTGATAAGACCCGTTGCTCCTACTACTATTGGAACTGTCTGGATATCTTTTTTTTCTTCCACCTGGCTCTCATTTCTGCCTGCAGATCTAGGTATTTTATGACTTTGTGTCTCTCTGTACGCAAGACACTATAGTCACTAAGTGTGGCGATTTCAATGATCAATGCTACTTTTGTCTTTTTTTCTTCGGCCACTATATCAGGTTTTCTTGCATCTATCTTTTGAATTGTTGGTATTGGGTGATCCTATGTGATATAAACTTCATCATTTTCTATGATTCTTTGTGGCTCATTTTTCCAGTGTTTTTCAGCCATTTCGATACCATGTTTGCACAATCTCCAGTGTAACAGTCTCGCCTCATTATTATGCCTTTCAGTATACAGTCCCTCTGCCATTATTGCATCGCAACCAGCAACAAGTTGTGTGACTGTTTCCATTTCGGTTTCACAAAACCTACATGTCTGTTTTTCCCACATGTTCAATGGACTTTGTAAACCAGCATGTATGTAGCCCACTATCTTGTGCTGCCAATATTAACCTTTCATTTCTGGGTTTGAATTCGCCTCTCCTTAACCATTCCTGTGTTCATTCGTGATCAACATCAGGCTCTTCCAGAAGTTTTCTATACTTGCAGCTGTATTTATATTTTTTCCACATTTTTTGCCTTCTCATCTGGTCCTTCACTTATATTCTTTCTTTTGTTTTTTAGCACATTCAGTTGCTGCCTGGTTTTTATCTACTTCTGGTTTGATTTCCATTCCTGCTTGACATCGATATGCTTCTGCTAAATTAAGCAGAGATGTCATCTTAGATTTATTCTCCTCATGTTTCAAAACTTGCACTACATTTGGATATTGTGAGGTCAGTAAATATGTGTGGAGTCCCACAATTGCAGCTCTATACATGTAATCAATTTCAAGGAGGTCCATCCCTTCTTCGGAACTGGAAATATATAATCTTGGTATACACTGATTTTTATAAATCATTTGGTAAGCATGAAGCATCCTCCCTGTTTTAATATCCAGTCTGTCCAACACTTTTTGGGGCCAGTCAGTCTCTCCAAAACTATAGGACAGGAAGAGCAAATTGATTTATAGCTTGGATCTTGTTCCTAGATGTCAGTGCTGTTTTCCAGATGAATCTAAGTATTCTAAAGTACTCCTTACTGAGTTTTATTCACATTTGTTCATGTTTTATTGCTGATCCTTCATCAGTTCCCAAGCATTTATACACTCCCTCTTGCTCAAGTTCTTTTATATCACATTCTTGTCCGAAACTGATGTTTTCCTGGTGCTCCAGTTTTCCTTTTTTAAAGGTTGCTTTTGTACATTTATCAAGATCAAATGACATTCCAATATCATCGGAAAAAGTTTTGACAACCTGCAGCTGTGCTTTCAGTTTCTTGTCTGATGAGCCGTACAATTTTAAATCATCGCCAAAGAGAAGATGAGAAGTCATTAGACTTTGTTGTTTTCTAGGAGCCAAATTGTAGCCATAGCCTAAGCTGTTAAGTAAACAGATTAATGGCAAGGCAGAATAGCAACGGTGACAAAGAGTCCCCCTGGAATATGCCCCTTTGAATTTTTATCCCTGGGATAATAATCTGTCCTTTATCATGGCCTGCTGCTGTTTCATGGCTACTGTAATGTAGTCAATCAGTGTAGGGTGTATCTTATACATTTTTAAGCACTTTTGTATCCATGAATGTGGGATACAATCAAATGCTTTTTTGTAGTCAATCCATGCCATACTTAGATTCTTCCCCTTCTTACAGTTCTCCACTTTAACTTTAACAACAAATGATCCTTTGTTCCATATGACTTTCTTTTATTGACCTTTTGTTCTACTGCCATAACTGAGTTTTCTTATAAATGACTATGTCAGCGTCAATTCCTGTGTATAGTTTATACATCATTGGAAGACAAGTTATTGGTCTATAATTTTTAGGGTAGCTTGCAGGTTCACTCAAAAGTTAAGAGCATTGTTTTTCCTGTTGTTAACCAGTGCGGTGTGTGTTCGGGGTGCGCATATAAATAGTTCCTACTCATGGCTAAATCCTCGTGCAAAGAAGTTAATACTTTAAGCCAAAAGTTAGGTACTGCATCTGGGCCTGGGGTTTTCCAGTTAGAGGTTTTTCTCAACTTTGTTTCAATCTCTCTGGCTGTTATTTCATCCCATTTCATATCCTGTACCTTTAAACTTCTTATTCTTTCTTTTACTTTTATCCATTTAGCGTCTTTGTTATGTTCCACAGGATCTTCATAGATAACTTCTCCAAAATGTATGAACTTCTTCTTTTTTTGGCGGTCTTTAAATTCCTTTTACCTTATTTCCCATTTCTCTATAAAACTTTTTTTGCTCATCAATAAATTGCTTATTTTGTTCTTTTCCCTTATATTTATATTTGTATCGTATAAGTCTTTCCACCTGTTTTGAAATTTTTAGTTTGTTATCTCCAGTAGTGCATAATAGATCCTGGTCTGTTCTAATACTGCACATTGCTTTTGTCACATCTATCTTTCTTAGTATTTTTGTTGATCTATTCCCTCTTCTATAATCTTCTAACAGTGACACTTCTTGTCTTAGCTGCTTTATAGTTTTCTCTATTCGATATTTCCATGATGGTGTTCACTTTCGCCCCTTCTTTTCCCTCACTGCCCTGTGTTCCTGTGGTAGAACATTATTGGTTATTAATTTAGCTGGACAGTAATATATCCTGTTTACTTCTGTTATATTGCATGGATCTCTGTGGACAGTCCTAATTACTGTGTTCATTTGTTTTATCAAACTTCTGACTTTTGGGGGTTTTATTAACCTTCTGCAGTCTACTTCTCTCACTGATCTTGATAAATCAGTCTTTGTCTATTAAATCAAGCAACTCTTCTCTTAACTCATTTTCTTCCATACAGAGGGCGCATCCCTTGTTTTCCGTTTCCTGCGGGCATTCTATACAAAGTTCTATAGCATGTTCCTGTGGCACATTCTCTTCAATTTCATCCTGTGCCATCTGTTGTTCTGTCATATGGGAACTCACTGGCCTATCACTCCTCAACACTGACTACATCAGTTTCCACAGTTTCCTGTTCCTTCCCTTGCTGTCCAGCTTCAAGTGAACATTTGTACTGGTTTCCAGTGGAGGGCTTCAAAATATCTTGATATGGCACCTGACCAGTTGCTTCCTGTTCCACTGGTTTCCACTTGATTTGGATATCCATTACTCTATCCTGTTGTGGTGCTTTCTGTATTCGGTTTACCACACTGAATCCTTCTCTTTGCAGCTGTTCCATAACCTCAATTTCTATTTCTTTGACTTCTCCATTACTAATCTCTTTTTCTACTTTTCCTCTTGGTCTTCTTATTTTTTGTATCGTAAAGTTTTCCATATCCGGACAGAGCTTTGAGTCAGTCCATGTAGGACATGTTGTTTAGGCCTTGTATCCTGTTAGTAAGGTATCTCTGAGGGTGTTCCAGTTCTTCCATATGCCTGGACAGATATATGCCAAAGGGGGCATTATATTCAATGACTGGCCTAAATATAGTCAATGACTGGCCTAATGAGTATTGAGTAAAGGGGAGAACAACATCCATAGATCTAGACACAAGTCATTTGTTTATAAGCTGTGTAATATAGAAGGAATTTCTTGACAACAATAAACACATAGTTAGGTCACTGTCTACATAAGTTCCCAAATCCTGGGTCAGCTGTTAAAGTAGTATTGTCAGTGTGGTAGTTCCCAGGGGTAGATGACTTTCCCAAAGGATACAATAATGCAGTTTTTGACATTTCGTTTCAGTCTATGATTTTGGCACCAGTTATTTATTTAGGACATATCTTCCTGCAGTATGGATAAGTCATTTGGGGAATCAGTGACTGCTCCTGGCTTGCAGTCATCTGCAAACTTAGTTAGCCAGAGCCCTTTGGTATTTGCTTTTACTTTAAAAAAGTAGATGCCGAATAGGAAAGGTTGCAGCACACAACCCTGGGTAACTGATCCCTGTGAAACTCTTCCTTAAATTGAGGTGACTCTGTGTTCTCCTGGCACAATGACCAGCTGTATAGCACCCAGCTGGGAGGTTGATTATGCCTTCACCTACAAAGGCCATCTGCTGAAGGACAACTCCAGGATAGGAGAGACCACTTCTAATCAAGATTTCCAGTTCCTGCACATTGCTGTGTGATGTAGAGGTAAGACTAGCTATATTTATTTGGCACTTTGTAAACATCAACACAAGCTGTTTCTTTTCCCCAGTTTAATTTCTCCCAAGTTTTTTGGGTTTCTAATACCATGATGGGAATGGACCTCATTCATAAGTCTGGGCATGATTAGAGTTCATAAAATTAGTATTGTTTGTCTTTGATGTTATCCAAGTGTTCTTCTCAGCACCTGCAATTTGCCCCAAATTGCTTCCTTCTGTAATTCATATGGAGTTACATGTATTGGTGGCATATCGAAGTACTACTGTGAAATCTTTTTATTAGACCCATTGCTCCAGCTAGGCTGCTACTGATAAAACTGTCTGGATATGTTTCTTCCACATTGCTGTCATTTCATAGTTTCATAGTATAGTACTAGGCTATCTACCCTGGGGCATTTGTAAGCCTAGCCATAGTGATGTGGCTTTTGCCACCCCATGAAATGGTACAAAAATGTACAGAATAAATCTAGAATACTATGCCTCTGTCTAGTAGTGACACAATGAAGGTCCCCTTATATAATAGAATTAGTTTACTGTGCCCCTGTCTAGCAGTGACACAGATGTGACCCCTGGGGTAAACTTACGATCTCCCATCCACTCATCAAGATTTCTCTTGAAGAGAGTCAGTGAGGGGCTCTGCCTAATACGAACTGGGATCCTGTTCCAAAGCATGGGAAGTCTTTGGGTTATGAATCTATCCCTCCAGCATGTCCTATTCATACTTGTGCCGAGGTTTAAGTCTTTAGCTCTCGTGGTCCTGATGGATTTGGATTTTTTGAGGTGGAGCATGTCAATCAGATCCTGATTGGACATGGCCTTGTACGTCAGGCAGAGATCACCTCTGAGCAGGTGGTATGCTACTGAATAGAGCTGAAGTTTCTTATGTCTGGCAGAATAAGACATATGTTGGAGACCCTTGATCCTTTTGGTGAGGTACTTTTGTGGTCTCTCCAGCTGTTGCAAATGCCGGGTGAGGTACATACCAAATGGGGCATTGTACTCAGTCATGGGTCTGATGAGGGAGGAATATAGGGGTACAATGACATCCTTGGATCTGGATGTGAATCCCTTCATGATGAGGTGTGCAAGGTAGAATGTTTTTCTAACCACTTTGGCAACGTGGGTGTCAAGTGAGAGGTCGCTGTCTACTTGGGTCCCTAGGTCTCTGATTACTTTTTCCGTACTCAGTGGGTTGCTGTCTATGTGATAATTTGTGGGTACTTTGTTTGTTCCAAAAGGGATGACTATACATTTTTTGGCATTTAGTTTAAGGCCGTGACTACGGCACCAGTTGTCCGTTTCAGTGAGGCCTTTTTGTAGGATGTGTGTGTCTGCTGGTGTATCGACTATGGCGCCTAGTTTGCAGTCATCTGCAAACTTTGTCAGCCACAGCCCTCCCATGTTTGCTTTAATATCTGAGAAATAAATGCCGAACAAGAGGGGTCCAAGGACAGATCCTTGTGGGACACCACTTGTGACTGGCTTTGAGTCTGACATTGCTCCAGCGATTTTAACTTTATGGGGTCTGTCCTTTAGCCAGTTTGCAACCCATCTAGTGACATAAGGGTTTACTTTTAGGCTGTTTAGATTATCTATGATGCCTGAGTGGGGTATTGTGTCGAAGGCCTTAGCCAAGTCCAGGTATGCTGTATGGATTGATTTGCCCTCATCAATGGCTCTAGTGACTGTTTCGAAAAAGTCAATCAGGTTTAAAAGGCAGGATCTGCCCTTTACAAAGCTGAACTGGGTGGGGTCAAGTGTCTGTAGGTCTCCTATGTCTCTGTTTATGAGTTCCATAATGATTCTTTCCATAGCTTTGCAGACCAGGCTAGTTAAGCTTATGGGGCAGTAGTTTCCAGGGTCTGTAGAGGCACCCCCCCCTTGTGGAGTGGGACCACTGTTGCTGTACGCCAGTGTTCAGGTACATATCCCGAAGTAAGGCTAAGGTTAAATAGCATTTTTATGTGTGGGTTTAGCTCCTGTTGGAGTTCACGTAACACGCACCCCGGGATACTGTCGGGTCCCATTGATGCTGTGTTTTTTGCTTTGTTTAGGGCAGTTCTCACTTGGACATCTGAGATGACAGGGAGATTACATTCAGCTGGGATAAGTATTTCTTCTTTTGGGGGTGAAGGAGGGGAGAAATTTGCACTGAACCTGTCAGCCAGAATGTTAGCAATATCTGTGGGTTCAGTGTATTTTTTGTTGTTGTGGACCAACTCTGAGCATATCTGAGGGTTTCCGCCCAGGTTTCTAACATAGCTGAAGAAGGCTTTGTGGTTATCTTTAGTGTCCTTAGCGATTTTTCTATCAAAGTTTGCCTTGGATGTTTTTATGAGAGAACGTAGTTTTCTGCTAATGTTGATCAGAGATGTCTTCCCTTCATGGGATTTTGCTCTGACGTGCAGTAGCTTCCTTCTTTTGTTATACAATTTGTTTATGGCTGAGGTCCACCAGACAGGACACTTACATTTGGTGGAGAGGGACTTGGATTTGTTTGGGATTACATGATCCATGCATTTTTGGAGATGTCCATAGAAAGCATTTGTGAAGGATTCGGCATTGTGGGATGTGGTATCCACTGGCACAGTGGGCTTAAAGGATACCTTCTCAGTCTTAAGAAGAGTGAAGTCTGCTTTTGAGAAGTTTTTCACTGTGGTCTTTTATGCTGGGGGTGGAGGTGGGATATGTATATCCAGGGTGATTAGTTTGTGGTCATATTTCACTAGTGAGGGGTATACTTCCGGTGTGGAGCATTTTGTCCCCATGTTTGTGATGATCAGGTCTAGTATATTATCTCCCCTAGTGGGAGAGGTGACTAGTTGTTCCAGTGCATTTGAATTTATGAATTCCAGGAACCTTTGGGCTAGGGTATTAAGGCTAGAATAATGTACCCAATCTATGTTTGGGTAGTTGAAGTCTCCCAGTATGATGGTATTTTGTGATACATTCATATCCTCCAATGTCTTCAGGAAGGCTGAGTGGGGTTCTTGAGATTGGGAGGGTGGTCTGTAACATGCTACCAGTTGTATAGCAGTTTTGCCTATGGTTAGTTGCACCGGTATGGTCTCCGATGCTTCATGTGTTGCTACTAACCTGGAGATGTGGGTGTCCTTTATGAATATGGACACTCCCCCTCCCTTTGTGGTTCGGCCCAGGTTTTGGGGCCGAAAAGCATGATACGAGGTATAGCCTGGTAGCGCTGGGGTGCTCTCAGGAGCCTTGAACCAGGTTTCAGTTACTGCACAGATGTCGATGTTCTCCATGCTGAGGAGTGCATCAAGTGCCTGCATCTTGAGATTTAGACTTCTGGCGTTGAGCAGCATTACCCTTAGTTTTTTTCCATTTTTGTTTAATAAGGAGGTGGGTTTGTCTTTTGAGCCTTGCCTAAAAAAGGCACTATGGGGGTGGCAAGAGCCTTAGCCAATATCCGGAAGCCCAGTGGTGACAGGTGTAAGCCATCCCTTGCGAAGCAGTGTGGCTTGTCCAACATATCATCCCAGGCAGATAGACATTGGATCCCCTTAGAATGACACCAGTACTTGAGCCAATTGTTAAAGCTGATCATCTTGTCTTTGTATTGTGGTATCATTCTTGGTGAGGGCAAGATGCTGCTCAGGGTCATACCAGCCTGGGCTACATAATTGGAGAGCTCCTCTATGTCTCTTTTCATGTAGTCCAGGGAGGTACGTCTCAGGTCATTCACACCAGCATGGACAATGACAGAGTCATATTTGTACTTGCTTTGGAGTGACCTGAGTGCGTGTGTTATGTGGCGGATCCTAGCTCCTGATAGACAGCTCACAGTCACCTTCTCCTTGTTCAGCCTGGTCAGTGGGACATCAGTGTGTCTGACTATGGAGCTAGTGTATCAGGCAAGGTGTTTGGCCTTAAGGGCTACGATTGGTCGACACACTGATTTATTGAAGTATGTGTTGCATGTGTTTTGTTTTGAGGTGGTGGACTTTTGGATGTCTGCTTTGGGAGCCTCTGTTGTTTTGGTAAGCTTTTTATTAGAGCCTCCGAGTATGTATTTGTGTTTTTATGTGTTTGGTTTGCAGTTGTGGTAGGTCTATGTGGGACTGGGATTGTTGTGTGTGTGGTTGCCATCTCCTCCTGTCTGGTCATGCCAGCCCTGAGTTGAGAGAGTTCAGCCTCCAGTTTGGCTATATAGTTGCATCTCTCACATGTATTTGTGTTTGTTGGGAGGAGGAGAGGGTTGTCTGTGTACATGAGACAATTGTAGCATTGTCTCAAGATACCCAGATTGACCAGCTGAACTGGAGACGACGCCAGTAATCTACCACCCGACATGCTAGAACAGTATAAGGGAGTGGTATACCTTTAAGGGAAGTGGATATTCACAGGGGTGGTAAGTAGATGTGTAGTGCTTTACTTAGTACGAGAGTGCTTACTTAGTAGAGAAGTATTGAGAACAAGTGCTAGGCTTATAATACAGTGAGTAGTCTGGTTATACTAAGAGTAGAGCTTCCTTAAGGGAAAATCTGAAGAGCAGACTTGGCGGAGCCACAAAAAGTTTAACCGGCGCTGCGCTATGCGCAAAGCCGTGCAAACGCGGATTTTAAACAGTGAACTACAAAAGAGCTAGAAATGGTCCAAAACAACCAATTACTACAGCTTCTTGTGCTGAGGTCACTTCCTACAGGGACAGATAGGCTGCTCAAGGCTCCCCACTCCCACTGGTGAGCAAAGAAACTTCATTCTATCCAAGTAAGGTAATGGACAACACAGGAACTACACCACAGCCCAGAATACAGCAATGCCTGTAAACTGGTCTAAACTAGTCGAGGAAGGTGGGAAAACAAGGATTATATTTTTGTTTTTGGTAGAAACACACAGAAAATGCAGAAACAGTGATAAATTAGTTACACAGGCTAGCACACTTTAGTGGGCAGCCTCCACAGTTAAATTAAACAAACAAACAAGCAAACTTTCGATCAAATTGGACTAAAATGTAACTTTAAGTGCAGATTTTAAAATAATGCAGCAATCAGTTAAAAAACAGTTCAGGCTAGTTCAAGGTAAGCTACAGAAGCTATTCAAAGAGAAAAAAAGCAAAGATACTTAAATCCAGAAGGTAGTCGCTTTTCTGTGTTCCCTGCTGCTAGGACCACTCTGTAAACCCACGTGGAGCTTGTCTGAGCAGTATAGCCAGAAAAAAACGCCCAGAGGCGGATTTTAAACAGTGAACTACAAAAGAGCTAGAAATGGTCCAAAACAACCAATTACTACAGCTTCTTGTGCTGAGGTCACTTCCTACAGGGACAGATAGGCTGCTCAGGGCTCCCCACTCCCACTGGTGAGCAAAGAAACTTCCTTCTATCCAAGTAAGGTAATGGACAACACAGGAACTACACCACAGCCCAGAATACAGCAATGCCTGTAAACTGGTCTAAACTAGTCGAGGAAGGTGGGAAAACAAGGATTATTTTTTTGTTTTTTTGGTAGAAACACACAGGAAATGCAGAAACAGTGATAAATTAGTTACACAGGCTAGCACACTTTAGTGGGCAGCCTCCACAGTTAAATTAAACAAACAAACAAGCAAACTTTCGATCAAATTCGACTAAAATGTAACTTTAAGTGCAGATTTTAAAATAATGCAGCAATCAGTTAAAAAACAGTTCAGGCTAGTTCAAGGTAAGCTACAGAAGCTATTCCAAGTGAAAAAAAAGCAAAGATACTTAAATCCAGAAGGTAGTCGCTTTTCTGAGTTCCCTGCTGCTAGGACCACTCTGTAAACCCACGTGGAGCTTGTCTGAGCAGTATAGCCCCAAAATTGTGATATTTTTATAACTTTTGTTTCTCTCTGTACGTAAGGTACTGTAACAACTGAGTGAAACAATTTCAATGATCAAGGCCATTTTTCTGTTTATTCGTGGACTACTGTGTCTGATTTTCTTGCATCTATTTTTAGAACTGTTGGTAATGGGTGATCCCATGTGATATAAACTTCATCATTCTCTGTAATGTTTCATGGTTCATGTTTCCAGTGCTTCTCAGTTACTTGTGTATTGTAGTGTTTGCACAGTCTCCACTGCAACAGTCTTGCCACACTATTGTGCCTTTCAGTATGTATGACCTCTGCCTTGAGTGTATCACACCTAGAAACAAGGTGTGACTGTTTCCAGTTCCTGTTTTTTTTTTCTCACAGTCTGCATTTGTCTGCATCAGGTCTTGGTCAGCAAGAGGTTGTTCCAGGAGGTCTCTGTATTTGTCACTATATTTTTTGATTTTCCAATTTTCTTTCCCTTGTATTCTTTTTGACACATTTAGTTGTCTGATTTTTGTCTACTTCTGGTATAACTTCCATTCCAGCTTGACACAGAAATGTTTCTGCTAAACTAAACAAATATGTCATCTTAGACTTTTACTCTTGTTTAAAACTTTCACTGTGTTTGGATCTGGTGAGGTCAGAAAAGTGTGCAGTCCCATGACTGCAGATCTATACATGTAATCAATTTTGAGGAGACCCATTCCTCCTTCAGAGCAAGGAATATATAATTTTGGTATACACTGATTTTTGTATATCATTTAATTAGAATGAAGCATTTTTCTTGTGTGCGCAATCAATCCAATACTTTTTGGGACCAGTCGAACAGGAAGAGCAGAATGAGTTATAGCTTGGAATTTATTTCTAGATGCCAAGGCCTTTTTCAGTATTAGTTTTAGTCTTCTGAAGTATTCCTTATTAAACTTTATTCACATTTCTTAATATTTTATTGTTGATTCTTATTCTGTTTCCAATATTTATACAATCGTTCCATGACTCGGAACACCCACTCCTCCTACCTGGACCTACTTGACTCCATCAAGGTATCCCCAGCACCCTGATCCTTGGTGACTTCAGCTACCCCACCATAGACTGGGTGAACTATTCTTGCACTAATGCACTCACCCAACGATTCCTTGACTTCATCAATTCTAATGCACTAGACCAGCTCGTCAGATCCCCCACAAAGGGAGATAACATTCTGGACTTGCTTCTCACAAATCTGGGTGACCACTGCACCATTCACATAGCATGTTCTTCCCTGGTGAGATCAGATCATCAGTCTGTCTCATTCGAAGTTTCTATCCCGTCCAACCAACCCCCCCCCCAACTATAACCAAGCTAAAAAAAAACTTCTCAAAAGCTGACTACAACCTTCTAAGCTAATAGCTTCACACCACTGCCCCCCTCTGAAGATGCAGACAACTATGCTGAACCTTATGCCACTGCAGTATATGAGCACCTGTACAACTGCATGGACTCAGCTGTACCAAACAGAACTAAAACCTGCTCCTTAAGGAAACACAAACCTGTCTAGTGAAAAGAAAAAAGCTTGGATTAGGCAACCAGCAGCCAAAAAAACCTGTTTAAATATTTATTGAAATAACAAAGATCCACAATGGTTAGTGCTTTCGTCCTCAAAGCACTGGGACTTCTTCGGAACAAATTCCAATAATTTAAAATAGTTAGATTTGCTACTCAACTATCCTACAAATCCCATCACTGTTTCTCTCTAAAGTCCTTGAACTGCCTCACCTTCTCCTTTCTCAGCTCCAAACCATACTCTGTATTCTCTATCAGCCCTCTTATTGCCCAGCCTTACACACTATAATATCCCGTTATGCTCCCACAAGAAAACAACACAGCTCTTCCCAAGACTTACTAAGTGTCTATAAGCCCAAGTCTAAAGCAGGGTGCAGCTTATACAGCTACCACCCCACTATTAGAGACTCTCCCTAGAAATTTGAACACTCACTCATCCCAAGCAATTTAAACTAACCTTAAAAGAGTATTTTAAAGGACAATAAGTCTGCCATTGCTCAAACCCTCTATGATACACTAGCACACCAACTTCCCCTGTTACACTTATCTCCACTTCTATCCTTTACTAAGTGGTCTAAATTTTCTATATTGTTTATGATTTATATCCTGCATTACCTGTAAAAATGTTGTTTGAACTAAGTATTATTTGCTGCTATATATTTGTTTGACATGTACCACTACTTCCTGTACTACTGCATAAAATAATCATTTTAACTGTACAGACTGGAGCTTTTCTCCCCAGGCCTCTACTGAAAAAGGGATGTCCTTCAAGAATGCAACTGCAGTCATAACATATGGGTTGTCCTGCCTCAGGCAGCCCTCGGTCGGCCGGATTCCAAAGTCTGGGTCCGAAGTCGGCTGATGTCGCATTTCTCTCCGACGTCAGGGCGGCTGGAGTATATAAGCATCAGCCGACGCCATTTTCTTCAGTCTTTCTTGCCGCGTGGTGCCCGAAGCAGAAGCAGTTCGCAAGTGCCGGTCGGTCAGCTCCTGTATTCTTCGAAACCAAAGTCATCAAAAAAGCTAAGTACCCCGTTGGGGACCTTTTCTTGCCTCAGCCGATGTCAGAAATTACTGAAAAAGTAAATAATTGTTTGTCTTGTGGTAAACAAATACCTCATAAGGATTTCCACTCTTACTGCCTCCCTTGCCTTGGCCCAGACCACGACGTCTCGGCCTGTGTCGCCTGTGCTCGCTTCAATAAGCTCACTCTCAGGCGCCGGGCAGAGTTCGCAGAAGACTTCTTCGGCGACAAATTTCATTATACAATGCCTTCGGAACAACCAACAACGCAGACTCCTAAGAAACGAAAAGACCGGGACCGACATCCTTGGCCCGCGTCTTCCACCGACACCACGACAAAACTAACCGCGAGTGCCCCGGTTCCCTCTGAGTCGGTTATTCCACCGCTCCGAACCGAAGACACCGCTTTACCGATACCTCCGATACCGGAGGCCACTCCGACGCCAGTTATTGATTTTCCTCCGGATACCGAAACCGAGGAAATGCCCGAGACCATTGCTGTTGATAAGGTCACTCCTGCACGTGGAGCAGCTAGGCCTCCCATGTCCATGTCTATCAAGGCCTACACACATGCTAAGGCAGCCAGCAAGTCCAAGCATCTTACTGCTAAAACCTTACCTCAGCCTACTCCTGAAACACAAATCATGTCTATGGCAGCAGATTTAATTTCCCTGATCAGAGGTTCCCAGGCCCATCCTGAGAGAGGATCCCAGCCTCCTCCTGACAAAAGGCCCAGGGTTGAACCCTCTGACCCTCTCCCTTCAGATGAAGATTCTGAGGACTCTGTTCACTCCGAAAGCCAGGAAGAGCCCTTCCAGACCTATGAGGATTCAGATGCAGAGGACTCCATTCCCTCAGCCTCCCCTCCTGAGGATATTTCTTTTGGGGAAGTTCTGCATTCCATGAGGGAGCATTTCAAGTGGCAAGGCCAGGAATATTCTGATTCCAGAAAGCGCCTTCGAACCTTCCTTAAAAAGCCACAGCACAGACCCTTAGCTATACCTCCTGTGCTTGATGTTTTGGATGATTTGTATTCTGACTCCAGTGTCACCCCTGATACTCTTTCTCCTGCCCCTGCCAAGCCTGACAGATACTATAGGGTTCCAGAATCCCATTCTCATTTCTTTAAGGCCCATGCTGTTGATTTAGAAACTATTTCCCAGGGGCCTAAAGGGGTTTCAGCTACCACCTCCAAAAATCCTTTGCCTTCTAACAGGGAAGCAAGGTCCTTAGAGAGATGGGGGAAGAAGGTTTACACCTCCACTACTTTATCTATGAGAGCTCTCAATTGTCTCTTTCACATGTTTCAATATCAGGATTTCCTGTTAGATGATTTACAGAAAACATTGGCCTCCCCTGAACCCTTAGATAGGAAGTCTTTGCAGGAGACTGTGCATAATGCTCAACAGGTTAGCAATCACTTTCTACAGTGTGGATATGATGCATTGGAGGCTTCATGTAGGGCAGCTATGACAGGGGCGGTCATTCGTAGACATGCATGGTTGAAAGAACAACCCTTACCAGATCATGTTACGGCAAAACTTCTTGACGCACCCTTGGAAAAGAACAAGCTTTTTGGTGCTAATGCTAAAGATGTGTTAAAGTCCATTGAGGAAAAAGCCAAGTCAGTTCAGACAGTAAAAGATTTCCTTCAGGTTCAGCCGCCCAGATTCAGCAGGAACTGGCCTTCTAAAAATTGGTCCTTTCCTAATCCTGAAAGATCACAAAGGGGCAAAAACAGGCATGGCAGAGGAAGAGGCCAATACAGAGGATCCTACAGGGGACGACAATGGCAACCAACAAACCAAAGAAGTGACACAGGGGTTTCTCCTGCCTCGCAGGGACAATCTCAATGACTTTCCTCTAGTTCCGCTAACCAAGGAGCAAACAGAGGCTCCTTTGGGCGGAAAGTTATCTCTGTTTTCAAAAAATTGGCACAAACTGACAACAGACAAATGGATTTTGGACATTATAGACCACGGTTACAGGTTCCACTTCCACACTTTGCCAAGAAAACAAGGCATGCCAAACCTTCCACAAAATCAGAGGGCAGAGGCTATAAAGCAAATTTCTCTGCTTGCACAGATAAAAGCAATAGAAAAAGTTCCACAACAAGAACAAGGCCAGGGGTTTTATTCAAGACTGTTCCTTGTTCCAAGAAAAGAAAGTCAATGGAGACCAATACTGGACTTGTCCGCTTTAAACACTTTCCTCATAGTACCAAAGTTCAAAATGCTGACTCGACAGCAACTCCTTCCCATGCTGGGCAAGGGGTCTTGGCTGATTACTCTGGACCTCAAGGAGGCATACCTGCATGTCCCTATCAGACACAGCTGCAGAAGATACCTCAGATTTCTTGCAGGGCCAGAGCATTATCAATTCTCAGCATTGCCATTTGGCTTATCTACTGCGCCCAGAGTATTCACGAAATGCCTGGCATCAGTAATTGCTCATTGCAGGCTCCAGGGGATGCAAATCTACCCGTACTTGGACGATTGCCTCATACAAGCGGACAACAAACTAACTTTGACAAAAAACTTGAATTATGTCATACACTTGCTACAGGCTCTGGGATACACAGTCAACTTTCAAAAGTCAAGACTTCAGCCATCCCAGCAAATAACCTTCTTAGGAGCCAAACTAGACACAGCCTCTCAAATGGCTTACCTGACAGAAGACAAGCAAAAGAAGTTAACCCATTACTTCAGAAGTTTAGCAAAGCTCACCCAGATGACTGCAACGAGTTTCCTACAGGCCCTGGGTTACATGGCATCCTGCATCCTCCTGGTTCCACTAGCAAGACTACACATGAGAAAGCTTCAATGGTACTTAAAAAGCTTATGGCCTCAACACAGCAACAACCTAGAAGCAAATATCCCACTCATTCCATGTCTTCAAAAGGAATTTCTATGGTGGGCCTCAGCAAGCCAGTCAAACATAGGTATGTCATTCAAAAAACCTCAGACAACACAGACCATGACCACAGACGCCTCAGACCTTGGATGGGGGGCGCACATGGAAGGCAGATGTATTCAAGGACAATGGTCTCCAAAGGAAAAACATCTGCGTATCAATCCAAAAGAAATGTTAGCAGTAATGCATGCCATCGAGGCCTTTGGGCAACAACTTCAACAAGGCCACCTATTAATACGGACAGACAACACCACAGTGATGTGGTACATAAACAAGCAGGGGGGCACTCATTCTTACCCCCTTTGCAGACCGACAATGAATCTTTGGGAAAAATCACTGGGCCTAAACATACAATTACAATCCCAGTTTGTTCCAGGCAAAGACAATGTTCTGGCGGACAGTCTAAGCAGGAATTTCCTAGACCCCCATGAATGGAGGCTACATCCAGACATCTTCCTACGACTCACCTCGACATGGGGCAGGCCGGACGTAGACCTATTTGCCTCCCACCTCAATCATCATTTACAAAAGTTCTGCTCAAGGACATATCATCCACAAGCATGGAAAATAGATGCCCTCTCATTCAACTGGAGCACCCTGATAATTTATGCATTCCCACCTCTGCCACTGATGACCACAGTGTTATTAAAGATCAAAGCAGACAAGCCGAAGGGGATCCTAATAGCTCCAGACTGGCCAAGACAACACTGGTACCCACTACTATGGAGCATATGTCACAACAAAACGTGGGCCCTTCCACAATGGCCCCAACTTCTGACTCAACACAACTTCAGGACAGTTCATCCCAACATCCAGACGCTACAGCTAACAGCTTGGGAAATCCCATAAATAACCTTGATTTACCTCTCTCCAAGGAAGTTCAGTGGATACTAACAGAAGCCCGCAGACCATCCACCGGAAAAGTTTACTCAGCCAAATGGAAGAGATTCAGCATTTGGAATACCAACAAGGGTCATGATGCCTCATTTTTGAGCATTCCTCTCATCCTGGAATACTTGGCAGATATGCTGCATAAAGGACTTTCATTCTCTTCCATAAAAATTCATGCTTCAGCTATCTCAGCTAGATACAACACTGACCCACCTGTGTTTTCACATCCTTTGTTAAGGCAATTTCTTAGAGGAATCAAGAATATAAAGCCCCCAAGAAAGGCACCAGTACCAGCTTGGGACCTCAGTTTTGTCCTAGAAAAATTGACTTTACCTCCCTTCGAGCCAGCAGCTTCTGTGGATTTACAATTTCTTTCCTGGAAGACAGCTTTCCTGTTGGCCATTACCTCAGCAAGAAGGGTTTCGGAATTACAGGCCTTAATGGCAATACCACCGTTCATAACCTTTCACAGAGACAGGGTCTCCTTACGAACCAACCCTACCTTTCTGCCAAAAGTGGTATCTAGGGTTGCCTTAAATCAAGCAATTCACCTGCCTATTTTCTTTCCCAATCCTGAGAACAAAGGGGAAAGACTGTTGCATACCTTGGACATACACAGACAACTTCGCTACTACCTAGACAGAACCAAGACCAGTAGGAAGTCTGACCAGCTTTTTGTAGCTTACGCCCCTGCAGTACAAGGAAAAGCAATTTCTAAACAGACAATTTCAAAATGGATTGGACATTGCATCAGATTCTGTTATTCCTTCCATGGAAAGTGTGTGCCAGCCAATGTCAGACCACACTCCACCAGAGCTACAGCCACCTCTACAGCCTTTTTAAGAGGGGTGCCTACAAAAGACATTCTAGAAGCTGCTACATGGAGCTCCGTGCATACATTTTCCAAGCACTACAACCTCCCTCTATATTCCAGATCCAGAACAGGCTTTGCTTCGGCAGTCCTGCAGGTACTGATAGCTACACCATCCCTTTCTTAGAGCATACCACCTCCCCCAGCTAAGCTTTGGTATTCAACCCATATGTTATGACTGCAGTTGCATTCTTGAAGGACATAGTACAGTTTTGTACCTACCATAAATGTAGATGTCCGATAGATATGCAACTGCAGTCGGGTTTTCCCTCCCTCCATCCCCTCTATGCCTTGGGTCCACTCCTCTCCCTGTTATCCTTAGCTGGGGATATCTGTTATGGTGTATCTGTTTATTGCTTACTTGTTGTCTGGAAACCTATTTTTGTCTTCCAATTTGATTACAGCCTTCCTTGGAGGGCACCTGGCATCTGGGGCAAGAAACACCGAAGAAAATGGTCGTTGGCTGATGCTTATATACTCCAGCCGCCCTGACGTCGGAGAGAAATGCGACATCAGCCGACGTCGGACCCAGACTTTGGAATCCGGCCGACCGAGGGCTGCCTGAGGCAGGACAACCCATATGTTATGACTGCAGTTGCATATCTATCGGACATCTACATTTATGGTAGGTACAAAACTGTACTTTTTGGCTCAGTCAGACATTCCTGGTTAACAAATGTAAAATAAATAAATAAAATAAATATAACTTGAGCCTGCTTATAAGTTACATACAATATAAAACACATACATATATATATAACTGTAATTATAATACTTGTGCTCTAGTTTTCAGTATAGGGACTAAAGAAATTTGGTCATTAAGACCAGGTGGCATATTAGAGTTCAATTTGAGTTGCCAAAAGACTTCACATCTTTCTATTTGCAACTCCCACCAACCACCTCTAATGTCTTTTGGTATAACATCCAAAATGGAATTTTCCCCATCCAGTACAACTTGATGTATGCTTAAAAAGTGCATTATTCATGTTACATTTCGAAATTGCATACAGATGTCCGTAAATTCTCTTTCACACGTTTTGCTCAGTCTTCCCAACATAAAAACTTTGACATTTCTTACAAATTGCAATGTATACCAAATCCTTGGTTGAACAATTACCTTGTTTAAGATAAATAGGAAAAGGTATACCAGGTAACTCTAAAATAGCTGTGAAGTCTTTTGGCAACTCAAATTCAACTCTAATATGCCACCTGAAAACTAGTGCACAAGTATTATAATTAGAGTTATATATATTTTTTCTGTGTTTTATATTGTATGTAACTTATAAGTAGACTCAAGTTATATGTTTTAATTTTACCACTGTATTTCTTTAAAAGTAGGTTTTGTATTACATGACTTGAGCAGAGCATTTAAACAAGGTGCAAATTATTGGAATTGGTTCTGAAGAAGTCCTGGTGTTTTGGGGACGAAAGTGCTGTGGATCTTTGTTATTTCAATAAATATTTCAACATGTTTTTTGGCTGCTGGTTGCCTAATCCAAGCTTTCTTCTTTTTACTTGGTTTATATGGAGCTTGGTAGTACCGTTGATTCATTATTTAAACTTGTCTGATGGACATCCTCTATCAACAGGCATTACAACAAAAGGAAGAAACTGTTGTCCAAGGGTAAAAGGGAACAAATTCCAAATTGGGAAAAACTACCTCCTTAGCCTCAACAAGCAAATTAGATCAGTAGTAAAAAACACCAAAGCCAATTATGAATCAAAACTACTGTCTGAAACAAAGGGAAACCACAAAGCCTTCTTAAATTATGTCAGAGACCTCCATACCAAAGCCCAGGTTTGTTCCGAATTAGTACTTAGTGGCATCACTTACACTGATCCTGTTGACTTAGGCAAGCTGCTAGCAGATAGGTTCAGCGCAAACTTCACCCCCTGTCCCCCAAGGGCTCATTCGACATCCCGATACTTGTCCCGCACCTCACATCTCCATAGATCGTGTTAAAGGCCCTATCCAAGGCAAAGAACACAGTTTCCATGGGACCTGACTGCATCCCAGGCTAAATTCTGCACCATCTCCAGCAAGAACCAGCTTCGCCATTGAGCACCCTATTCAACCACAGCCTTCATTCCATCAGAGTGGAGAACTGCCATTGTCATCCCTTTGCACAAAGTTGGTGCCACTACTGACCCTGGAAACTGTTACTCCATTAGCTTGACAAGTCTGATCTCTAAAGCCATGGAGCATATTGTTATGGATCTCTAAACAAGGACATAGACAATCTCCAAGCACTTGACCCCACCCAGTTTGAATTCGTTAAGGGCAGATGTTGCCTGTTGAACCTGGTTGACTTCTCTGAGACTGGCACCAAGTCCCTGGATGAGGGAAAGGCAATACATACAGCTCACCTTGACTTGGCCGGAAAGTCAGTACATACAGCTTACCCTGACTTGGCCGGAAAGTCAGTACATACAGCTTACCTTGACTTGGCCAATGCCTTTGACACAATCCCGCACTCTGGCATCATCGAAAAGCTAACACAGCTTGTTGTAAATCCCTGTCTCATCAGATGGGTGGCCAACTGGCTCACTGATAGGACCCATAAGGTCAAAATGGGCGCCTCTACCCCCGACAGCATGTCTGGTACTAGCGGTTTTCCCCAGGGATCTGTCCTGGGACCTCATGGTCTTAAGTTAAACACAAAAAAATGTATTCTCATACCATTCGGCAAAAACATGGCCTCTACTGGTTACCACATCAACAGCAACCCCCTAAGCACACAACCTCTGGTGAGAGTCCTGGGTACTCAAGTTGACAACAGTCTCACATTCGACCATCATGTAGCGACAGTGGTCTGAAAAGCCTTTTACTTGGTTCATCTCACAAGTAAAGGGATTGGATCCAGAACAAAGGAGGTTATTACCTCTCTGAACTCCTCCTTCATTAGGCCAGTAATTGAGTATAATGCCGCATTTGGTGTGTACCTCTCCAAACACGTGCACCAACTGGAAAGGTCACAGAAATACCTCACAAAGAGAATCCATGGCTTCCAACACCTGTCCTATGCGGACAGGCTCAAATCACTATCACTATACTCTGTATCATACAAATTGCTCAGAGGTGATCTGTGTCTCACCTACAAGGCAGTTTTGGACCCTGCCTACTAGAGATTCACCATATCCATAAGTCTAAATGCTCACACATTACCTGCTCGAAAGGCCTAAATTTAATATGTGACATCAACAAAACCTGCTGGATAGACAGGTTTGTCTCCCAGAGGCTGCCCTGTCTCTGGAATACACTTCCCATACACGTCAGAGTACCTCGCTGACCCTCTTCAAGCAAAACCTTGATGAGTAGATGGGGAAACCGCAGATTTTTCCCAGGGGTTCCATCTGTGTCCCTCATTGACAAGGCGACAGGTGCTGACTGAGGTTTCTTTTTTCTGGGGATAAACTGTTGGCTAGGCTTGTAAGGGCCTCAGGGCCATTAGCCTAGTAACCTCCTATGATCAAGTTCCTTTATATCACATTCTTGGCCCAGGCTGATGTTTTCTTGGTGCTGCAGCTGTCCTGTTTTAAATGTTGCTTTTGCACATATATGAAGACCAAATGTCATTCTTGTATCATCTGAGAAAGTTTTAACCCTTTTTAGTTGTGCTTTCAGCTCCTCATCTGATGAACTATACAGTTTTAAGTCATCTACAAAAAGGAGATGAGAAATCTTTAAACAAGGTGGTTTTCTGGGAGCCAAATTATAACCATGGCCTAATCTGTTAAGTAAACAGCTTAATGGGTTTAAGGGCAAGACAAACCCGTAGCAGTGACAAAGAATCCTGCTGAATATATCCCTCTTGAAGTTTTATCACTGGGATAGTAATTTGCTCTTTGTCATGGCTCAGCTGTACAATGATTTGCCACTGTTTCACGGTCATAGTAATGTAATTAATCAATGTAGGGTATATGTTGTACATCTGTAAGCATTCTTTTCTCCAAAAATGTGAGATGCTGTGAACTGCTTTTTAGTTATCCGTGCCATACTTAGATTTTTCCTCTTTTTGCAATTCTCTGTTATGGCTTTATTTACCAACAAATGATCCTTTGTTCCATATAACTTTCTTTTGTTGCCCTTTTATTGCCATAATTAAGTTTTTTTTTTTTCCTAAATGAGTATAAACTCTGCCTGCATCAATTCCAGTATGTAGCTTGTATATTGTTGGAAGGCAAGTTGTTGGTCTGTAGTTCTTAGGATGGCTTGCAGGTTCAGTCTTAAAGAGGAGTATCATTTTTGTGTAAAGATGTTAATGCTTTTAGCCAGACCTTATGTAATGCTTCTGGGCTTGTGTTTTCCAGTTAGGAGATTTTCTTAATTTTGTCTTAGTTTTCCTCAATGTTGCTTCATCCCATTTCATATCCTCTGCATTAGAGCATCTTACTGTTTCTTTTAATTCTTCTGTCCATTCAGAATATTTGTTACGTCTAACAGGGCCTTCATAAATTATTTTCCAAAATGTGCCGATTTCTTCTTTTTTGGTGGTGTTTATTCCTTTTGCTTTATTTCCCAATTCACTGTAAAATCTTTTGTGGTTATGAATGAATTGGTTTTTGTTTTGTTCTTACCTTTCCTTTATATTTATCTACATACCTTCTAAGTTTTTTCCTGAGCTGATAGTTTTAGTTTATTATTAGCAATAGTGTAAGATGTGGGATCCTCGGTGGTGCAGCGGTAGCATTGTTGCCTCACAGCAAGAGGTTCTCCCGTTTGATTCTCGGTTGGAGTGCGGGGAGTGCCTTCTGTGTGGAGTCTGCATGTCCTCCCTGCGGTTGGGTGGGCGTTCGAAAGACATGCGTAAATGGGCGTGCCTTCGTTGAAGGTTGAACGTTGAGCTGGCACCTTGGCGTTCATCAAAATCTACTGCCAGTCATTAGCAGACCGGAGTTCCACTGTGATGAACCCTAACCAGGAAAAACCGAAAGACAACAACAACAACATTAGCAACAGTGTAAGATAAATCTTGATTGTTTTTTGGTATTGTGCGTTGATTTTACCACATCTGTCTAAGTATTTTTGCTGATCTGTTCCCTTTTCTAAATTCTTCTGACAGTGATAATTCTTGTGGATGCTTCCACTGTGACATTTTACTTTTTCCTTCCTTTCCTGTGTTACTGTACATTTTTGTGGTAACACATTACCTGCTGTTAGTTGAACTGCTCTTGTATCACATGAATTTCTCTTAATAGTCCTGATTACTTTGTTCATCTGTTTTACCATGGCAGTGAAGTGAAAACCATGTTCCAAGAGTCAGGTTCCAGATCAGGTTGTATTGCATCCTCACCCATTGTGCTATCTGACTGGCATTGCAGCTACTCATGTCCTTTGTTTTGTACGTGATGAGCCCACATGGTGGCTCCAGTCAGCATTTTTGGGATGAGCCTGACTCTGCTGCAAGAGTAACCTGACCACCAGGTGCCCTGGCTGGACAAAACCAGTATTCTTGTTCTTGGGGAGAGGGTTCCAGTTCTTTAAATTATCTGTTAAGGGTAGGGGATACTGTATTTTGGATCTCTGTCTAGTCCTCCTTTGGACAAATTTGCAAAACCTGACATTATGAGAGAGCTCCAGACAGAGAGTACCTTTTAGGCTCACATGGACATGCAACTTGTTGTACCCATGAGAAAGTCATAATCCCGGGACACAGAAACATTTTTTCTAAAAGAATGAGGTCATCGTTTCGAGTTTCACAATGTGAAACATGATTTCAGCCCCTGCTGTTTACATACTGACAGAACAGATTAACCCCAGTTTTTCAGTGCTGTTTTTCTACCAGACCTCCCTAATCTGGCTCTCATTAAACCTAAGTCCAACATAGGAAAAAATATTTGTAGCTGTTACCCTGCTGAGAACTGGAATAAATTACCTTTTGACATCTAATACATCAGATCCAAATCACAATTCAGAAAGTCAGTAAAACTTCACTTTAAGGAAAATAAACTATGTCTGTGCTATCTTCCCCCTGACTAAATTCTCTAAGTAACCTACTCTCTTATTCTTACTACTACATCTGGGCAACCCTACCTTTCTCCTAATTTTTGTCAACTCTGTTACTTTTTCTTTCTGTCCTCTCTGTTTTTTTTTTTGTAATTTATAATTTCTTTTATGCTTGTTCATTTATTCTGTTTTTCTCAGCCATCTTATTAGCCCTGGTTTTTAGCTTTTCTAAACTAATGATCTATCTGTATTTTTTCGTGTTTACAATTATTTATTCAAATTACCAGAAATGTTAACTTCAATTGTTTGTCTATTTAAATTTTTTGTATTATTATATGTCAAAATATTGAAAGTTTTTCTCTGGAGCTTTTCTCCACGGGTCTCCACAGAAAAAGGGTTGGGAGGGTGGTCTAATGGTTAAGGTGTTTGCCTTACAAACACAATTTGCAGGGTTTGAGTCTCACAAGGGATAATTGGCTAGGCTTAAAATGGCTCGCAAGGGCAGTTAGCTTAGTACTAATCTGTGAACCTATGAACCTGTAAGGGCTTTGTCCCAGTTGGACTAACCCAGTTAAAAAAATGTCATCTAAATAAATAAGTAAATAAGGCCCTCCACCTGCTTTACTCCATTGTCCAAATGATTCCCCTTTCCCCGCTTGAGCTTTAGCATCCCACTTACTCTTGTGAGTGAGGGGGGAATCTCCTTCTTCTGTGGGATACCTTATCAGTACCCTCATATTATTGTCTAGACTGGTGGCAAGACTTGAGCAGTGATAGTCCGTCATTAGCGGGAAGTTTGAGGTTTTTTTTTTTTTTTTTTAATAGTAGCCTAACCCCTCCCCTGGCAGCTGACATCCTCATTTCTGCTACACTCCCTTGCCCACTGCATGGGCTCACTTCCACATACATGAGTGTGAAGCTGCTGTTAATGCATGGCTTAGCTGACTCAGCATGTTCTGTCCTTCATGCTGCATGTTGGCACTTTTCACCACTTGGTGCCAACAACGGAGTAGTTCAGATCAAGTCCCTCCCCACAGGATGGGCCAGTCAGCAATCACCACCCTATCTTGTGAGGTCATCCAGCAGCTGAGTCATCAATCAGTTCTGGGTCATCTCGATCCCATTTAGGTTTTCATCCTTATGCCCCACTGAGCCTGCCTAAATATCCAAAAATTGTTACCTGTCAGAGCTGTAGCTGGCTCATCTGTTGGTCAGTGCTGATGTTCTTCGTGTTTCACTGTTGCAGTCATTACATTTGGGTAATCTGCTGGCAGGTTGCCCTCAGTTGGCTTGATTAACAAAGTCTTGGGTCCTGTGTCGGTTGTCCCTTCTTCCATGACGTCAGGGATATAAAACATGCAGCCGACGCCATTACATCAGTCTTTCTTGCCATGCGGTGCCCGAAGCAGAAGCATTTCGCAAGTGCCGGTCAGCCGACTCCTGAAAGTTTCGTTTTCGAGTTTCAGAACCAAAGTCTTCAACTTAAAGCTAAGTACCCCATTGGGGAAACTTTTTCTTGCTCCTTACCGATGTTAGTAAAAATTAATAACTGCATTACTTTTGGAAAGAAAATACCTCATAAAGATTTTCATTTGTATTGTATTCCTTGCCTAGGCCCTGACCACGATGTACCTTGCTGTCGGTTTTGTGCTTTATTTAATCAGCACACTATCCGTCTTTGGTACATTTTTGCCTCTAAATATTTCGGTTCTCAGTTTAATTATCCAGAATTGACGTCAGTTAGCCATCCAACCACCAGAATTCCAAAAAAACGCAAAGAAAAAGACAGAGACAGGCCGTCGAGGTCCAAAACTGCCAACAACGCTTCTCCTAAGCCAGTCGCCAGTTCGCCGGTACTCAGTGAGGTGCTTTTGCAGCCCCTGATACCCGCTACTTCTGACTCGCAGGCCTCTACTGAGACCCATTCGGAGTCCGGTATGCCGCGAGATGCTTCACCTATAGAACCCGCGGATGTCTCTACCTTGGATGGATCCGTAGCCGCTGTGCAGGCACCGGCCTCTGAGGGTGTATTCAGGCCTACAGACTTGCATATTAAACCGACTCCACCTTCTATTCTAAGGCTTAAATCTCGATCTATGTCTAAAAAAACGATGGCCAGGCCACATTATTCAGGCCCCTATGCCTAAAAAACAAATGATCAAAATGGCTGAAGATCTTATTACTCTAATCAGGGGTAGTCAACCTCCCCCCCCCCCCCTTCTAAGAGGCCTAAGGCTGAGTTTGACTATGAATCTTTTGATCAGGACTCTGTTTCTTCTAATTCTTCCAATGACCTGGATTTGTCCATACCTACCTATGAGAATTCTGATGCAGAGGATTCCATTCCCTCTGCGCCCCCCCCCCCGAGGACTTTTCTTTTGGGGAAACGTATACCTTAAGGGAGCATTTCCACTGGGAGAGTCAGGAATTTTCTGAATCTAAAAAGAGGCTTAGGGATTTCCTTCTTCTACCTCAGCATAGGCCTTTGGGTATACCTCCTGTGCTAGACATTGTTGATGATGTGTTTGCAGAATCCAGTATGGCCCCTGATTCCCTGCCTCCGGCTCCTAGTAAACCTGACAGATACTACAGGGTTCCTGGGTCCCACAAGTTCCTTTTCAAAATCCTGTTGTGGATCCAGAAACCATTTCTCAGGGACGCAAGGGCATTAAGGCTTCTACTGCTATAAATTCTACCCCTTCTGATAGAGACTCCAGGGAGCTGGATAGATGGGGTAAAAAGGTTTATACTTCTGCAACCTTGGCAATTAGGGCTTTAAACTGCCAGTTTCATATGTTAAAATATCAACAGCATATTATTGGACCGCTTAAACAGAAAATTATGTTGATTTCTGACTGTGTGGAAAATAAAGATTTACAGGATTTATCAAGGCACCTCCTTGTGTAAATTTTCTCTTTTGTTGTATGCACGTACATATTGGTAAACTTTTCCTTATTTGTTGTGGCGTCCTCCCACTATTACTTTGCATATACCTAACAAGCAAACTCAGTCATTCAACAAAACAGTTATTCACTCACTCCACCTTTTTAACTTTAATCATCTAAGAGAGAAAAATATTTTCTACAAATCCATTTTCCACATTTTTAGTCTAGCATATTTGCACAACATGAATAGTTAGGTATCTGAATCTCTCACGATTCCATACAAAGCAGTATAGAATTTATAGAAGAACTTTCTGTGCTGGGCCCTTGTAATTTATTCCATACTACCGTGCAGCAATACCAAAGTTCAGAATCCGAGTCTTAAGGCACTAAATGTTAAAGTTCACAAATAAAAAACAAATAGTTTTACCTTTTAGTCTTTATTCAAGAACAGTGATTCAGGATGTGCAAAGTACTTGTTTATTCCATAAACAGTGCTGGGAGGGGCAGCCACGGTGGTGCAGCGGTTAGCGTTGTTGCCTCACAGCAAGAGGTTCTCTGGTTCGATCCTCGGCTGGGGTGCCTTCTGTGCGGTGACTGCATGTCCTCCCTGTGGTTGCGTGGGTTTCCTCCGTGTGCTCCAGTTTCCTCCCACATCCCAAAGACATGCTGTAGGTGGATTGGACACTTTAAATTAGCCATAGGTGTGAGTGTGTGCGTGCGTGTGCCTTCTGTGGAAGGTTGGGCGCCGGGCTGGCAACCCGACACCGTAAAACTCCACTGCCAATCATGAGCAGACAGGTGATCCCTAACCGGGAAAATGCCGAAAGAAGAAGAAGATTGCATTCTGCTGAACAAGTTGGAAAACATACTTTGCAATGTGGTTTTGATTCTTTAGAGGCCTCTTGCCCTGTTACTGGGTCTGTACTAAGAAGGCATTCTTGGCTTAAGGAGCAATCTCTGCCTTATCATGTTAAAGTAAAATTGTTGGATGTTCCTTTAAATCAGGACCGTCTGTTTGGCAATAGAGCTGAAGAAGTTCTAAAACAGAAGGAAGATAAAGCTAAATCTATGCAGACTGTAAAAGATTTCTTACAAGTGCAACCTCCAAGATTTAGTAGGCACTGGCCTACTAAGAATTGGTCTTTTCCAGCTCCTTCCAGATCCTCTCAAGCCAAACCCAGACACACCAAAAGCACCAGGTTTCAGTCCCAAGGGACTCTCAGAACTAAGCAATGGGGGGGCCTCCACTTCCAAATCTGGAAATAACAAGACCCCCCCCCCCTGTGGTAAACAGTCTCAATGACTTGCCTTTAAAATTACCAAGCCACTTACCTTTTAGCCGCCCCTTTGGGGGGAAAGATTGCTCTTCATGCACAAAACTGGGAACTCATAACCCAAGACAAATGGGTTTTAAATGTAGTGTCCCAGGGATACAGATTTCATTTCCACACGTTGCCAACACCACACGGATGGCCAGACCCTGACCCCAAATCAGTGGGCAGAGGCTCAGAAACAAGTACTTTCCCTCTTAAACATGGGGGCTATTCAACCGGTACCAGAAGAGGAAAAGGGACAAGGTTTCTATTCCAGACTTTTCCTGGTACCCAGAAAAGACAAATCATAGCGTCCAATTCTTGACCTTTCTACTCTAAACACCTTTCTGGACATTCCAAAATTCAAGATGCTGACTCTTCACCAGTTACTTCCTATGCTAGGCAAAGACGCCTGGTTGGCAACTCTAGATTTAAAAGAAGCTTGCCTGCATATCCCAATCAGAGAATCTTGCAGAAGATACCTACGCTTCAAAGCAGGCTACTTGCATTATCAGTCCACTGCACTGCTCTTTGGCTTGTCTACTGCACCCAGGGTATTCACAAAGTGCCTGGCTCCAGTAATTGCTTTTTGCAGGCAAAGAAATTTTCAAATATATCCATACCTGGACGATTGTCTAATTCAGGCAGAAAACCAGACCATACTTCTAAATCAACTGGCGTTTGTAAAAAGGGCTCTAACTTGTCTAGGGTACACCATAAACGAAAAGAAATCACAACTGGTACCCTCTCAACAGATTACATTCCTGGGTGCAAGCTTGAATACAACTGCCCAGATAGCTTTCCTCACGCCAGAAAAGCAAATTCATTTGGTGATTTACTTCAGACAAGTGGCCACAAAAACCCTGCTATCTGCAAGACAAATACTGCAAGCCTTGGGGTTCATGGCCTCTTGCATTCTTCTAATTCCATATGCAAGACTGCATATGAGGAAACTTCAGTGGTACTTAAAACGTCTATGGAGTCATCATTGTCACAGCCTGGAAACAATGATTCCTATCATACCTTGCCTACGCCTGGAGTTTCCTATGGTGGGCAGAGGCCTGCCACCAAAACAAGGGGCTGCCATTCACACTAGACCAAACCCTAACTACAGACGCATCAGACTATGCATGGGGGCACACCAGGCAGAGAAGTGCATTCAGGGCAAATGGAACCCAAATCAAATGCACCTACATATTAGTCAAAAAGAAATGTAGCTGTACAGAATGCTCTGACAGCCTTCGAGGACTACATTCATCCAGGTCAACTAGTGATAAAGACGGACAACACCATGGTTATGTGATACATAAACAAGCAGGGGGTTACACATTCCTACCCCCTCTGCAGACTAGTCATGGCATTGTGGAACACGGCCTTGAGCTACCAAGTACAACTACAAGCTCAATTCCTGTCAGGAAAACTGAATACACTGGCAGACGGACTAAGCAGAAATCTCATGGACCCACATGAGTGGAAATTCGAGCCACGGATTTTCAACATGTTGGCAAGCAAATGGGGGAGCCCAGACATAGATCTATTTGCCTCCCCCTAGAACTACCAGTTGGACAAATTTTGCACAAGGACTCCTCACGAAAAAGCCTGGAACGTGGATGCTCTGTCCTTCAGTTGGAAAAAACTATCAGTATACGCCTTTCCCCTTCTGCCTCTGCTCTCCAACGTTCTGCTAAAAGTCAAACAGGACAAGCCAAAAATGATTTTGATTGCTCCAGACTGGCCTCGCCAACAGTGGTACCCACTCCTGCGCAGTGTGTCACAAATATCTCCATGGCACCTGCCTCAGACACCTTCCTTGCTGTCTCAGCAGGAGAACCAAATTCTGCACCCTCAGCTCCCAACATTGAACCTTGCAGCTTGGCTAATCACTTAAAATCACCCTTAGCATCCCTCAGCAAACCTGTGATGGATGTCATCTTAGAGGCGAGAAGACCCTAGTACTAGAAAATCTTATGCTAACAAATGGAAAAGATTCTGTGCCTGGAACCAGTCTTTAGGGATGAGCACAGCAGTGCCCAATTTACCTCAGATTTTGCAATACTTAACTGAGATGCTTCACAAGGGCCTGTCTTTTTCCTCTATTGAAATCCACGCTTCAGCTATTTCAGCTCACTAAAACACAGAACTACCCCTCTTTTCTCATCCCCTGCTCAAGCAGTATCTCAAAGGGGCAAAGAACTTGAGACCACCCAGGAGAGCTCCTACTCCTGCCTGGGACCTTAACTTTGTTTTGCAAAAGCTCACTTTACCTCCTTTCGAGCCAGCTGGTACTGCAGACTTAAAATTTCTTTCTTGAAAAACAGCTTTCCTATTAGCAATCACTTCAGCTAGAAGGATATCTGAATTACAGGCCCTTATGGCAGTGGAGCCTTTCATCATCTTTCATGCGGACAGGGTATCACTGAGGACCAATCCGTCCTTCATGCCCAAGGTGGTTTCCAGTGTGGCTCTTAACCAATCCATTTATTTGCCAACCTTTTACCCCAATCCACAGAACAAAGGGGAACGGATTCTGCATTCCTTGGACATGCACAGACAGCTTAGATTCTACTTGGACAGAACTAAATTTTGAAGAAAATCTGAACAATTGCTAGTGGCATTTGCTGCTGGGGCAGAGGGGAAGGCTATTTCAAAACAAACCATTTCTAAATGGATAAGCCATTGCATTCATTTCTGCTATAAGCACCATGGAAAACCTATCCCCCAGGGGATCAGATCTCATTCCAGCAGGGCTGCATCTACTTCTGCAGCCTTTCTCAGAGGTTTTCCTACCAGGGATATTCTAGACGCTGCTACCTGGAGTTCATGCATACTTTCACCAAGCATTATCATTTACCAATTTTCTCTAAATCCAGAGCTGGCTTTGCCACTGCTGTCTTGCAGGGCCTTATAGCTGGTCCTAATGCTGTATAAATCCATCCTCCCAAACATAGCTTTGGGAATCTACCCAAATGTAATGACTGCAACAGTGAAACATGAAGAACATAGTACAGTTGTGTACACTTACCATAAATGTAGATGTTCGAGTGCATTCACTGTTGCAGTCCTGGTTACTCTCCCTCCAGCCCTCTGTTTTTCTCTTACTATACCTCTACTTTCTTTTACTATGCTTAAAAGCCTTTTTAGTGTATTTGCTTTCAGTTGGAGGTATATTTTAATGTTTTTAATTTTATTTGCTCCCCATTTGGGGGGCACCTGACATCTGGGGCAAGAAAAACTGATGTAATGGTGTCAGCTGCATGTTTTATACCCCTGATGACTTGACGTCATGGAAGAAGGAACAGCAACCGACGCAGGACCCAAGACTTTCCTAATCAGCCCGACTGAGGGCAACCTGCCAGCAGATTACCCAAATGTAATGACTGCAACAGTGAATACACTCGAACATCTACATTTATGGTAAGTGTACACAACTGTACTTTCCCCTGATGTAACACCCCCTCAGCTGTAAGCTCAGGAGCAAGAAAAATAAAAAGCGACCCATTTTGCTTGATTTGGCACACCAACCTAAGTCAATTCTTTCCAATCTCTGCCTCCTCAAGTCTAAATTACGTGGGAGGTGGCCCATTCCTCTGATTTGGTGGTCTAAGCCTCATCCATTCTCTTCTCAAGCTGTGACCCCTCACCTCTTAAGTTGAGGAGAAAAAAAAACAGCATGTACACCAAGTTCGGTGCTCTTGACCCAAGGAGCAAGCTAAGTCAATTTCCACACCCCAAAACTCTTCTACTTTTAAAAACTGTGGGAAATCACTTGGAACATTTGTGGCAAGTGGCTTACTACAACAGCTTACACACACAAAGCTCTGAAGCACTTTCTTGTACCAGCAGTGAAAAGTCTGGAACAGAAATACTGCTGGTACTCCGGGGACTGCTTTACCAATTGATTGTCCCCCCCTAACATCTTGCATCTGGGTTGGCTGTCCACTTTGCACGTCTCTAGTTGTCCCTCTACAGTCCATTGCACCACTGTAAAACAGCATTATACCTTAACTCCTCAGGGATTTCAGTCAGAGATGTTTGCTGTTGTGGCAACAGCTGCACCTTTGCAAAGGTGACTTTGTTTTTTTCACATGGTTTCATCATGCATGTTCTGAACGGCTTAAACCAATCTTCAATTGTACTAAGGCACCAAGACTGTAAATATGATCTGTGTAGTTTCCTTTTCAGTTAAACTTTTTTTTTGGCTTAAACAAAATTAGAATGGTGCAATACCCAGTTAATAGCCACGTTTCAGAAATTCAGAAAAAAAATTCACTGTAAGAACTGTAGTGCAAGTATTAGCAAACATGGCTATTCTTCAAAACGATGCATCCAGATACTGCTGTAAAACCTTTTCAAGAAGGATTTGTGAGGGATGACATCATTGAGAATGGAGCGTCTTCCATCACAATTCTCTTAGTTCGTTGATTTAATTCTATCCAGCATTGTAATATGAGATCATAAAATTCTTTTTAGTCCTCTTGATCCAGAGCTGAGCATTACTGTACATTTTTGTTTACTTCAGAAAACCACCACTTTCTGCATACTTATTGTATGTCAGTGCTGAGGTGTTTGCCGATTAGTCAGTTACAGGTAATGGTATACTTTCATCCAAACCATGTTCATTGTATCAGTGTTGAGGTGTGGTCATTCTGTTAGGAATCTAGTCACAGACTAATGAGGGGTACTGTGCCAGGAAAAGAAAAACATATTGCAAAACAAAACATTTCTAATGCCTCAAGGACCAACCAGTCGGATTAAGCTTGGTGGGGTTATTCATGCTTATTAAAACATGAAAAACAATGTCTTCTATTCATGCTAACTCACTTTTTTAATAATATTAACAGTATGCTGCTGTCGCTGTGCAGTTCTTAAACTGATTCCTGTAGCACACAGGTATTTGCATGCATTTTCGGTGCGCTCTGTCCCACTACTGGATGAACACATTTCCCTTCACAAAAAAGTTTATTTTTGAACAGGGTGATTTCCTGACTGTAATCAAAAGCAAGTGTTATGTAAATATAGAAATCAAGAACAGAAAAAAAATTAGTGTTCAGAGGAAATGAAAGCCTAAAGCTATTCATGTTTCATAAAGAAGGAAAATCTGTTTTAAATAAGCTGTTGGATTGTTTGAAGGGCTTTGCCATATGTAGTCTGTACCTTGCCCTGTGGGTGCATTTCTTTGCACTGTAAAACTTTTCAGAATTTTATTAATTTATTTATTTATTCTCTCTCTCTTTTTCCGTCTCTTTGTTGACCAGCTTAGTCCCACTAGACCAGTAGCCGCTTTTCCTGGGAGACCGAAGGTGGTATTCATACTGACCAGGGGCAATTTGCCCAGGTGTCTGGGGAACTTGCTGTACTCTTTTGGATAAGTGCCATGGTATCTTTTACATCTGCTTGAGCTTCCACCAGTTAAGGCAGATAAGGCCCCGGTTTAACATTGTTTATCATCTCATCCGAAGGATGGAAAAACGGCAGGCTATATATGTGTTTTCTTGCCCAGTATGCTTTACTGTTTGCTTCCCCCCATTACTGTCAGTTCACAACTATCACAGTTTCCACTGTCTGTGTTGAACAGTTTCAGTTTATGTTGCAGTCATGTAATTTGCATAACTTGTGTAAATGGTGTGTTTCTTATCATTAGCACTCTTCACTGTGAGTTTAGAGAGAGTGCTGCTTCACTTTAGCAATACAACGGATATGATCAGTTTCTGCCTTCAATATGCTGTTCATAGTGATTAATGCCAAGAAGTATGAGTGACAATAAGTGATCTGTATGGTAAGTGGAGGTGTGGACAGGCATCAACACATTCATGGAATTGTTGATGAGGGGGTCAAGATTTATCCACTCAGTAACCATATCCTTTTCCAGTACAACAAAACCCACAGTAAATGCCAGTACTGTAAGAGAAGAGTGACAGCTTTTCCTTTGCCATCTCCAGTGATGCTGTTCCTTCAACGTCAGACCTTCCCAGCATCTCATGGCTGAAAGCGGAGTAATCTATCTGTAAGGGAAATGTGCTTGAGTCCAGTGAAAATGTATAGTGACTCTCTCCTGGGAAAGAAGAAAGCAAATGACTCTGTAAAGGAAGAGGAAGGTGGATCTAAGGTCCAACATAGAGAAAAGACCTGAACTGCTACCCAAATGTACACACAACAGTGAATGTACTGTCCGTTACACAGGAACATATTTTTACAGCAAGTTAGGCCCAGTTATGCAATGTAACAACTAATACGGCAAAAGGTGAAAAATGATTGTTCAGTAGCATATGCTTGTTGTCAATGAAGCATTACCCACAGGAATGAGTTGGTCCTAAAAATACCCCCACCACTTACACACCCACACCTATTCCTCCCAGAAATAGATATCAAATAAAAAAATGTTGCCATGATTCACACTATGTCGTTGGGAGTATGAATGTTCTCGTGTAAACCACGGGAAGGCATGAATACTCTACCTTCGGTTCTTTGCCCGTTAAAAAAAGTGGCAGCAAATGCAGTAAAATAGATGTACTTTGCCGGTGTCGTCACATATATGGGCATACGCACATGCAGTATGTCACTAAGGTATTCCTGCAATCTGCAGTTACTGAAAGAGACGTAAAAAAGTTCATAAAACAGTGGCAGTATTTAAAAATGGTAAATATTCCTTTTTTAATTGTCTTTGCACACTGACAAAATATAATGTTGTTTTGTGGGTAATGCAGGTTTACCCACACCCAAACATTATATTTTGCATAGATACACACATTCATTAGATATAGCTCACCTAGTTATCTCATTTCTGTGCTACTGATACAGAAATAATCAAAGAAAGCACTTTTTCACTGGAAGTGTGGTAGATGATATAGTGTTCTTGAAGAGAATATATAGTTAATGACAGTAACAGAATGTATGAATGCACTTAGTATACATAATACAAGTAGTATGAGATGTGGGGAAATGAGCTTTTGGCTAGATTGGATCTATAGTTATACAGTAGGTGGGGAAATGGGGAGATTGCATGGGCCAAATAGTCCATATTTGCTGGTCAGAATCTTTGTTTTCTATGCTTCCTGCACTATCCCCTTCAAAGAAATTATTCCAAGGTTGTAGGAGAAACCTGGCTAGAGTGAAGTTCAGATAAATTAGTCAGTTGATAAAGCTTTAACGTGTGAAGTAGATTGTCTTTTCTCATCTGGCGTGGCCTGACAAAGTTTGAAGATAGGTTCACTATTGTAGTTTCAAGAAGTAAAATTGTGAACCTCTGAATATGAGATTATAATGTGAATATGGGGGAACTTACTGTATGAATATGCACACACACCAAGTCCGAGGTTATGGCACATCATAATGCCCCCTCCCTCAGTTTGATACGTGTTAAGCTTTGGAGTTGATATATAGTTAGCAGGAGTGTGGGTGGTACATGGGTTTATCCCCCCTCCCACAGATAAAAACTTCAAGAATGTTACAGTGAGTTTCAAAATTCCCTGTTGTTGAAATTGCACTGTGTTGTTTACAGTTGTGAGGTATGTAATGTCAGGCTTCTCATCGTCAATAGCAATCTGAAAATAATGTTTTGTACTTCATTTTTTGATAATTTTATCAGAGTGGTCTAAATACAGAAGTATTTGATGGCAGATCAATAGTAAAATAATGTATGAAGCTAAAGCTCGGTCATTTAAAGTGTGCTTTGTTTTAGTTTTGGGGGGCTGTTTGTGTACAGCTAGCACAACTTACCCATTTTAGTATGGAGAGGTCCACAGTGTTTTTATGGAGTGGCTCAAGGACATTCCTGTGGATTAAAGGAGGCTCAGCGTAACGGACAACCTGTTGAGTAGTGTAATACAGTCTAAATGTGCTTTACTGTTGTTGTACTTTCAGCATCTGAGTGACTCCCAGTGCATTGAATTATTCCACTGGTGTTTCACACTAAAGCATGACCTTAAGAACTGTGTTTCGATTCTTTCTGGAAAATATGGTGGTAGTCCTATGGAGGTTTTTCTAAAATAACTATGGAAATAGGCCAGCCTGAAATCATGAGGATCAGCCCTCAAAGCTGGGGTCGTAGGTCATGTAGAGCTGGTAGCCAGAGGGCTGGTGTGGTGGAAGGGGAGGAGAGAAGCAGAGATGACAAGCTCATCACACTCGAAGGATAGTATGTCCCAGTTCTGCTGGAATGGTACCCCCATGGAAAGTAGGGAGACTACTGCAAGACTGCAACTGGTTGTTGAAAAGTGGCTGTTATGGAAATAAAATCCAACTAGCAAAGGTTACTGCACCTTTGTCTGGGTCAGGTTAGGCCAAATAAGATATGTTCCCATGTGATGGCACCCAAAGACCAGTCTTCCTTCTAAGACTCGAAAAAGCGGTTACTCGATGTCCTTCAAGGATGCATCTGCAGTCATAACATATGGGTTGTCCTGCCTCAGGCAGCCCTTCGGTCGGCCGGATTCCAAAGTCTGGGTCTGGCCTCGGCTGATGTCACACTTTCCCCGACGTCATAGCTACTGGGGTATAAAGGCATCAGCCGACGCCATTTTCCTCAGTCTTTCTTGCCGCGCAGTGCCCGAAGCAGAAGCTGTTCGCAAGTGCCGGTCGGTCAGATCCAGAGATTTCAGCTACCGAATACTTCGAAAAAAGCTAAGTACCCCGTTGGGGACTCTTTCTTGCCTCAGCCGATGTCAGACAAAGTAAATAATTGTTTAACTTGTGGGAAACAAATACCTCATAAGGATTTCCATTCTTACTGCCTTCCATGCTTAGGCCCAGACCACGACGTATCAGCTTGTTTAGCCTGTGCCTCCTTCAACTGACAGACTCTTAGACGTCGGTCGGAGTTTGCAGAAGAATTTTTCGGTTCCGCTTTTGCATATAAAATGCCGTCGGAGACTCCGACTTCGCATTTGGCCAAAAAACGCAGGGAAAAGGACCGACACTCGCGGCCCGCGGTTTCGGCTGAAACCACGGCTAGGCCTACCGCGAGTGTCTCGGATGTCCTTCAAGGATGCATCTGCAGTCATAACATATGGGTTGTCCTGCCTCAGGCAGCCCTTCGGTCGGCCGGATTCCAAAGTCTGGGTCTGGCCTCGGCTGATGTCGCACTTCACCCGACGTCATAGCTCCTGGGGTATAAAGGCATCAGCCGACGCCATTTTCCTCAGTCTTTCTTGCCGCGCAGTGCCCGAAGCAGAAGCTGTTCACAAGTGCCGGTCAGTCAGATCCAGAGATTTCATCTACCGAAGACTTCTAAGAAAGCTAAGTACCCCATTGGGGACTCTTTCTTGCCTCAGCCGATGTCAGACAAAGTAAATAATTGTTTAACTTGTGGGAAACAAATACCTCATAAGGATTTCCACTCTTACTGCCTTCCTTGCTTAGGCCCAGACCACGACGTATCAGCTTGTTTAGCCTGTGCTTCCTTCAACCGACGGACACTTAGACGTGGGTCGGAGTTTGCAGAAGAGTTTTTTGGTTCTGCTTTTGCATATAAAATGCCGTCGGAGACTCCGACTACACATTTAGCCAAAAAACGCAAGGAAAAGGACCGCCACTCGCGGCCCGCGGTTTCGGCTGAAACCACAGTTAGGCCTACCGCGAGTGTCTCGGTTTCGGCTGAAACCGAGTCCTCGGTTCTTCCTTCTGCCGAAAGCATGCCTCCGACAACCGAGGCCACAGAGGCCCCGGCTGAATCGGCTACAGAAATTCCTACCGAAGAAGCAGGCGCACAAGAATTGTCCGACACCATTCCGTTGTACATCTCTACTCCTGCACGTGGGGCAGCTAGACCCCCTGCTTCTATGTCTATTAAGGCCTTCTCCAGGGCTAAAGCAGCTAAACTTTCCAAGGCCTTACCAACAAAAGCTTCCTCTCACAGACCTTCCTCAAGTTCTCAGATTCTCAGCCTTGCTGAGGACCTTACATCTCTGAGTAGGGGATCCCAACCTCACCCAGACAGGGCCTCACAACCTCCTCCTGAAAAAAGGCCTAGGACTGAACCCCCTGAACCTCTCTCCTCTGACTATTCCTCGGATGGATCAGATTTATCAGACCATCAGGAAGGACCATACTCACCTTATGAGGATTTGGATGCAGAAGACTCAATTCCTTCTGCCTCCCCCCCAGAAGAATTTTCCTTTGGGGAGACTTTACACTCAATGAGGGAACACTTTCAATGGCAGGGTCAGGATTTTTCTGATTCTAGGAAAAGGCTAAGGACTTTTTTACACTTGACACAGCATAGGCCTTTAGCCATACCACCTGTACTATCAGTTGTTGATGATACATACAATGATGCCAGTTCTGCCCCTGATTCTCTTCCCCCGGCCCCTGCCAAACCTGACAGATATTACAGGGTCCCGGATTCTCACTTCCACTTGTATAAGGCCCATGCTGCAGACCCAGAAACTATTTCTCAGGGCCCAAAGGGTGTTGCAGCTGCCACTGCCAAAAAACCCCTACCCTCTGAAAGAGAGTCAAGGGCATTAGAGAGATGGGGTAAAAAGGTTTATACATCTGCTACTCTTTCTGCCAGGGCTTTAAACTGTCAATTTCACATGATACAGTACCAGGAATTTTTGTTAGATCAGCTGAATAAAAAGCTTTCCTCTCCTGAACCTTTAGACCATAAGTCCCTTCAGGATTTGGTACACAACTCTCAGCAGGTCAGTAATCATTTCTTAAAATTTGGCTATGATGCACTGGAGGCTTCATTTAGATCAGCTATGACTGGAGCAGTGATTCGAAGGCATGCCTGGCTAAAAGAGCAATCCTTGCCAGACCATGTCAAGTCTAAACTCCTAGATGCCTCTATGGAGAAACAAAGTTTATTTGGCTCCCCTGCACAGGAGATTCTAAAGAAAGTGGAAGAAAAAGCAAAATCTGTGCAAACAGTCAAGGATTTTCTGCAGGTCCAACCTCCGAGGTTCAGCAGAAACTGGCCTTCAAAGAATTGGTCCTTTCCAAACACCTCCAGAGCACAGAGAGGCAGAAATAGACGCCCAAGAGGCAGAGATCAATCAAGGGGTGCCTACAGGGGTCGTCAGTGGCAACCTGCCAACCAGAGGAGTACCGCCACAGCTGCGACTACAACCACTTCCACAGGAACACAATGACTTGGCTCTGATTCCACCTACCAGGGAACAACTGGAAGCACCCTTGGGCGGAAAGTTAGCTTTATTTTCAAAAAACTGGCATTGCATTACAGGAGACAAATGGACATTGCAAACAATAGACAAAGGCTACAGGTTTCACTTCCACACTTTACCAAAAAAGAGAGGAATGCCAAACCTTCCACCAAGCCAGAAGCCAGAGGCTCTAAAACAAATCATCAACTTACTAAGGATGAGAGCAATAGAAAGGGTACCATCTATGGAACAAGGCCAAGGATTTTACTCCAGACTATTCCTTGTACCAAGAAAAGAAACTCAATGGAGGCCTATTCTCGACTTGTCCGCACTGAACACATATCTCATTGTACCAAAATTCAAGATGCTGACCCTACAGCAACTTCTTCCCATGTTGGGTAAGGAGTCTTGACTGGTGACTCTAGATCTCAAGGAGGCATACCTGCACGTCCCTATACGACCAGATTGCAGAAGACACCTCAGATTTCTTGCAGGATCAGAGCATTATCAATTCTCAGCATTGCCCTTTGGCTTATCTATTGCGCCCAGAGTATTCACGAAATGCCTGGCATCAGTAATTGCACATTGCAGGCTTCAGGGAATTCAGATCTACCCATACCTGGACGACTGCCTAATACAAGCGGACAACAAGACAAAAATAATAAAGGATTTGGCCTATGTCATACAACTGTTACAAGCCTTGGGATACACAGTCAACATACAGAAGTCAAGACTAGTGCCATCCCAAAGGATAACATTTTTGGGTGCAGAACTGGACACAATAACTCAGATGCCTTTTCTCACAGAAGAAAAACAAAAGCAACTCCCAGTCTACTTCATGGCATTGACAACACAAACTCAGCTTACTGCAAGGAAAGTCCTGCAGGCCCTGGGTTACATGGCATCTTGCATAATCTTGATCCCACATGCCAGGCTGCATATGAGAAAATTACAATGGTACCTAAGGAATGTATGGTCTCAACACAGACACAGTCTAGAAACCATGATACCAATCATTCCATGCCTGAAAAAAGAATTCCTGTGGTGGGCTCAGGCCTGCCAGACCAACAGAGGGTTGCCTTTCCACAAACCACAACCAAGGCAGACCATCACCACGGACACCTCAGACCTAGGCTGGGGGGCACACATGGAAGACAAGTGTATCCAAGGCCTATGGTCTCAAGACCAGCTGAATCTACACATAAATCTAAAGGAGATGCTGGCAGTGAAGCATGCAATCGAGGCATTCAAATCATTCCTCCAGCAAGGACACCTGCTGATAAGGACAGAATACCACAGTCATGTGGTACATCAACAAACAGGGAGGCACGCATTCCTACCCTCTATGCCGGATGGCAATGGACTTGTGAAACCTAGGCCTGAATCTCAACATTCAACTGCAGGCCAGATTCGTACCAGGAAAAGAGAATTCACTAGCAGACAGCTTAAGCAGAACTACCACGGATGCTCATGAATGGATGCTGCATCCAGACATCTTCAAAAACATAACAAAGAAATGGGGAATGCCAGAGATAGGCCTGTTCGCCTCCCCACTCAACCATCAACTGAAGAAATTCTGCTCAAGAGAATACCACCCACAAGCCTGGAGGGTGGACTCCTTTTCTTTCAGCTGGAAGGCCCTGACAGTTTATGCCTTTCCACCTCTCCCATTGATGTACAAAGTTCTACTGAAGATCAGGGAGGAACAGCCAAAGGTGATTCTGATAGCTCCAGACTGGCCAAGGCAGCATTGGTACCCGCTACTGAGAAGCATGTCTCGGACGAACTCATGGCCTCTACCTCTATGGCCTTTACTTCTAACGCAGAACAACTACAAGACCCTGCATCCAAACTTGAAAACGCTGCAGCTAACTGCCTGGAAAATTGCATAAAACAAAACCAATCTGTTTTATCTCAGAGGGTCAAGGACATTATCCTGGAGGCTCGCAGACCCTCCACATACTCAGCCAAATGGAAGAGATTCCTCATTTGGAGTGCATCAAAAGGAACAAATGTCACACTGGCAAACCTAGCACACATCCTAGAATACTTAGCAGAACTGTTCCACAATGGCCTGTCCTATTCTTCCATTAAGATTCATGCTTCAGCAATTTCAGCAGAGTACAACATGGATCCTCCTATCTTCTCTCACCCTCTCCTCAGACAATTTTAAGAGGGATCAAAAATGTAAAACCTCCAAGGAAACCACCTCTGCCTGCATGGGATCTCAATTTTGTGCTGGAAAAATTAACACTTCCCCCTTTTGAACCAGCAGCATCAGCAGACTTACAGTTCTTATCTTGGAAAACTGCTTTCCTTCTAGCAATCACTTCAGCAAGAAGGGTATCCGAGTTACAGGCATTAATGGCAGTGCAGCCTTTCCTTATCTTTCACCAGGATAGAGTGTCTCTGAGAACCAATCCTACTTTCATGCCAAAGGTAGTATCCAGGTTATCCTTGAACCAAGCTTTTCATTTACCTACGTTCTTCCCTAACCCACAGAACAGGGGGGGAAAACTATTGCACACCTTGGATGTACACAGACAACTGCGCTACTATCTGGACAGAACTAAAACCAGCAGAAAAACTGACCAGCTTCTGGTAGCATATGCAACAGGAGTGCAAGGAAAAGCAATTTCCAAACAGACAATTTCAAAATGGATAGGAAATTGCATTCGATTCTGCTACTCTTTTCATGGAAAGACAACTCCTGAAAATATCAGGCCTCACTCCACAAGAGCCACAGCCACCACTACAGCTTTCCTACGAGGAGTGGCTACCAAAGACATTTTAGAAGCTCCTACTTGGAGCTCCGTGCATACATTTGCCAAGCATTACAATCTTCCTTTATACTCCAGATCCCGAGCAGGTTTTGCAACTGCAGTTTTACAGGGGATCTTAACTACACCATCATTATCTTAGTGCCTCCTCCCCCAGTTTGGCTATGGTATTCTATCCATATGTTATGACTGCAGATGCATCCTTGAAGGACATAGTACAGTTTTGTACCTACCATAAATGTAGATGTCCGATAGGTATGCATCTGCAGTCAGGATTACCCACCCTCCTTCTTCCCCTCTGTGGTATTCCTAGGGTACTTACCCCTCTTTTAGCTAGCTGGGGGAATCTATTATGGTGTATTTGTTTGTATGTATATATATATTTTGCTTTCTACTGTTTGGAATTTTCTACATTTATCCAAATTTAGCCTTCCTAGAGGGCACCTGGCATCTGGGGCAAGAAACACTGAGGAAAATGGCGTCGGCTGATGCCTTTATACCCCAGGAGCTATGACATTGGGTGAAGTGCGACATCAGCCGAGGCCAGACCCAGACTTTGGAATCCGGCCGACCGAAGGGCTGCCTGAGGCAGGACAACCCATATGTTATGACTGCAGATGCATACCTATCGGACATCTACATTTATGGTAGGTACAAAACTGTACTTTTCGGCTGAAACCGAACCCTCGGTTCTTCCTACGACAGAAACCTTACCTCCGACAACCGAGGCCACTGAGGCCCCGGCCGAGTCGGCTTCAGAAATCCCTACCGAAGCTAGCGCTCAAGATTTGTCCGACACCATTCCATTGGACATATCTACACCTGCACGTGGGGCAGCTAGGCCCCCAGCTTCTATGTCTATTAAGGCCTTCTCCAGGGCTAAAGCTGCCAAACTTTCAAAAGCTTTACCTGCCAAATCTACTTCTCAGAGGCCTTCCTCAAGTTCTCAGATTCTCAGTCTTGCTGAGGACCTGATATCCTTGATTAGGGGCTCCCAACCTCACCCAGACAGGGCCTCCCAACCACCACCAGACAAAAGGCCTAGGACTGAACCCACTGAACCTGTCTCCTCTGATTACTCCACGGATGGATCTGATTTGTCGACCATCAAGAAGGGGCCTATTCTCCTTTCGAGGATTCAGATGCTGAAGATTCTATCCCTTCTGCCTCCCCTCCTGAAGAATTTTCCTTTGGGGAGACCTTGCACTCTATGAGGGAACACTTTCAATGGCAGGGTCAGGATTTTTCGGATTCGAGAAAAAGGCTAAGGACTTTTTTACATTTGCCCCAGCATAGGCCGTTAGCCATACCACCAGTGCTAACTGTAATTGATGATGTGTATAATGAGGTTAGTTCTGCACCTGATTCTCTTCCTCCGGCCCCTGCCAAACCTGACAGATATTACAGGGTCCCGGATTCTCACTTCCACCTGTATAAAGCCCATGCTGCAGATCCAGAAACTATTTCACAGGGCCCAAAAGGTGTTGCAGCTACCACTGCCAAAAATCCCCTACCCTCTGACAGAGAGTCTAGAGCATTAGAGAGATGGGGTAAAAATGTTTATACATATGCTACTCTTTCTGCCAGGGCTTTAAACTGTCAATTCCATATGATACAGTACCAAGAATATTTGTTAGATCAGCTGAATAAGAAGCTTTCTTCTACTGAACCTTTAGACCGTAAATCCCTTCTGGGTTTGGTACACAACTCTCAGCAGGTCAGTAATCATTTCTTAAAATGTGGCTATGATGCACTGGAGGCTTCATTTAGATCAGCTATGACTGGGGCAGTAATTCGTAGGCATGCCTGGCTAAAAGAGCAATCCCTGCAAGACCATGTCAAGGCTAAGCTCCTAGATGCTCCAATGGAGAAACAAAGTTTATTTGGCTCCCCTGCACAGGAGATTCTAAAGAAGGTGGAAGAAAAAGCTAAATCTGTACAAACAGTAAAGGAATTTCTACAGGTCCAACCTCCGAGGTTCAGCAGAAACTGGCCTTCCAAGAATTGGTCCTTTCCAGACACCTCCAGAGCACAGAGAGGCAGAAATAGACGCCCTCGAGGCAGAGGTCAATCCAAAGGTGCCTATAGGGGCCGTCAGTGGCAGCCTGACAACCAGAGGAGTACTGCCACAGCTGCAACTACAACCACTAGCACAGGACAGACACAATGACTTGACTCTGATTCCGCCTACCAGGGAACAACTGGAAGCTCCCTTGGGCGGAAAGCTGGCTTTATTCTCAAAAAACTGGCATTGCATTACAAAGGACACATGGACATTGCAAACAATAGACAAAGGATACAGGTTTCACTTCCACACTTTACCAAAAAAGAGCGGAATGCCAAACCTACCACCAAATCAGAAGCCAGAGGCTTTAAGACAAATCAAAAATTTACTTCAGATGAAAGCGATAGAAAGAGTGCCATCTATGGAACAAGGCCAAGGATTTTACTCCAAACTATTCCTTGTACCAAGAAAAGAAAACCAATGGAGGCCTATTCTCGACTTGTCCGCACTGAACACATTTCTCATTGTACCGAAATTCAAAATGCTGACCCTACAGCAACTTCTTCCCATGTTGGGCAAGGAGTCTTGGCTGGTGACTCTAGATCTCAAGGAGGCATGCCTGCACATCCCTATCCGACCAGATTGCAGAAGACATCTCAGATTTCTTGCAGGATCAGAGCATTATCAATTCTCAGCATTGCCCTTTGGGGCTTATCTACTGCGCCCAGAGTATTCACGAAATGCCTGGCATCAGTAATTGCACATTGCAGACTTCAGGGAATTCAAATCTACCCATACCTGGACGACTGCCTAATACAAGCGGACAACAAGACAAAATTGATAAAGGATTTGGCCTATGTCATACACCTGCTACAGGCCTTGGGATACACAGTCAACATCCAAAAGTCAAGACTAGTGCCATCCCAAAGGATAACCTTTTTGGGTGCAGATCTGGACACAATAACTCAGATGGCTTTTCTCACAGAAGAAAAACAAAACAACTTCCAGATTATTTCATGACTTTGACAAGACAAACTCAGCTTACTGCAAGGAAAGTCCTGCAGGCCCTGGGTTTCATGGCATCCTGCATAATCTTGATCCCACATGCCAGGCTGCATATGAGAAAATTACAATGGTACCTAAGGAATGTATGGTCTCAACACAGACACAGTCTAGAAACCATGAATACCAATCATTCCATGCCTTCAAAAGGAATTCCTGTGGTGGGCTCAGGCCTGCCAGTCCAACAGAGGGTTGCCTTTTACGAAACCAAAACCAAGGCAGACCATCACCACGGACGCCTCAGACCTAGGATGGGGAGCACACATGGAGGACAAATGTATCCAAGGCCTATGGTCTCAAGGACAGCTAAACTTGCACATAAACCAAAAGAAGATGCTGGCAGTGAAGCATGCAATCGAGGCATTCAAACCATTCCTCCAGCAAGGACATCTGCTGATAAGGACGGACAACACCACGGTCATGTGGTACATAAACAAACAGGGAGGCACGCATTCCTACCCTCTATGCCGGATGGCAATGGATCTGTGGAACATAGGCCTGAATCTCAATATCCAGCTGCAGGCCATATTTGTACCAGGAAAAGAGAATTCACTAGCAGACAGCTTAAGCAGGACTACCACGGATGCTCACGAATGGATGCTGCATCCAGACATCTTCAAACTCATAACAAAGAAATGGGGATTGCCAGAGATAGACCTGTTCGCCTCCCCTCTCAACCACCAACTGAAGAAATTCTGCTCAAGGACATACCACCCACAAGCCTGGAGGGTGGACTCTCTCTTTCAGCTGGAATGCCCTAATAGTGTATGCATTCCCACCTCTCCCATTGATGTACAAGGTTCTTCTGAAGATCAGGGAGGAACAGCCAAAGGTGATACTAATAGCTCCGGACTGGCCAAGACAACACTGGTATCCGCTACTGAAAAACATGTCTCAGGCGAACTCATGGCCTCTACCCCTATGGCCTCTTCTTCTAACGCAGAACAATTTCAAGACCCTGCATCCAAGCTTGAAAACCCTGCAACTAACTGCCTGGAAAATTGCTTAAGACCAAACCAAACTTTCTTATCTCAGAGGGTCAAGGACATTATCCTGGAGTCTTGCAGACCCTCCACCAGGAAAGCATACTCTGCTAAATGGAGGAGATTCCTCATTTGGAGCACATCAAAGGGCACAGATGTTACAGTGGCAAACCTAGCACACATCTTAGAATACTTAGCAGAATTGCTCCACAATGGCCTGTCTTACTCTTCCATTAAGATTCATGCTTCAGCAATTTCAGCAGAATACAACATGGATCCGCCTCTCTTCTCTCACCCTCTACTCAGACAATTTCTGAGAGGGATCAAAAATGTTAAACCTCCAAGGAAACCCCCTCTACCTGCATGGGATCTCAATTTTGTGCTGGAAAAATTGACACTACCTCCTTTTGAACCAGCAGCGTCAGCAGACTTACAGTTTTTATCTTGGAAAACTGCTTTCCTTCTGGCAATCACTTCAACAAGAAGAGTATCTGAGCTACAGGCATTAATGGCAGTGCAGCCTTTCATTATTTTTCACCAGGATAGAGTGTCTCTGAGAACCAATCCAACTTTCATGCCAAAGGTGGTATCCAGGGTATCCTTGAACCAAGCCATTCATTTGCCTACGTTCTTCCCTAACCCACAGAACAAAGGAGAGAAACTCTTGCACACCTTGGATATTCACAGACAGCTACGCTACTATCTGGACAGAACTAAAACTAGCAGAAAAACTGACCAACTTTTTGTAGCCTATGCAACTGGGGTGCAAGGAAAAGCAATTTCCAAGCAGACAATTTCAAAATGGATAGGAAATTGCATTCGCTTTTGCTACTGTTTTCATGGAAAGACAGCTCTTGAACATATCAGGCCTCATTCCACAAGGGCCACAGCCACCACTACAGCTTTCCTACGAGGAGTGGCTACCAAGGACATTTTAGAAGCTGCTACTTGGAGTTCCGTGCATACATTTGCCAAGCATTATAATCTACCTTTATACTCCAGATCCCGAGCAGGCTTTGCAACTGCAGTTTTACAGGGGATCTTAACTACACCATCCTTATCTTAGTACCTCCTCCCCCAGTTTGGCTATGGTATTCTACCCATATGTTATGACTGCAGATGCATCCTTGAAGGACATAGTACAGTTTTGTACCTACCATAAATGTAGATGTCCGATAGGTATGCATCTGCAGTCAGGATTACCCACCCTCCTTCCCCTCTGTGGTATTCCT